>NC_083702.1:37507956-37815684 GCF_033118175.1 Dama dama
AGCATTACAGGTTGATTCTTTACCCCTGAGCCTCTGGAGAAGCCCACAACAAAGTGATCTGATCTGACTTGAAAATGATCACCATGATGAGTCTGAATGCAATCTGTCATCATACAAAGATAACTACATAGCCATGGACTATATTCCCACACTGTATACTTTAAACCATGATGTTTATTTTGCAACTGAAGCTTGTACCTCTTAACCTATCTTACCTATGTCTTTTCTTTTCCCACTCCCCTCACCTCTGACAAACACCTGTTGTTCTCTGCATCCGTAACTCTGTTTCTGTTTTACGTTTGTTCATTTGTTTTTAAGATTCTATATATAAGTGGAATTTTTGCCTTTCTCGACTTATTTCACTTAGCATAATACCATCAAGTTCATCCACATTGCTGCAAATGGAAAGATTCCATTCTTTTTTATGACTAAGTAATATTCCATAGTGTGTGTGTGTGTGTGTGTGTGTGTGTGTGTGTGTATTTCATATTTTCTATATTCATTCATCTGTTGATGTGAACTTAGGTTGCTTCTGTATTTTGGTTATTGTGAGTAATGCTGCAGGGAATAGAGGAACACATATATCTTTGCTAATTAGTGTTTTCTTTTTCCTTGGATAAATGCCCTGGAGCAAAATGAGACTTCCTTGGTGGTTCAGACAGTAAAGAATCTGCGTGCAATGCAGGAGACATGGGTTCGATCCCTGGGTTGGGAAGATCCCCTGGAGAAGGGATTGGCTACCCGCTCCAGTATTCTTGCCTGGAGAATTCTATGGATAGAAGAGCCTGGTGGGCTCTAGTCCATGGGGTCACAAGAGTTGGACATGACTGACTGACTAACACTTTTACTTTCTTTCATGTCATGGTAGTTCTACTTTTATTTTTTTCAGAAATATAATATCCATACTGTTTTCCATAGAGGCTGCACCAATTTACATTTCCACTAATAGCGCAAGAGGTTTCGCTTCTCTCAAAATTCCTCAACAACATTTGCTATTTGTTTGTCTTTTTGATTAAATCCATTCTGACAAATGTGAAGGGATGTCTCATTATGGTTTTGATTTGCATATCCCAGATAATGAGTGATGTTGAGCATCTTTTCATGTGTCTGTTAGCCATCTGCATGGCTTCTTTGGAAAAATGTCTATTCAGATCGTCTGCCCACTGTTTAATAGAACTATTCATTTTTTTTTATATTGAATTGTGTGAGTTCTTTCAATATTTTGGATATTAGCACTTACTGGATAGATCATTTTCAAATATTTTCTCCATTCACTAGGTGGCCTTTTTGTTTTGTTGAAAGTTTCTGTTGTTGTGTGAAATCTTTTTAGCTTGATGTAGTCCTATTTGTTAATTTTTTCCTTTACTTCCTTTGACTGAGGAGACCTAGTCAAAAAAAAAAAAAAAAAAATTACTAAGACCTATATCAGAGAGGTACTGCCTATGTTTTCTTATAGAAGTTTTATTGTTTCAAGTCTTATATTTAAGTTTTCAATTCATTTTGAATTTAAATTTATTTTGTGTTTGGTGTGAGAGACTAGTCTAGTTTCAGGCTTCTGTATAGAGCTGACTAGTTTTCCCAACCCAATTTATTGAAAGTGCTGTCTTTCCCCATTATAGATTCTTAATTACCTTGTCATAGATTAATTGTCCATGTAAGTGTGGGTTTATTTGGGGGCTCTCTATCCTGTACCATTGATCTATGTGTCTGTTTTTGTACCAGTACCATACTGTTTTGATTTTCGTAGCTTTGTAGTATAGTTTGAAATCAGGGCACATGATATCTCTAGCTTTGATCTCTTTTCTCAAGGTTGTTTTGACTATTTATGGTATTTTGTGTTCCTACACAAATTTTTAATTTGTTCTAGTTCTGTGAAAAATGCTGTTGGTATGTTGATAGGGATTGCATTAAATCCATAGATTTCCTTGGGTAGTACAGTTGTTTTAACTGTATTAATTCTTCCAATCCATGAAACCAGCATATCTTTGTTATCTTCAATTTCTCTTAATGTTTTTTAGTTCTCCAAGTCCAGAGAACTGGTTAGAATTATTCATAGGTATTTTATCTTTTTTGATGTGATTGTAAAGATTGTTTTCTTAATTTCTCTTTCTGGTAGTTCATTGTTGGTGTATAGTAGATTTTTGGTGTTGTGTTTAGGATTTTCTATGCATAGCATTATGTCATTTGCAAATCTGTCATTATTTCCTTTACTTTCTTTCTGATATTTCACTGTTGTTGTATAGAAATGCAACAGATTTCTGTATATTATTTTTGTATCCTGCAGCTTTACCAAATTCATTAATGAACTCTAGTAGTTTTCTTGTATCATCTTTAGGGTTCTCTATTGTCTGCAAACAATAGCAGTTTTACTTCTTTTCCAATTTGGATTTTTTTTTTTTCTTCTCTAATTGCTGTGGCTAGAACTTCCAAAACTATGTCGAATAAAAGTGGTGAGAGTGGGCATCCTCATCTTGTTCTTGATCTTATAGGAAGTGCTTTAAGCTTTTCACAATTGAGTATGATGCTAGCTATGGGTCTGTCATAGACGATCTTTATCATATTGAAGTATGTTTAGTTTATGCCACATTCTGAAGAGATTTTTATCATAAATGGATATACAATTTTATCAAAACCTTTACTTCTTCTACAGAGATAATCATATGGATTTATCCTTCAATTTGTTAATGTGGTGTATCACACTGACTGATTTGTGGATACTGAAAACTTCTTGCATCCCTGTTAAATCCCACTTGATCATGGTGAATTACTCTTTGAATATATTATTGGATTTGCTTTGCTAGCATTTTGTTGAGGATTTTTGTTCTATATTCATCCGTGATATTGGTCTGTAATTTTGTGTGTGTCTGTGATATCTTTGTCCATTTTGGTATCAAGGTGATTTTGGCCTCATAGAATGAGTTTGAATGTGTTCTTCTTCCATAACTTTTTGGAATAGGTTCAGAAAGAAAGTTGCTAATGTCTGGCAGAATTTGCCTATGACCCCATCTGATCCTTGACTTTTGTTTCTTGGGAGTTTTTAAATTACTAATTCAATTTCAGTACTGCTAGTTGGTCTGTTCATATTTGTTATTTCTTCCGGGAGATTATATCTTTCCAAGAATTTGTCCATTTTTTCTAGGTATCTATCTTATTGGCCTTTAATTGCTCATAGTGTCCTCTTACGATCCTTTGAATTTTTGTGGTGTCAGTTGTAATTTCTTTTTCATTTCTGATTTTATTGAGTTGAGTACCCTCCTTTTTTATTCTTTATGAGTCTGGCTAAAGGTTTATTCACTTTGTTTATCTTTTCAAATAACCAGTTTTTAGTGTAATTGACTTTTCTGTTGTTTCTTCTTAGCCTATTTTATTTATTTTTGTTCAGATCTTTATGATTTCTTCCCTGCTGCTAACTTTGTGCTTGTTTGTGTTAAAGTGTCTTGATATTATGGTGTTACTGTGAATTTTCCCCCTCATATCTGTTAACACATGCTTTTTGTCATTAGGTACTCCTATGCTGGGTGTTGGAGAAGGCAATGGCACCCCACTCCAGTACTCTTGCCTGAAAAACCACATGGACAGAGGAGCCTGGTAGGCTGCAGTCCATGGGGTCGCCAAGAGTCGGACATGACTGAGCAACTTCACTTTCACTTTTCACTTTCATGCATTGGAGAAGGAAATGGCAACCCACTCCAGAGTTCTTGCCTGGAGAATCCCAGGGACGAAGGAGTCTGGTGGGTTGCTGTTTATGGGGTCGCACAGAGTCAGACACGACTAAAGCGACTTAGCAGCAACATCATGCTGAGGGTATATATATTTTCAATTTTTATATATTCTTGATAATTATGTAATGTCCTTCTTTGTCTCTTGTGACAGCCTTTGTTTTTAAAGGCTATGTTGTCTGATATGTGTATTGCTATCACAGATTTGCTTTCATTTCCATTTGATTTTAATATCTTTTACAATCGTCTCACTTTCAGTCTGTCTGTGTCTTTAGATCTGAAGTGAGTCTCTTGCAAGCAAGAGACATACATATATGTGTATATATGGATTTTGTTTTTGTATCCATTCAGCCACTCTGTCTTTTGATTGGAGCATTTGGTCCATTTACATTTAAAGTTATTATCTGTGGGTATGTACATATTGTCATTTTGCTAATTATTTGTAGGTAGTTTCTATAGTTTTCCGTAGTTTTCTTTTTTCCCTGTCTCCATTTTTGCTTTTGTCCCTTGTGATTTGATGGTTATCTTTAGTATTATACTTGGATTCCTTTCTCTCTTGTGTGTACATATCTATTATAGATTTTTTTTGTTTGTTGTTACCATGAGGTTTATATATAGCAACCTATATATGTACATGATTATTTAAGTTGCTGATCTCCTAAATTCAAATGAATTCTTAAAACCCTGTATTTTTACCATACACACACACATTTACCACAATTACTACTACATTGACATCATATTTTAAATCTTTTTGTTTTGTGTATCCTCTAACTACTTATTAAAGATACAGGTGATTTTACTACTTTTGTCTTTTAACATCCCTACTAGCTTTATGCATAGTTGATTTACCACCTTTTCTGTGCATTTGCCTTTAGTGATGAGATTTTTCCTTTCATAATTCTCACATTTCTAGTTGTGATGGTTTCCTTTCCTCTTAGAGAAGTCCTCTTAGTAAAGCTCTTTTCATGGTCTTAACTTTTAGTTTTTTCTTTTCTGTAAAACTTTTGCCCTCTCATTCAAATCTGAATGACAGTCTAAGTAGAGAATTCTTGGTTGTAGTTTTTCTCTTCCATCATTTTAAATATGCAGTACCACTTCCTTCTGGTCTTTAAAGTTTTTACTGAAAAGTTAGCTTATCACTTAATGGTAGTTCTCTTGTATGTAAGTTATTGGTTTTATTTTTTTACTTTAATATTCTCTATCTTTAATTTTTGGCATTTTAATTATAATAAGTGTACTTTGGTATGGCTTTCTTTGGGTTCACCCTGCTTGGGACTCTCAGTGCTTTCTGGACCTGGATATCTGTTTCCTTTCTCAGGTTAGGGAAGCTTTTAGCTATTACATCTTCATATATATTCTCTGCCTCTTTCTCTCTTTCCTCTTTATGGGAACCCTATAGTGCAAATGTTAGTATACTTCATGTCATCCAAACTGTTCTCATTTCTTTTTGCTTCTTTTTTATTTTTTCACTGTTAAGCTTGGGTGATCTCCACTACTCTGTTTTTCAGTTTGCTGGTCCATTCCTCTGCATCATCTAACGTAGTATTGACTTCTTCTATTGTATCTTTCACTTCAGTTATTGTATTCTTCATCTTTGGTTCTTCTTTATATTTTCTAACCTTTCACTAAAAATTAATTTTTCATTCTAGTCATTAATCTTCTCTCAGGTTCTTTGAGTATCTTTATGATCATTATTGTGAACTCTTTATCAGGTAGATTTCTTATCTTCACTTAGCTCTCCTTTGGAGATTTGTTCTTGTTTTGTTTGTTTGTTTGTTTGAAATATATTCCTCTGTCACTTATTTTGCTTAACTTGATGCTTTTATTTCTATGTGTTGAGTAGGTTGGTTACATTTCCCAAGCTTGGATAACTGGCTTTTTGTAGGACATTTGTCCTACATTTTCCATAAGTACACTTCTTTCTGGTCATCAGAGGCACCTTCTATGTGGGCTGTGTGGGTCCTTCTCTTGTGGTGGCCTGACCACTGTGGGTAATCTGGTAGGTGTGTCTGGTCCCCAGTGTGGTTGGTTGCTAGATCCCGCCCTGAGTGGAGTCTCCTGGCTCCTGGTGGGGAGGACTAGATCACAAAGCAGCTAGTTGCAGAGCCCAGTGGGTAATCGGGCTAGTGCTGGCCCACAGGTGGGCAGAGTCAGGTTCTGTGGTAGGTGGTTGTGCTGCCAAAGGTCCCAGATATAGTGTCAGCCTATTTATGAATTGGACTGGTTCTTGATATGGTTGACTGCAGTGTAGGGGTGTCCCAAAGCTGGCGTCCATTCACAGGTGAGTGGGGCTGGATCCTGGGATGGCTGGCTGTGGAGTTTAAGGTGTCTTGGAGCTAGTGTTGGCCTGCTGCAGGCTAGGGGTAAGAGTTTAAGTTGGTCCTAGGGTTGGTGCTGGCCTGTTGGTAGGTGGACTGGTTCCTGACACAGCAGTCTGTGGGGAGGCAGTGGTCCTGGGGCTGGTGTCCATTTACCGGTGGGTAAGGCCAGGTGCTGGGTCTGGTTATTCATTAGAGAACAGGGACAGCTGGAGTCTCTGGCTGCAGGGCACAGGGGTTGTGGAATTCGTATTAGCTTGCTGGTGGGTGAGGCTGAAGTTCAGGTTGTCCTAGGGCTAGCACCTGTCCAGTGGTGGGTGATCCTGCTTCCAGGGAAGTGCTGGCCCACTCATGGTCTCTGGCTTCAGGGTGTTGGGAACCTTGGAATTGGTGTCAGTGCACTGGTGAGCGAGACTGAGTCCTGAAACCTGGCTGTGGGGCCCCAGAGCATTTCAGGACTAATGCCACCAGTATACTGGTGTGCGTGGACTGGTCTTGAGCCCTCTGGTGGACAAGCTGGTGCCCAGTGTGGCTGTGGATTCAGGGTGTCTTAAGGCAGCTGGTTTGCTGGTTCTTGGCATAAGGCCTCCCATTACTGCTACTGACATACTGGTGGGCAATGCCAAGGCCCCGTGCTAGAGGATGAGTTCCAAAGTGATGCTTGTCAACACCAGCGTCCTCCTGGTGCAACAAGTTCCCAGAATGACTGTCTCCAGTGTCTATGTCCCCAGCATGAGCTCTAGTTGCCTCCTATATCTCCAGGAGGCTCTCCAAGATCAGCAGTGGGGCTGACAGAGCTCCTTTCAAATTACCACTTCTGCCCTGGGTCCTGAAAGATGAAAAATTTTGTGTGCTTTCCTCGTGGTTCAGTGGTAAAGAATCTGCCTTCCAATATAGGAGACTCAGGTTCAATCCTGCATTAGATTGAATGGGCTTTTGCTGTTCTGGATCTCATTGTCCATTCTTTATATCTTGGGTTGTAGAAGATCTTTTCTGCTAGTTTTCCAGTCTTTCTCATCAATCAGTCAGTTCAGTCACTCAGCTGTGTCTGACTCTTTGAGACCCCATGGACTGCAGCACTTCAGACTTCCCTGTCCATCATCAACCCCTGGAGCCCACTCAAACTCATGTCTATCACATTGGTGATACCATCAAGCCATCTCATCCCCTGTCCTTCCCTTCTCCCACCTTCAATCTTTCCCAGCATCAGGGTCTTCTCCAATGAGTCAGTTCTTCCCTTCAGGTATTGGGGTTTCAGCTTCAGCATCAGCACTTCCAGTGAATATTCAGGACTGATCTCCTTTAGGATGGACTGGTTGGATTTCCTTGCAGTTCAAAGGACTCTCAAGAGGCTTCTCTAACACCACAGTTCCAAAGCATCAATTCTTTGGCGCGCAGCTTCCTTTATAGTCCTACTCTCATATCCATACATGACTACTGGAAAAACCATAGCTTTGACTAGTTGGACCTTTGTTGGGAAAGTAATGTCTCTGCTTTGTAATATGCTGTCTAGGTTGATCATAGCTTTTCTTCAAAAGAGCAAATGTCTTTTAATTTCATGACTGCAGTCACTATCTGCAGTGATTTGGGAGCCCCCCCCCCAAATAAATGTTCTTGCCAATACCGAGAAACTATTTCTTTTCAATACTATTTTTCAAACTATTGAAAAAACAGTTTCTCCATAAATAGTGACAGTTTTGGTGTGTCCATCTGAATTAATCATCCCAGGGTCTTCCTACTCTGCCATCTTGGCCACTCCTCTAAATAGCTTGTTTTAAAATGACTCTGGGGGCTTTCCTACCTGAGGGAGTCTCATTAGTGGAAGTCTAACTGCCAGTGGGGGACACAAGTTTGATTCCTTATCTGGGAGGATGCTACATGCAGTAGGGCAGCTGAATCTGTTCGCCACAACTACTGAGCTTTGCTCTAGAGCCCAGGAACTGTGACTAGTGAGCCCATGTGCCACAACTACTGAAGACTGAACACTCTAGAGCACGTGCTTCAAAAGAGAGAGGCCACTGCAATAAGAAGCTTGTGTACCACAACTAGAGAGTAGCCTCTATTTTTCACAGCTAGAGAAAAGCCTGGTGAATTGGTCAAAGGAGTCAGATATTTGAGATATATGGAGAGTACAGTAGCTCTAAAGATAGTGGGAAGAGGTGGCAAGAATACACAGAAGAATTGTACAAAAAAGATCTTCACGACCCAGATAATCACGATGGTGTGATCACTCACCTAGAGCCAGACATCCTGGAATGTGAAGTCAAGTGGGCCTTAGGAAGCATCACTACAAACAAAGTTAGTGGAGGTGATGGAATTCCAGTTGAGCTCTTTCAAATCCCAGAAGATGATACTGTGAAAGTACTGCACTCAATATGCCAGCAAATTGGAACACTCAGCAGTGGCCACGGGACTGGAAAAGGTCAGTTTTCATTCCAATCCCAAAGAAAAGCAATGCCAAAGAATGCTCAAACTACCGCACAATTGCACTCATCTCACATGCTAGCAAAGTAATGCTCAAAATTCTCCAAGCCAGGTTTCAGAAATACGTGAACCATGAACTTCCAGATGTTCAAGCTGGATTTAGAAAAGGCAGAGGAACCAGAGATCTAATTGCCAACATCAGCTGGATCATCAACAAAGCAAGAGAGTTCCAGAAAAACATATATTTCTCCTTTATTGACTATGCCAAAGCCTTTGACAGTGTGGATCACAATAAACTGTGGAAAATTCTTAAAGAGATGGGAATACCAGACCACCTGACCTGCCTCTTGAGAAATCTGTATGCAGGTCAGGAAGCAACAGTTCGAACTGGACATGGACCAACAGACTGGTTCCAAATAGGAAAAGGAGTACGTCAATGCTGTACTTTGTCACCCTGCTTATTTAATTTCTATGCAGAGTATATCATGAAAAACGCAGGGCTGGATGAAGAACAAGCTAGAATCAAGATTTCTGGGAGAAACATGAGTAACCTCAGATATGCAGATAACACCACCCTTAAGGCAAAAGAACTAAAAAGCCTCTTGACGAAAGTGAAAGAGGAGGGTGAAAAAGTTGGCTTAAAGCTCAGCATTCAGAAAACTAAGATCATGGTATCCGGTTCCATCACTTCATGGCAAATAGATGGGTAAACAGTGAATACAGTGGCTGACTTTATTTTTGGGGTTACAAATTCATTGCAGATGGTGACTGCAGCCATGAAATTTAAAGATGCTTACTCCTTGGAAGGAAAGTGATGACCAACCTAGATAGCATATTAAGAAGCAGAGACATTACTTTGCCAACAGAGGTCCATTTAGTCAAGGCTATGGTTTTTCCAGTGGTGATGTATGGATGTGAGAGTTGGACTGTAAAGAAAGCTGAGCACCGAAGAATTGATAGTTTTGAACTGTGGTGTTGGAGAAGCCTCTTGAGAGTCCCTTGGACTGCAAGGAGATCCAACCAGTCTATCCTAAAGGAGATCAGTCATGGGTGTTCATTGGAAGGACTGATGTTGAAGCTGAAACTTCAATACTTTGGCCACCTGATGTGAAGTACTGACTCATTGGAAAAGACCCTGATGCTGGGGAAGATTGAGGGCAGGAGAAGGGGATGACAGATGATGAGATGGTTGGATGGTATCACTAACTCAATGGACATGAGTTTGAGTTAACTCTGAGAGTTGGTGATGCACAGAGAGGCCTGGCGTGCTGCAGTCTATGGGGTCGCAAAGAGTCGGACACGACTGAGCAACTGAACTGAACTGAACTGAACTGAACTGAAAGATTGTGGGACAGGATTGTTATTGCTAAGCAGCATGGATGCTCTACAGTAGGATAATGAACAATTAAGAGTGAATAACAGGACACTTAAAGCCATGTGGGAAGTTAAATGGGCCCCTGTTTTGCATACCAGCATGTTCTCATTTCCTGCAAGGGGAGGGTAGAGAAAGCTGAGGGCCAAGACAAGACTTTATGGTCAGAGTGACTGAATTTTAAAGATGACTAAATTTCAACAAAGATACATGGTCAATGGTATGTAAAGGTGAAATGGTAGGATGGCCATGACAAAATGCTTGCATGCATGTGTGCTTGCGTGCTCAGTTGCTCAGTCATGTTTGACTCTTGTGAGCCCATGGACTGTGGCCTGCCAGGCTCCTCTGTCCATGGGACTTCCCAGGCAGGAATACTGGAGTGAGTTGTCCTTTCCTCCTCCAGGGGATCTTTCCTAACAAGAGACCAAACACACAAAAGTTTAGGGAAGGGAGTAAAAGCTTAAGAAAATAGGCATGTTACACACACACACACACACAAGTATGGCTGCCAGACGGTGAGATCAATATGTTCCATGGGCAGGCCAAGAGGATTCAGTTTACCAAGACCATAAGGAAGTGCTGGTGAAATAAGCACAGCCACTGAACAGTACCTTGGTAGTGCTCCTCTTTAGGGTGAAATTACAGTAAGAGAGGTCTTTATAGGCCTCATCTCATTAATAGCAAAGGAGAAGATAGGACCCTGAAACACTAGACGTTGGGTGGAGGCACTTAACTACCAGGAGGCAAGGGTTTTCAATTATTATAATGACTGACAAGTTCAGTATGAATGCCAAGACTTACAGTGTTACCAAAAAAGTTAGGAAAATGTAATAGCCTTATGGGCAAAATTGATGGGCAGTGATAAATGTAATCACTCAGCATCTACCAGCAGAAGAACGCAAGGATGGATAACTGGGAGGCTGAGTGTGGCTGCCATAATAAATGTGCTATGATCTTTGTCCAATTTATGGATCTAAGCCAATTTTCAGACCATAGAACCCATTCATTGTAGTTGTAGGTCCCCATGGGGATGGACCCTGTTATGACCATGGCAAGCATAGGTGTATGACTCCTACAGTCTTTCTCAAAAGAGACCAAAGGCCATGCACATTTTAAAAACAGTTGGGCACTAAGCTTTAGTTACCGCTAAAACCAGGAAACCTAACCTATCATTAAGACCTCAGTTAGAGTGAGAGAATATTTAGGGTAGTTGAAAAATGGAGTTCTGTCCAAGGTTTACAATGGGTCCACTGGTCAGAACCAAAACTACCTGCCCTGCACAGCCTGAAATATTATCTAGCCCTTTATAGAGTAAGTTTGCTGGCTTCAGATCTAAAGGATGCCAGAGTAGTTACTGCTATCGTACTATCATATCTCCATTTGATTCACTCATCTGGCTCCTGAAGGAACTGGATGGATCCTGGGAGACGACTATAGACTGTCTCAAGCTCAACCAAGGTATCCCTGATCATAGCTACTGTGCCAGATGTGGTATCTTTGTTAATCGAAATTTGTTTTTGCTGTTCAGTCGCTAAGTCATGTCCAACTCTTATAGTGAACTAATTTAGCCTTAGGAATAAGATATGTAGCAATTGGTTTGATGAAAACATTCTTTTCCATCCAACTCAGAGTACGGGATCAAAAACCTTTCAATATACATTCACATGAAAAGAATAAATATATATTTAACAAGGAAGTAGCAGGAGTGAAATATCAGATAGTGAATGTGAGAGGGATCAACACTTGTTCTCCAGTGTATATTATCTCCTTCCTTCTTTGTGGTGGAATCTCTGAGTCTCAGTGGCCACAGAACCGCAGCTGAAGAGGCCATTTCCCAGCTTTTCTTGTAGCTAGGCATGGCTAAACGGCAAAGCTCTGGCCAGTGGGATGTGAATTGAAGTGATATGTGTACCTTCTGTGCCCTAACCTTAAAAAGAGTCATTTCCTTCCCTTCCCCCTTTCCTTTGTTCTGCTAGTTAGAATGTGGATGTGATGGCTAAGTTGGAGCAGGTATCTTCTTGCTGTTGTTCAGTCGTGTCTGCCTCTCTGCGATCCCATGGAACGCAGCATGCCAGGCCTCCCTGTCCCTCACCACCTCCCAGAGTTTGCCCAAGTTCATGTCCATCACATCAGTGATTCCATCCAGACATCTCATTCTCTGACGCCCTTTTCTCCTTCTCCATGAGGTTCTCATGGCTGGCTCTTCCCTCCTCCTGTGGATCACGTTTTGTCAGAACTCTCCACTCTGACCTGTCCATCTTGGGTGGCCCTACACAGCATGGCTTATAGCTTCATTGAGTTACACAAGCAACTTCACCACAAGACTGTGGTTCCATGAAGGGGCCATGTATCTTAATGTAGGTTAAGAGAGAAGATTTTATATGGAAGACTCCTGTAGGTTCCAGAGTCATCTGTAGAAAGGGGATAAATCTCTCCTGTGGCTAGAAGAAAAAATTACCCACAGAGAATGGCTAAACCTGATCAAGAAGAAAACAAAGAATGAACACTCACAGATCAGCTACATTGAAGTAGAGGGACTTTTTGAATTGGATGAAGAATAGTCTGAAAAGTCAGAGAATTGAGATAGAATTTTGTTAAGGTTGATGGGGGAGTGAATTTCTGTAAAGAGACCAACTCAGTCTCAGATGCTTGTATATTTTAGGGAGTAAATCTAATTGGGAGATAATAAACATACACACATATGTCTTAGATACAGTGATTGTAAAACATATATTCAGGTCACTAAAGAGTGTTAACAATGAGACTTTATGCTAATTGTTCGAAATGTTGCCTATGCACCTCAGTCATATGGTGATCAAGCATTCATAGCAAAGTACTAGAAAACAAAGAGCACAGAATTATTTATACTCCTTACAACAGGACTCATATAATCCATTTTTAACTCAGAAGTTTGTTATCAAATATTTCTATAAAATTCTACATTTGGGGTATCTCATAAATCTATACAGATACGCTACATATAAATCTAACTTTACTTAAAAGTAACTTCATTAATGTAAAAGCTAATTTTATTGTCACTTAACCTCTATTTTCAAAAGGTATGATTGGCATTTGTTAAGTTGGTAGAGAAATTAGGCAAAGTACTATACAATGTTGGGGTTTAAGATACACATCTAGCAAAGATTCTGATAAGTGTATTAAAATAATGTAATAACTTATAACATGAATAAGTTAAAACAATGCCTTAGCTGTTTGTTAGTAGACTCCTCCATCCTCCCAAAAAAGCTTTTTTTGTTTGTTTGTTTGTTTGTCGCTTATTGCCAGAAACAGATTTAGACCCTGCAGGTTTGATACACTTTGTGCCTTTATATTTTTATACCTATGCTTTCAAACTTAGAAATTGTCATCAAAGAAAAAATTAATTAGTGTTTTATTTATAATTTAATCCAGGTATTCCTGGATGACAGCTTAACAAATATGCAGGCAGAACTGTCTCCAACAGTAATAATTCTCAGATATTTGGATGATTTTTTCCTATGTGAGGTGTCATTTGACATAATGACAAAGAACTCTTTTTATCATTAGAATCACTTAATATCCAAACTTAAAGAAATAAATGGAAGGCCCTTCCACTGTTCATATGTAATACTTTGCTTTTTCTGGTCACCTTAAAAGAGTGATCAGACTCTTAGGGGAATGCTGCTTGGAGTTCCACCATGATCTTACAAACCCCATTTTTCAAACTTCAGAGTTTTCTCATGATGTGTTAATTCTGTGGTGGACCAAAATTTTGGAAAAAGTTTAATTCAAACTCAATTTATCTTAGTTGTAGCAGCTCTTGCATGGCTTTCTGCCCAGAGTATTGCCTGTTCCATCTGCAAAAGTGGTAGAGTAAGTTCTAAGGAAGCAATGTGATAGTTTAATATAGATGTAAACCCTAGGTCATGTTTGGATTTTTCAACATGCATCACAAAAAGTTGCATTAGCAGCCACACATACAACATTTAATTAAGGATTGGGAATTATGTGAATAATTTTGGAGTTAGAATTAACTCAGAATATTAAAAAATTCAACATTTTTAATGTTTTTATAAAGTTTAATGACCTAATCCTGAGATCTCAGTTTAAAGACCATTGCATTATTGAAGATATTCCAAAGATGAACAGGGGGAGAAAAGGGCAAGGCACCAATGATTTATTCTTTGTCTCCATAATAAGCATCATGTCTGCAGTCATTTCTGTAATGAGAGTGATTCTTCCTTTAGTTAAATTGAAATTAAACTGCTCCACCTTTGACATGCTTAAGATTGTTAGGATTTCAGACATTTAAGTTGGAGGTCTGAAGGCTGTTTTACCTACAGAGCTGTGACTACCGTGTTTCTTATCATCATCAGTCAGTCAGTCAGTTCATTTGCTCAGTTGTGTCCGACTCTTTGTGACCCCATGAACTGCAGCACACCAGGCCTCCCTGTTCATCACCAACTCCCGGAGTCCACCCAAACCCATGTCCATCGAGTTGGTGATGCCATCCAACCATCTCATCCTCTGTTTTCCCCTTCTCCTCCTGTCCTCAATCTTTCCCAGCATCAGGGTCTTTTCCAATGAGTCAGCTCTTCTTATCAGGTGGCCAAAGTATTGAAGTTTCAGCTTCAACATCAGTCCTTCCAATGAACACCCAGGATGATCTCCTTTAGGATGGACTGGTTGGATCTCCTTGCAGTCCAAGGGACTCTCAAGAGTCTTCTTCAACACCACAGTTCAAAACCATCAATTCTTCAGCGCTCAGCTTTCTTCATAGTCCAACTCTCACATCCATACATGACCACTGGAAAAACCATAGCCTTGACTAAATGGACCTCTGTTGGCAAAGTAATGTCTCTGCTTTTTGGTCATAACTTTCCTTCCAAGGAGTAAGCGTCTTTTAATTTCATGGCTGCAATCACCATCTCAGTGATTTTGGAGCCCTGAAAAATAAAGTCAGCCACTGTGTCCACTGTTTCCCCATCTATTTGCCATGAAGTGATGGGACCAGATGCCATGATCTTAGTTTTCTGAATGCTGAGCTTTAAGCCAACTTTTTTACTCTCACTTTCATCAAGAGGCTCTTTAGTTCTTCCTCACTTTCTGCCATAAGAGTGGTATCATCTGCATATCTGAGGTTATTGATATTTCTCCTGGCAATCTTGATTCTAGCTTGTGCATCCTCAGGCCCAACATTTCTCATGATGTACTCTGCATATAAGTTAAATAAGCAGGGTGACAATATACAGCCTTGACACACTCCTTTTCATATTTGGAACCAATCTGTTGTTCCATGTCCAGTTCGAACTGTTGCTTCCTGACCTGCATACAGATTTCTCAAGAGGCAGGTCAGGTGGTCTGGTATTCCCATCTCTTGAAGAACTTTCCACAGTTTATTGTGATCCACACAGTCAAAGGCTTTGGCATAGTCAATAAAGGAGAAATATATGTTTTTCTGGAACTCTCTTGCTTTTTCGATGATCCAGCGGATATTGGCAATTTGATCTCTGGTTCCTCTGCCTTTTCTAAAACCAGCTTGAATGTCTGGAAGTTCACGGTTCACGTATTCTTGAAGCCTGACTTGGAGAATTTTAAGCATTCCTTTACTAGCATGTGCGATGATATGATATCCATCATACTAACCAAAAAACTTAATTTTAGACATGAAAACCCATTTATAGCATTCATTTTATTGATTAGCAAAGTCTGAAGTGTTAATGGAAGACAGTGATAGCTGAAGCACTTATCCTTGCTGTGTTTGGAAAACAGTCTTTCTGATTAAACACCATCCGAATACTTCTAGTGTGAACTCTAGATTATGGCAACTGACAATCATTAGATGATAAAGTAAATTAAGTAACATATATGAATGCATATCATATTACCTACACTAAAGTATTTTGAGGTAAGGTATAACAAACTAGTGGTAAAGAGCCTGCTTGCCAATGTAGGAGACACAAGAGATGCAGGTTCATTCCCTGGATCAGGAAGATCCCCTGGAGGAGGGTATGACAACCCATTCCATATTCTTGTATTCTTGTCTGGAGAACCCCATGGATAGAGGAGCTGGGCACAGTGCAGTCCATAACATGCGTGCACATAACAAGCAGATGCAAACTGACTTAACATTCCACACAATATTCAACACTGAATATTGAAGATGAGTAGCAGAAAAGTCAAACTATGTTGATTTGATTTGAAGGCTCACATAAATGAACAATGAATACAGGAAAAGCAAGGGGCCAGAGGAGGACCTGTTTAAAACTTATACAGCTTGTTTTTTGCAGCTTGTTCCTTATATGCTTTCGTCTATTTGCAATGCTACAGATCTTTGTTTATTTGATCAGCATTCCAGCTCCATGTCTCCTTCAATTTTTGGTCACAAGATGAATACCTTCAACAACAAGGACCACATGCTTTCTCATTCAAATCAAGGGTGGGGTAGGAGGGGAGATGGTGCCACGTCTCACAATCTTGGGCAAAGTTCTGTGGTTGCTGCTCACTCTCAAACCATTTGTTATGGCCAGGGGAACACCATAGGTCAGGACTGATCCAAATTGGATTTATTTTGGGATAAGGGTGAGGTTAGTTCCACCTAAATTTCTGAGGTATGTGCTACACAACGTAGGAAGAATAAAATAAATGTCAGGCAAGCATTGACTACAATCACTTTCAAAACATGTAAATATATAACAATGATATAATTCTGTCTGTTGAAGTGAAAAAAAAAAAAAAAACCTTACTCTAAGCATATGTAATAAAGATCCTGACTCTATTTATGATGTTTGACTACTGACAACTTTCAAGCCTCACCCATTCTCTCTTGACCCGCATCTGGGCAGGCTGATATGAAAGCCCTGATGTTCCTTCTCTGGTGCCCTAGAGAAATTCAAGCTGTAGAAGCCCTGGGGGCCGCATGAGAATTTTCATCTTAGAGCCACAGCCTAGCCACCATAAAATGCCGAAGGCCAGTCTTCTCCAACTCCACTACAAAGACACTTTAGATTTGCTTGGAAGTCTTGCCCTGCTCTTTCTAGAAAGTCTCATTATGTGAGCAATAACTTTCATATATCCCTTGATACATGTGTGATTGAAATCTGAACCAAATTTCAGGTGTTGTGTCCATTTCACTTCTGTGGGTGATTGCAATAGCATAAACTCTATAAGAGCAATAAGTTGTAGTGTTTCATTATTCTTATCAACAAGTGTATCATCTTCCTCTTGAATCCCCTACTTTGAAAATTACCAGAAACTTTGGGTATATCTTTTGTTCTCTCTTAATTTTTCTTTTTTTTCCTGCCCACCATGCCTTTCAAATCCTCTTTGCCAACTTCATGGCTACCTCAACTCAGACTTTCAAAATTTCTCATTCTAATTATTTCATCAGTCTTCTATTATAATAATTGGTTTGTTTTCCTAGTCTTGGCCATTTATTTTCTAATATCTCCATCTTCCACACTGCTCCTGAAGTAATTCTCCCCCAAACTTGCCTAAACAATCCATTAGATTTCCATTAGATTTCAAACTCCTTAGAAGTTAGCAAAACTATTCATCTTGCCCTATCTACATTTTTCCATTTCCTCTGCCACATTTACACTCATCATCACCTTTGCTTCTATTATACCTACACACACTACACAACATTTAAGTCAACAGTTCATATGCAAGGAACTGTTTATATGCAACAGTTCATATAAAGGTACATGCTTCTTTGTCTGGAGCACATTTTCATCTCTTCTTAGCTTGGCCAATTCTAATTGATTCTTCAAGATTCATCTTGTGCTTTACATTTTATGAGAAGTACTTCCTGTTTAGTGTAGAGTGAGTGAGATGTTCCTCCACATTTCAACAACAAACTTGATTTCAGCGCTTACTATCATTCTAGTTGATTTGATCCTCTACATCTTTCTCTGAATTTGATCTTCTTGAGGGCAGGAACTATGTTTCTTGTCTCGGAAGGTTACAATCTATTAGGGTGGTAAGTCTGCAGATACATAAATAACAAAGGTAACTAACAATAAAAAAGATGATTTATGGAAAGTAAGTAATAGAGTCATAAGTTCTAGAGGAGATAAAAAGGCTTACTGTGGAGAAATTAGGGCCTTAGTATATTGCAAATGGGAATGAAAAAATAGCAGCCACTTTGGAAAACAGTTCAACTTCCTCAAAAGGTTAAACATAGAGTTACTATGTGACTCAGCAATTCCACTGCTATATATATATATATATATATATATATATATATATATGTACTCAAGAGAAATGAAAACATATGTTGATACAAAAACTTGTATATCAATGTTTACAGAAGCATTACTCATAATAGCCTAAAAGTGGAAACAATCCAAATGTCTACCAATTGAAGAATGGATAAACAAAGTTTGTCAACACGGCTTGAAGTGAAAGAAGCCAGTCACAAAAGACTGCCTATTGCATGATTCTGTTCACAGGCCATGTCCTGAATAGACAAACCTATAGAGACAAAAAGTAGATTAGTACCTGCCTAGGGCGTCAGGGGGAAGGGAACAAGAGGAATGGGGAGTGACCGACAAAGGTTAAGAGGTTTCTCTCGGGGGTGATGAAAATGTTCTGAAGTTGATTGTTGTGATCATGGCACAACTTTGTGACTATACCAACAACCACTGAACTGTACTTAATAAAAGGAGAGAAAGACTTCCTGGAGCTGGAGAAATCTGGATACACCAATGAATGATGTGAAAAGCAGAGATAGCATGTTGTAGTGAATTAACAAATCTTTTTGTTTGGCAGACTTGATCTGAATCTGCTCTGCCACTTGGTCAAGTTACCTTTCCTAAGCCTGTATCCTCATCTAAAAAGTGGATATATCAGTATTATCATACTTATTTAAGTATTATAATATTATTATATATGTAAGTATATAAGTATATATTATATATTATACTTATATATAAGTAGAATAATATTATAAGTATTATAAATATTATTATTATCATACTTATCATATTTATATCCTACTTATATCTTATACAATAAGAATATATCATACTTATTTCAGAGGATTAGTGTTACGACAAATTATATAACAGATGAAAATATTTAGCCGAGAACAAAACGAGTGTTCAATAAATATTAGTTTCTATTATTATTATAAATCTGTTCAATATTGAATACTGGATTAGGTGGGACAGAAGGAGCATGTTATATCAGTGAAAACTCTCAGAAACTCATTTGACGTTTGTAGCAGAAAGAAATTTGAGGCAGAAAATAATACAAAGATAATTGTATGTATTCAGCTTAAGAAACATTCATTAAATTCTTTCTTCTAATCACTAGACATTGTGCTATATTGCAAAATATAAAAGATAAAGGAAAAGTAGACTAAAAGATGTTCAAATAAGAAGTGGTCCTTGACTTGGTGGTCCAGTACACAGGTAAACAAATAATGCACAAGAAAGTATCCTATTTCTTATAATAGAAATGTTGGCTTTGCACACACCTAGGATGGTGGACAGGAAAAGAAGGGTACATAAGAGGTAACATCCGTGCTTGATATTGAAACTGTTTGTTAACCCCTTGAGCCTGCAATTACTGGAAAACTGATTGTTAGGATTCTTTGCTGACATTTTCCACCTCCAATAAAAAGCAGAGATGATTACAGGCTTGATCCACTTTTCTTCAATGGAAAGATGAGAAAAATTATCTCCAAAATGTTAAAGTTTAAAACGTTAAAGAATGCCTGTTATACAATGATCATCAATCTTCCAGACACTAATGATCAAATTCCCAGGCTACATGTTTTTCTTATTTGGCTGTTGACTCCTTGAAGGCAAAAATCTTGAGTGTTTCTTGTCCTCTTCTGGGTTGTTCCAACCTGGCTCAGTAGTAACATTAAAAAATTATTAAATAAGTGTTTCCCAAATCCCTCTTGGCTTTCCTAGTGGCTCGGTGGTAAAGGATTCACCTGTCAATGCAAGAGTCACAGGTTTGATCTCTGGATGGGGAAGATCCACTGGAGAAAGTAATGGCAACCCACTCCAGTTATCTTGGTGGGAAAGCCCATGGACAGAGGTACCTGGTGGGCTACAATCCATGGGGTTGCAAAGAGTCAGACACGACTCAGTGGCTAAACATCAACAAATCCTTATTACGTCAAAATTGGAAGAATCTTTATTAAAAAAAAAAAAAAAATCTATATAACTGTGGGTGTCTTCCCTAGCGGCTCAGATGGTGAAGAATCTGTTGGCAATGTGGGAGACCTAGGTTAGATCTGAAATGGAACAACAACAACAAAACAACTTTATATAACCATGCTTGTTTTCAAATAAAATGGTCAGTTTTGTCATTCTCTGTTTTCTTTAGGAGAAACTATTTGAAGGTTTGGAAAACAGGGGGTACCTTGGCAGGTGAAAACAGATTTTCCTTTGAACAGAGATGGCATGTACAGATCGCTGTGGTGTGGAGATAAAGACAAGAACAGACGTTAATTCTAGAGGAGAGCTCTTTGGCTGGAGTCATGCAGCAGTGGTCTGGAGAGGCTCTGGGCTTGACTGCAACCCGGTGTTTTCAGAGTTCTGATGGTCAAGAGGAGACGCTGTCTAATCCACTCTTTTCTTGAGCACTTAACTCAGTTCCAGTATTTAGGGTACTCTGCTTGGAGGTGGTTAAGAAATCAGGGCCCGCTCTTCTCAGGACCAGTCCTACAAAGTCCTAGACAGGGGTGCCATTACAGGGATGGTTTGACTTGTATGGGGTAGGCAGAGAAACAGGGTCTGTCATTCAAGTGAACAAGAAGCTGTAACCAACAGGAGGTAGCGCCTGAGTCAACCTGTTTCACACGGAAGCGCTCTGACGACCACATGGAGCCAAGAGTGGCGGGCCTCGGAAGATGGGGCCTGGGGCTCGCGCATGGCCTGGGCAGACGTGACGCGCCTGTGGGCGTTGAGTGACAGGCGCGGAGTTGGGCGGGCCTTGGCGGAAATCAACTTCCGGGGGCAGAGGCTCTGGAAGCCGGGTGGTGAGTGCGCGGTCCCAGCGCGTGTGCCGGGGCCGCAGTCCCCGGGGTCTGGGTCGCGCCCGGGTGCGCGTGCGCGGCTGTGTGCTGGGGGTGGCTCACCTGCGCTGTGGGGGGAGCAGCGCGGCCGAGGTGGCAGTGGCGGCAGGCGGCAGCGGCGAGAGCTGGGGCGCAGGTAAACGGACGCTCGCCTTCTGGGCCTGGGTCTGGGGCCCGGGCGGCACGAGGCCGGCGGCGCGCCCTGAGGCGGCCTGGGCAAGGGCGGGGAGCGCGGCCGGGCTTCCGCCACCGGCGGGTCCGGCCCCGGCCCGGGGAGGTCTCGGCCGGGGAGTCACGGGGCGTGACCCGCCGCGGGCTGGAGCTGAGCCTCGCTCCCCAGCGGGCGGTGTCTACCCGTGCTTGCCCTCGCCGGCAAATTTCTGCCCCTGCATGTTCCAGAACCTACTGTTTTCGGAAGTCTACGCACAAGTACACGTGATTACTGTCACCAAATCTCCCTTGAACGGTGACTTTGATCCTTGCCGAGTTTTCACCCATCGCGCCTGGTTTCTGTTTTCCCTTTGACTTAAGCACAACAGGATCCGTCAGTCAGTCACATTTCCTTGTCGTTACTTTGGGCCACAGGCTGCAATAAAAGTAGCATTTCAGGGTGAAGGCAGTGGCTGGTAACTTTCCAAGTGGTTAGGCGTCCTTCATCCCCTCAGTGCGCCCCTTCTCCCACAATAAAGATGTTTCTTCCATCTGCCCTTGTTGCGTACTGCGGAGCAAAGCTTTGGACGTAAAACCTATGTTTGGCTTCACTTGAAGGAATGGGAACTCTATTAAATAAAGCAGCGCTGAGTGGGTTTTTTTTTTTTTTGGTAGGATGATGTTGCTGCTCCTACTCTCCCTTGCTTCCCTGATGAGAGTTGGGGCACAGCCTGATTTCCTGCAGGGTCAAGTTCTGACCACAGCTGTAGGTGATTCAGCGGCGACTTAGGAATGAGGACTCTTTTTCTCCTTATCTCCCCTCTGAACTGTACAGGAACTGATGCCCACCTTACTCGTTAAATATTTATCTGGGCGGTCGTTGGACGAAGGCTTTTGGACGGCATTTTGGATGTTGCATTCCTGCTGATGATTGGGGGTGGGCTGACGTTTCATCTTGTCACAGGGGGATGAGTTAACATTTCACCCTACAATTTAATTCCCAGAATATTTAGTTGGGTGGGATGACGGGGACTGGCAATAAATTCGCGTTATTCTCTGCCATCGGAGACCTGTATCCTTTATCTCATTTGCTTTCTGCTGCAGTTTCTGTTGCTTTGAGGGATTAGCACTACTGTACCTGTAAGGTTAATGGAGTTGGAGGATGCCAGAGAGTGCACCTGTATAGTGCTGGCGAGTGAGTAAGCTGTGTGGTAGAGAATTGCCCTGGTTACAAAGTTTGGTGTCCTGCAGGCTGGCTAGGAGGTTGTTCAGTGAGTTGGGAAATCTTATTAACTGGTTTCCCAGCAACAGTACACGCCAAATGGAATAAACATAAAGAAAACAAAGTGGTGAAAGTTACAATTTACCTAACTTTTATTAAATGGAAAAATGTATCTTCTTATTGGAGTGATCAGCTCAAAACTCCTGTTTTATTAGAAACTGCAGAAAGTCATCTTAGACAGCATTTTTTTTTTTTTTTTGGTGGCAATGGGGAAAAAAAGAAGATAGATGGTTACCAAGTAGCTAGTCTGAAGCTTAAAAGGACAAATAGGAACTTGCCTAGTTAGAGGCATTTTATCTTGTATTCCTAGCTATAGATATACGATTGTAAAGTATATAGGATGGTTATGAATAAAGAAAACTATGTTTATTGTCTTGTTCTTCATAGTAGAAATTGGGGTGGAAGTGCATTCGGTTGGATGAGGTCGTTTTTATCAGTAACTTGGGAAGGGCATGTTTAGGTGAGTGTTTCCAAATTTTAGCTTGTAATCACTGTGCCTCCTTTATCAATCTGTTACTTGTGACTTTTGGTCTTTCTTGAAACTCATCAAATCTTATTTTCTGTCTAAACAATGAGAACAATAAAAAGGACACACTGGAGTAATTTTTTGTATCAATGTGTTTCTTCTTACTAATGATAAATCAGTTTTTTGATTTGTAATATTTCTGAGAGTTTTTTGTTTCCCCCTTTGTTTCTCCTCCACCCCAATACCCATTTAGATGGGTTGTCATTTAATTTGAAACATATTTTTCAAAGCTTCGCTGGTGGCTCAGTGGTAAAGGACCCACCTTCTAATGTAGGAGACTGGGACTTGGTCTCTGGGTGGCAAATATTCCCTGGAGAAGGAAATGGCATCCCATTTCTGTATTCTTGCCTAGAAAATTCCTTGGACAGAGGAGTCTGGTGGGCTACAGTCCATGCATTGCAAAGAGTCAGACGTGACTGAGCAATTAAACAAGAACAACAACATAGTTCTCAAAAGAGCATGTCCTCTGTTTTTTAAAATGTGGGCTTATTGAGGTATTGTTTATAGGTAAAAACAATCCCTTAGTATCTTGTTCTTTAAACGGACACATGCACAATATTCATATAACCACCACCACAATCCAGACATAGAACATTTCTATCATTCCAAAAAGTTCCCTCATGCTCCTTTGTAGTTGGTTTCCTACCCTCAGTGGTAAATCAGGCAACCACTGATCTGTTCCCTATCCGTATAGCTTTATCTTTTCTGGAGTGTTATATTAACAGACTCATACAACAAATAAAATTTTTTTTCTGGTGTCTTTCAGTTAAGGCTTTTGTGATTCATCCATTTTGGTGCATGTAGCAGTGCTTTGCCCTTTTTTGCTTTATTGCTGAGTAACTATTTCATTTCTTTACCTTGATCACTGAGGAAGGCTTTCTTATCTCTCCTTGCTATTCTTTGGAACTCTGTATTTAAATGGGTATATCTTTCCTTTTCTCCTTTGCCTTTAGCTTCTCTTCTTTTCTCACCTATTTATAAGGCCTCCTCAGACAACCATTTTGCCTTTTTTTTTTTTTGTTTTTCTTTTTTTTTTTGTTTTTCTTGATCACTGCCTCCTGTACAATGTCACGAACCTTCACCCATAGTTCTTCAGGCACTCTGTCTGTCAGATCTAATTCCTTGAATCTATTTGTCACTTCCACTGTATAATCATAAGGGATTTGATTTAGGTCATTCCTGAATGGTCTAGTGGTTTTCCCTACTTTCTTCAATTTAAGTCTGAATTTGGCAATAAGGAGTTCATGATCTGAGCTAGAGTCAGCTCCCAGTCTTGTTTTTGCTGACTGTATAGAGCTTTTCCATTTTTGGCTGCAAAGAAAATAATTAGTCTGATTTTGGTATTGACCATCTGGTGATGTCCATGTGTAGAGTCTTCTCTTGTGGTGTTGGAAGAGGGTGTTTCTTATGACCAGTGCATTCTCTTGGCAAAACTCTGTTAGCCTTTGACCTGCTTTATTTTGTACTCCAAGGCCAAATTTGCCTGTTACTCCAGGTATCTCTTGACTTCCTACTTTTGCATTCCAGTTGAAAGGGATGATGAAAGGGATATCTCTTTTGGCTGTTTGTTCTAGAAGGTCTTATAGGTCTTCATGGAACTGTTTAACTTCAGCTTCTTCAGTATAACTAGTTGGGGCATAAACTTGGATTATTGTGATATTGAATGGTAGAATGGGAAAGACTAGAGATCTCTTCAAGAAAATTAGTGATACCAAGGGAACGTTTCATGCAAAGATGGGCACAATAAAGGACAAAAATGGTATGGACCTAACAGGAGCAGAAGATATTAAGAAGAGGTAGCAAGAATGCACAGAAAAACTATACAAAAAAGGTCTTCATGACCCAGATAACCATGATGTGTGATCACTCATCTAGACCCAGACATCCTGGGATGCGAAGTCAAGTGGGCCTTAGGAAGCATCCCTACAAACAAAGCTAGTGGAGGTGATGGAATACCAGTTGAGCTATTTCAAATCCTAAAAGATGATGCTGTGAAAGTGCTGCACTCAATATGCCAGTAAGTTTGGTCAGCAGTGGCCACAGGACTGGCAAAGGTCAGTTTTCATTCCAGTCCCAAAGAAAGGCAGTGCCAAAGAATGCTCAAACTACTGCGCAATTGCAATCATCTCACACGCTAGTAAAGTAATGCTCAAAATTCTCCAAGCCAGGCTTCAACATTACGTGAACTGTGAACTTCCAGATGTTCAAGCTGGATTTAGAAAAGGCAGAGGACCAGAGATCTAATTGCCAACATCTGTTGGATCATCAAAAAAGCAAGAGAGTTCCAGAGAAACATCTACTTCTGCTTTATTGATTATACCAAAGCCTTTGACTGTGTACATCACAACAAACTGTGGAAAATTTTTCAGGAGATGGGAATATCGGATCACCTGACCTGCCTTCTGAGAAATTGGTATGCAGGTCAAGAAGCAACAGTTAGAACCAGACATTGAACACATTGAACAATGGACTGGTTCCAAATCAGGAAAGGAGTATGTCAAGGCTGTATATTCTCACCCTGCTTATTTAGCTTCTATGCAGAGTACATATGAGAAATGCAGGGCTGGATGAAGCACAAGCTGGAATCAAGACTGCTGGCAAAAATATCAATAACCTCAGATACGCAGATGATACCCCTGTTTTGGCAGAAAGTGAAGGAGAACTGAAGAGTCTTTTGAAGAAAGTGAAAGAGGAGAATGAAAAAGCTGGTTTAAAACTCAACATTTAGAAAACGAAGTTCATGGCATCCAGTCCCATCACTTCATGGCAGATAGATGCAGAAACAATGGAAACAGTGACAGACTTTATTTTTCTGGGCTTCAAAATCACTGCAGATGGTGACTGCAGCCATGGAATTAAAGGACGCTTCTTGGAAGAAAAGTTATGACCTAGACAACGTATTAAAAAAGAGACATTACTTTGCTGACAAAGGTCTGTCTAGTCAAAGCTATGGGCTTTCCAGTAGTCATGTATGGATATGAGAATTGGACTGTAGAGAAAGCTGAACACAGAAGAATTGATGCTTTTGAACTGTGGTATTGGAGAAGCCGCTTGAGAGTCCCTTGGACTGCAAGGAGATCCAACCAGTCAATCCTAAAGGAAATCAGTCCTGGATGTTCATTGGAAGGACTGATGTTGAAGCTGAAACTCTAATACTTTGGTTATCTGATGTGAAGAACTGACTCATTTGAAAAAAACCCTGATGCTGGGAAAGATTGAGGGCAGGAGGAGAAGGAGACGACATAGGATGAGATGGATGGTTGTCCATAGTCACCAACTATGGACATGAGCTTGAGCAAACTCTGGGAGTTGGTGATGGACAGGGAAGCCTGGCATGATGCAATCCTTGGGATTGCAAAGTGTTGGACACGACTGAGTGACTCAACTGACTGCCTGTTTCATTTTATGTCTACATCACAGTCTATTTTTTCACCAGTTGATGGATATTTAGGCTGTTTCCAGTGTATATCATTTAGGAGTGAAGCCGCTATAAACGTTCATGTACATTTCTTTGTATATTCTTCTGTGGGTCTTTGTGTATATATATGCTTTCACATCTTTTGGTTAAATTTCTAGGAGTATGATTCTCTGATCCCGTGGCAAATGTTCACTTTAAAACAAATTACCAAAGATAAGAAATTGCCAGCATTGTTTGATGCTTCCATTTTCTCCACGTGCTGGTCAGCATTTTTCATTTTACTTTTAATTTCAGCTATTCTAATAGATGTTTAGTGCTATCTCAATGATATTTTAGTTTGAATTTTCCTATCAGCTAACATGTTGAGCTTCCCTGGTGGCTCAGATGGTAAAGAATCTGCCTACAATGTGGGAGACCTGGGTTCGATCCCTGAGTTGGGAACATCCCCTGGAGGAGGGCATGATAACTCACTTCAGTATGCTTGCCTGGAGAATCCCCATGGACAGAGGAGACTGGCAGGCTGCAGTCCATGGGGTTGCAAAGAGTTGGACACGACTGAGAACTAAGCCCAGCAATATGTTGAGCATCTTTTCATGTGCTTGTTTGCTGTCATTTGCTATCTTGTGTGTTTTCTTTTGTGAAGTATCTGTTAAAAATCTCTGGTCTGTTTTCTGAGTTGTAAAAAGTCTGGATACAATTCCTTTATCACATATATGTTGACAGATATTTTCTTTCAGTCTGTGGTTTGTCTTTTTATTTTCTTGATTGTGTCTTTCAAAGAGTTGAAGTTGTACATTGTGAAGAAGTCCACATTATCATTTTTTTTTCTTTTGTGATTTGTTCTTTTGTGTCCTATCTAGAAAATTTTGACTAACGCAGAGATACAGTTTTTTTTTTTTCCCCTGTGTTTTCTGTTAGAACTTTTATAGTTTTAGATTTTACCTTTAGGTCTGTGATCTGTTTTGATCAGCCTTTTATTCATTTCTGTATGTAGTACAAGATATGTGTCAAAGTTCTTTCTCTCTCTCTCTTCTTTTTTTGTATGTGGACACCTAATTTGTCCAGTAACACTTGTTGAAAAGACTACCCTTACTATCCTTTCTTCAGTAAAATTTCTTAGCACCTTTGTCAGAAATCAATTGACTCTATGTGTAGATATGTTCCTAGACTCTCAGTTCTGTTCTGTCATTCCATGTGTCTTTCCTTTGGCCAAAACTACACTGTCTTCATTAATGTAACTTTGTGGTTTTGTTTTGAAATTAGGAAGTCTGAGTCGTCCCATTTTTTTTTTTTTTCTTTTTAATTGTTTTGGGTATCCTAGCTCTTTCTTTCCATATATGTTTGTAGAATCACCCTATTTCTATAAAAAAGCATCCTGGAATTTTGATTCTGGACACACTGAAGTTATAATTTTGCTTGAAAAAAATTGACATCTGAATGGTTTCTAATCTGTTAATAAAGCCTTGATTTTTCTCATTAATATTTTAAGCTTTTAGCATAAAACTTTAACACATATTTAAAAAAAATGTGTCTAACTGTTTCATGTTATTTGGTGCTGTTGTAAATGGTATTCTTTTTAAAAATTTCAATTTACAATTATTTATATAAATAAATTGATACTTTATTTTGACCCTGAATTCTCAACCTTGTTAATAAATTCACTCACACTAGTAGGTTTTATAGACTCTTCGGAATTTTCTGTGTAAACAATCTTGTCTGTCAGTAGAGACCATTTTAGTTAGTTCATATTTTCCTATTTGCCTTTTATTTTATTTATTTCATTTTTTCATTATGCTGGCTAGGACCTTCATGATGAGGCTAAACAGGACAAGTAAGAGCTGACATCCTTGCCTTAATTCTCGTCTTAGTGGGGAAAGTATGTTATCTTTTACCACAAAGTAGTTAGCTATTGGTTTTTTGTAAATACAATTCTCATCAAATTGAGGAAATTTTCTTTAACTTCTAGTGAAAATTTTTTAAAAATCATAAGTGAATTTTGTATTTTTTTGATTGTGGAAATTGTAGTTGATTAGAATGGAAAACTGAGAAATAAGCCTGTAAAGAAAAGAATTAATCCATTTCTATTAGTATGACATAATTCTTGCTGTGTTTTGCTGGCATTTTTTTTTTTTTGTTGTTTGTTTGTTTTTATTTTGAAAACATTTAAAAAACAAAGTTGTAAATATTGTCATATTTTCTCCTTTTCACTAAACATTACACTCATTGTTTACTACATCATGAATTTCTTGAAAATTTGACTTGTATGTTCTTGATTTGTCATTTGGATGATTGTTTTCCCAATTAGAATTAATATTAAGTCTATGTGCATAATTCTGATAAAATTCTTTTAGTTGATTTTTTAAAAAGTGATTATTACTCAAAACGCATAAACTTTTTTCAAATTCTTAATATACACTGCCCCCTTGTTTAATTTTATATTCCCAGAATTTATCTGCCTGGATCTTTATTTGCAATAAATTTTGGAGTGAAAGGTGGCAGTTAATATTGTTGAGTTTTTTGAGCATTGTTTCAAGATAGATTCCTAGGATTTCAGAAACTCAGTTTATTAGATTTATCTAGTTTATATCATTTATTTTATAGGTTTAGCATGTGCAATAAGTAAATGACTTTTCCTTCCACATTATTATTTTGCTGCCAGTGATCTAGATAAAATTCCTGATGCATTTTGTGTAATGTAAACGCTCAAGTTCTTTTGATAAGGATTGTAGAAATCTTGTGTTCGATATCATGCAGAAATCCTTTATGTATGTTGTTTTATTGAATTCCAACCAGAACCTTTTGTTGTAGGTAAGTAGTATTTTCCCCATTTAATAGGTGAGGAAACTGAGTTTCAGACAGGTGAACAATGTTATTCAAGGTTGTATCAACAGTGAGTGGTAGAGTTGGATTGATCACAAGTCTATTTTGTATACTGTTTTTATTTGTAGACTCCAATACCAATATGGAGTTCATGTGAGCATTTTGTCTATATTCTGTTTGTTCTGGATTGGTCTTATTTTAATTTGTAGAATAAGCTCATTAAGCAGTTTAATAAATCAACATGAGACAGTTTCAGTTAATTCTAAAATGTCCAAATAGAAATTTATATTATATTTATTTCCTTTTATATTGTCTAATTTTAAATTATTTTAGACATTTCTTGCCCTGTATCCTCTTCCCTTCCCTGTCAAGTCTCCAATAAGGAGTAGAAAGACTGTTGTTAGCTATATGCTGTAGTTTTACTTAAAGAATTAGAGATAACATTTATTGTCACTAGTAGAGAATATAATAATTTTAAAATTTTGAAAGGAGAAGATTATTTTTAAGTCACAGGTTTATTAGATGAAGATCAGAAGTAATGTTAGCTACTTTAAAATGCAGCATGTTATAATTCTAGTAAACCTTTTATCCTTAGAAGTGTATGAACATTTTGGCATTTACATAATGCTGTTGAACACATATATTCATATAGACTAATTATATTAATGAAGAAACCACTGTTTTGTAAAGTGTGAAATCACTTTTTCCATGAAGTGGTATTTAGGGAAGACTGTCTTTCTTCCCCCTTTGCCAGCCTTGCTAACATAGACCATGTGCACCTCCTACCAAAAGCAGGCATAGATAGTGAAGAAGCCAGCCAAATTGCCTTTAATGTTGTGTCCAATTTTGTGATAGAGGAGGGTCTACATGATCATTTCAAGATGTTTTACTTTTGTATTATAAGAATTCAAAACTTCTGCAATTGTAGAAAGACAGGCTATGTTATGCAAGATTCATTAATATGTGTGTGCTTCTCTGATAGACTTAGAGGTTTACATGAATATTACTAAAAAACTACATGTTGGATGAATGAAAATCAGATTTTTGTTTGACTTACAAACTCTTAAGAAATGGATGCTCCAAACTGTGGATTGTTATAGTATATCATTCTGCATATTGATTATAAAGTATTCAGTTATACTTCATGTGCTACTGGTGTGCAATATTGTACTTGTGTCTTTGAATCTAGGGCATCTTGTAGTCAGTACGTAGTTGGATCATGCTTTTTCTTCATTCTGCAAGTTTCTGCCTTTTGATCAGGTTGTTTAACACATGTGTATTTAAGATAATTGCTGATAAGATAGGGATTATACTTGCCATTTTACTGTCAAGTTGGTACATACGTAATTGCAGTTTCGAATCATGAATTTTAAATCATTATAACTAGGCTTAGGTACATCTTTTTAAATCAAAATAGGAGCCATTACAACCAACACATTTTTGCCAATGAGAAATAGATTTGTTTATCCCTGTAGCATAAAAATCTGTGCTTTGGCATTTGATGAACTCTTGGAAAGAATTTTCTGCCTCCTGCTGGTTGTGGAAGCATTTTCCCTGCAAAAAGTTGTCCAGATGTTTGAAGAAGTGGTAGTTGGTTAATGAGAGGTCAGGTGAATATGGTAGATGAGGCAAAATTCTGTAGCCCAATTCATTCAACTCGTGAAGCGTTGGTTGTGCGTGTGTGGTCAGGTGTTGTCATGGATAAGAATTGGGCCCTCTTTGTTGACCAGTGCGTGCTGCAGACATTGCAGTTTTTGGTGCATCTCAATGATTTGCTGAGCATACTTTTCAAACGTAATGGTTTCTCTGGGATTCAAAAAGCTATAGTTGTTCAGACTGGCAGCAGATCACCAAATAGTGACTGTGACCTTTTTTTTGGTGCAAGTTTGGCTTTGGGAAGTGTTTTGGAGTTTCTTCTCAGTGTAGCCACTGAGCTGGTTGGTGCTGGTTGTCGTATAAAATCCACTTTTCTTTGCATGCCACCGTCCAATCAAGGAATGGTTCATTGTTGTGTAGAATAAGAGAAGATGACTCTTCAGAAGGATGATTTTTTTGATTTGCCGTCAGTTCACAAGGCACCTGTTTACCGAGTTGTTTTACCTTTCCAATTTGCTTCAAATGCCAAAGGACTCAACTCAGTGGCTGATGTGTTCCTGGGCAACTTCTCCTGTAGTTGTAAGAGAATCAGCTTTGATGATGTCTCTCAATTGGTTGTTGTCAACTTCCAGTGGCTGGCCACTACACTCTTCATCTTCAAGGCTCTCATCTCCTTTGCACAACTTCTCGAACCAACACTGCACCGTATGTTTGTTAGAAGTTCCTGGGCCAAATACATTGTTGATACTGTGAGTTGTCTCTGCTATTTTACCTCCCATTTTGAACTCAGATAAGAAAATTGCTTGAATTTACTTTTTGTCTAACATCAGTTCCCTAGTCTAAAGTAAATATAAAATAAACAGCAAGTAATAAGTCAGTAGAAAAAAAAAATAAAGAAGTGCACATTAAAATGATGTTTAATATAACCACATTTCTTTAAGGATGTATTCCAATATCAAATGGCAAATTTCTACAAGCAAAAACTGCAATTACATTTGCACCAACCTAGGATTTGTTTTCTGTATATTTTTAAGTGTTTTTGTTGTTGCTGTTCCTTAATCCCATTACTGCTTTGTGTTGTATTAAATAGATATTTTCTAGTGTGCCATTTGAATTCTTTTATTGCTTCTCTCACTGTGTTTAAGTTACTTTTTTAGTGATTGCCCTGGGGATTACGACTAATGACTTTATAACAGTCTGTTTGGTGTCCATTTTGAATTAGCACCAACTTAATCTCAAATTTTTAAAAAGTTTGCTCCTATGTAGTTCCATTTCTTCTCCTTTGTTGTGCAACTATTGCATAAATTACATCTTTCTACGTTGATGCCCATCAACACAGATTTGCAGTCTTTCTGTATGCAGTTGTCTTATAAATTGTATAGGTGAAAAAAGAAAATTACAAATATACCTTTTGCGAAAGTTGCTCAGCTGTCTCTGACTCTTTGACCCCATGGACTGTATGTAGCCTGCCAGGCTCCTCTGCCCTTGGAATTCTCCAGGCCAGAGTACTGGAGTAGGTAGCCATTCTCTTCTCCAGGGGATCTTCCCAACCCAGGGATCAAACCCAGGTCTTCCACATTGCAGGCAGATTCTTTACTGTCTGAGCCACCAGGGAAGCCCAAAATATACCTTTATATTTATATAGGTGAATATAAAAGACAATTTTTATATTTACCTGTGTCTTTTATATTTGCCTGTGTAGTTATCTTTACCGGTAGTCTTTATTTCTTTGTGAGGATTCAATCGCTTTGTATGGTTCTTTCATTTCAGCCTGATTACTCCTTTTAGACTTCCTCATAGATAAGACCTCCTGGTGATAAATTCTCTTTGTTTTTGCTTCGAGTAAGTTAATTTCTCCTTCATTTTTTTTCTTTCTTTCTTTCTTTTTTTTTTTAATATTAGTTTTGCTGGATGTAGAATTCTTGGTTGAAAGTCTCTCTTTCAGCACTTTGGGCCATCCCATTGCCTTCTGGCCTCCATGGTTGTTTATGAAAAGTCAGGTTAAAAATCTTATCACTGATTGCTTGTACATGATGAGTTGCTTCCATTTTGCTGATTACAAGATTCTCTTTTTGTTTTTGGCATTTGAAAGTTTGATTATGACACCTTAAAGTGTGGGTCTCTTTAATTTTATCCTACTTGCAATTTGTTGAACTTCTTGGATATGTAGATTAATGTTTTTCATCAAATTTGTGAAATTTTCTAGCATTATTTCCTTAAGTAGTCTTTCTGCCCCTTTCTTTCTCTCCTTGTTTTCTGGAACTCGTATGCTTATGCATACGTTAGTATTTTTGGTGGTTATCCACAGGTCTTTGATACTTTGTTAAGTTTTCTTTATCCTTTTTCCTTTTGCTCTTTGCTCAGTCTGGTTAATCTCAATTGACCTATCTTCACATTCACCAATTCTTTCTTCTATCAGTTCATAATTTGCTGTTGAGGTCTTTAAGTGGATTTTTTAAAATTTCAGTCAGTGTACTTTCAACTCTAGATTTTTTTTTTAAATTTATTTTTTTATTAAAGGATACTTGCTTTACAGAATTTTGTTGTTTTCTGTCAACCTCAACATGAATCAGTCATAGGTATACATATATCCCCTCCCTTTTGAACCTCCCTCCCATCCCCCTCCCCACCCCACCCCTCTAGGTTGATACAGGGCCCCTGTTTGAGTTTCCTGAGCCAGACAGCAAATTCCCATTGGCTATCTATTTTACATATGGTAATATAAGTTTCCATGTTACTGTTTCCATACATCTCACCCTCTCCTCCCCTCTCCCCGTGTCCATAAGTCTATTCTCTATGTCTGTCTCTCCACTGCTGACCTGTACATAAACTCCGGATTTTATATGTTTTATTTTTATAACTCCTGTCTTTTCATTAATATTCTTTATTTTGTAAAACATTGTTATTATTTTTCCTTTATTTAGGCACAGTTTCCTTTAGTGATTTGAGACATTATATTTGAACATATTAGAGTTGTGAATTTTAATATTTTTGTCTAATAAGTTTAATGTCTGAGTTTCCTCACAAGTAAATTTCTGTTGACTGCATTTTTTTTCCTCTGTGTAGGGGCTCTATGTTCTTGTTTCTTGGCATGTATGATAATTTTTGTTGAAAACTAGACATTTATAAATATGTGTCTTTTGTGTATATATATTTTAAAATACATTATATATATGTAGTGTGGCAACTCCAGATATCAGATTTTTTTCTCTCCTCTCCAGGTTTTTAATATTTTTATTGTTACTATTTTTCTTGCTGTTTTTCTGTTTTGGTGAACTCTTTATGTAAACTCTGTGTTCTTTGTCTTGTGTGGACACTTGGAATTATTTCATTCTGTCTTATATAATTGGGTCAATTTAAATAGAGGAAATATTTTGTTAGGGCTTGTGAATTATGCTTAAAAAATTAATATAATTATCAAAATGATTACAAAAAGTAAGAAAACATTTTTTGAATGCTTACAGTATGCTATGCCTGAACATAGTGCTTGGTTAATGGGATTTTCTAGTAAAGAAAGATAAGTAGAAGCTCAGGTTTTGTTTTTTTTTTCAATTTGGTGAAAAATCTTTAGACTTGTACTTGTGGAGTTTTAATGCCTTAGTAATTAAAGGTAGCTGAACTTATTATTTTTTCCCTAGCATTTAACTCACTGACTTAGCATTTTGTCATCTTGTACTACCTGAGAGTCATAATTAAGAATGTTATTTTCAGTGTTTTAGAAGAGATTTGGTTGATTGTTGCCTTCAAACAGTTGATAAGAACATGGGGTTAAGATGTAGAAATACTTATACACAATGAATGGAACTTAAGTGAATAAAACTTACTGGTGTCAGTGCCAGCACCTAATAGCTAGCATTTTTTGGATTTGGTTATATATTTACTCAGTGGAGAGATATTGTCAGTTGACATTTCTGTAGGATCTTGACACTATTGCATATATTAAAAAAACATTGGGAGTACCTAGATTGCCTTGTGAGAAAACTCTGGAGTTTTAGCTAATGGCTCAGTTAATCTTCATAATGGTACAGAGGAAAAGTTTTTCAAACGCTGCTCAGATGATGTCAGATTTGTCAGGAATATACCCAATTATAGAGGCTTTGTGTGCTTCAGACATTTTTGTTTCCACATGCACATTTAATTCTGTTTTGGATGAGCTAGTGTCTGTATATTTTAGAAGTCTTTAAGATAAATTTGGTACTCAGTTACTTATTACATATGAAAGTGAAAAAAATAAATTACAAGTTAAAATCAGATGGAAAAAAATGATCCTGCCAAGGATACTGGTACCTTAATTCAGGAAAAAATGAAAATCCTTGATTAGAAGAGTTTTATATTATCTTAGAAAAATGTGAGCAAGCAAGTCCTTTATGTGTTTCTTTGGTAAACAGGTCTGTTTTCTGTTAAAGGACACTACTAGCAGATGAAGACCTTTGATAGGTGCATGAACAAGGATTTAATGACTGTCAAACTGAGTTTATGAAAGCGAAATAATGGACTACTGAGCTATGGTGAGAAGCAAAATTCAACTCAACAGAAATCTTTATTGAGCCCTGACTATAATTTCAGGGTTCTGTACTAGGCATTGGAAGATACAGAAATAAATGTCACTTGATTTTCTAGGACCCTAGTCAAGTAGGTGAGAGTAATGTAAATGATACATTAGAGAGAGAGCACTGATTGAAAAGTAATGGGGTCCTGAAAGTTATACTAGGAATGCAAGGGAAGATCCTGATGAAGCTGGACACATTGAACCCCTGAATGCTGATGAGTACTTTTGCCAGTGGAAGCATCCTTCCCATGCTCAGTGATGGTGGCTTTCTCATCCTCACTGGGGGCTCTGCCTCACTCCTGTGGGAGTAGCTCTCCACCACTGTCTGAGATCTGAAGGGATTAATTCTGCATTAATGGCTACTTCAGAGGCAGTTGCCAAAAAAGGCAGTGCTGATCTCCTTAAGACCTGCCCCTATACTCTTCTAGATCTATGACTAGACTCAAATCCCAGCAGGTTTCTAAAGATGAGGTACAAAGTGTGACTTACGGGGAAATGTACTACACTCCAAAAGAACTACCTGAGCTTTCTCATTTATACAGACAGAAATCCAGGGAACATGTGTGAGAATGATACTAGAGGTATGGCATAATCATGAAAAGAATATAAAGCTGGACCAGGCAGAATTTGTGTATATGGGCTCACTAATCAGAGCTCCTGCATTTAGTGTGGCTGTTTGACTGAAATATGCACCCAAACGTGGCGCACAGTGAGTGAGTTGGAAACACAGGATCTACCTATTTTGGTTCGTGTCAAGGAAGGGATTCAAAGGCTTAGGGAGATAGGAATATTAGAGTGGATTTGTCATTTAAGAAGTGCTCACCCAAACTGGGAGGGTCTGGAGGACATACCTTTTACTAATATTATGAGAGATAAATTGTGAGGGGAGTCCCGGCATCCTTGAAGAGTTCTGTGATTGCTTCAGTGGGAATGCAATCACTGAATCGGGAAACCTAAATGCAATGGGAGGAAATGAATTCCAGGGTGACAGGGGCCCAGTTGTGACATCTAACTGTCAAAGGCAAGGTGAACCAGGTTTGGACCGCAGAGTCAAAGTGACAGTTATAATAGTCTGACTCAGGCAGAACAGTGGTATTGGCTAGTTGATTATGGTGATCCTAGAAGTGAAAAGATAAGGAGCCTACTAAATTCTTACTTGATCTGTATAAGCAGAAAAGTTCTAGGTCAGGTGAACCTAAGTCTAGCCTGAATCATAAAAACAGAGTCATGACCCATCAGTCAATTCTAAGACTTGAATTTTTGCAGACCTAGAATCCTTTGAGTGAAGAGGAGGCAAGGTCTCCTTGAAGAAGGACTCTGGTACACTGCCAAAGTGTATACTGGTAATCTTTCTCCCAGCCCTCCCCCAAGGGACCTACAGCCTTTTATCAGGGTAATTGTTCATTGGAGAAAAGGAAATAATCAGACCTTCCAAAGACTAGTGGATATTGGCTCTGGACTGATGCTAATTCCAAGAGACCCAAATTGTCCCTTTGGTCTATCAGTCCGCATAGTGGCTTATGGAGGTCAAGTAATCACTGAAGTTTTAGTTCAGATCTGTCTCACAGTGGGCTTAGTGGGTCTCCAAGTCCATCCTGTGTTTCTTTGTCCAATTCCAGATGCATAGTTGAAATAGATACACTCAGCAGCCATTGCAGTCTCCACATTGGTTCCCTGGCCAGTGGAATGAAGGTGATTATGGTGAGAAAGGCTAAATGGAAGACAGTATAATTGCCTCAACCTAACAACATAGTAAACTGAAAGCAGTTTCTCATTTCTGGAGAAATTGCAGATATTAGTGCCATCATCAAGGACATGAAACATGCAGGGACGGTGATTCCCACCACTCCCCCATTCATCTGATCTGTTTGCCCTGTGCATAAACAGATGGATCTTGGAGAATGACAGTGAATTATTATAAGCTTAGCCGTGTGGTGATTGCAGTTGCAGCTGCTATACCAGATATGGTTTTATTGCTGGAGCAGTTTACTACATCCCCAGGTGACTTGTGTACAGATGTTGATCTGGCAAATACCTTTGTCTCCATTTCTGTCAATAAGGTCTAACTGAAAATGTTTGCTGTCAGCTGGCAAGGCCAGCAATACACCTTTACTGTCCTACCTCAGGGATATATCAGCTCTCCAGCTCTACATCATAATTTAGTTTGTGTGGCTGTGAATCACCTGGTTCACACTGGTCCATTAAATTGAGGACATTATGTTGACTGGACCTTGTGAATAAGAAGCACCAACTACATTAGACTTGTTAGTAAGACATTTTAGTGTCAGAGAGTAAGAAACAAATCTGATAAAAAAGTTCAGGGGCCTCCTACCTCAGTGAAATTTCTAGGGGTCCAGTGGTGTGAGTTATCTTGAGATATCACTTCTAAGGTTAAGACAAGGATAAGTTACTGCATCTGGGCACTCGTACAATCAAGAAAGAGGCACAACATTCAGTGGATCTCTGGACTTTAGAGACAACACAGTCCTCATTTGGGGTATTTTGCTCTGGCCCGTTTCCTGACTCAAAAAGCTGCTAGTTTTGAGTGGTACCCAGAATAAGACCAAGACTCTGACAAAGGTCCAGGCTGCTGTGCAAGCTGCTCTGTCACTTGGGCCATAGGATCTGGGAGACCTAGTGGTCCTTCAAATGTAAATGGTGGATAGTGATGCTGTTTGGAAGCTTTGGCAGATTTCTACCAGAGAATCATAGGGCAGGCCCTTTGGATTTTGAACCAATGCCCTGTCATCCTCTGTGGATAACTGTGCTTCTTGGAAATAGCTGTTGTTCTACATTTGGGCCTTAGAGACTGATTGCATAATCATGGGCCACCAAGTTACAATGTCACCTTAGCCGCTCATCATAAAATGAGTGTTATCTGACCCACCAACTCATAAAGTTGGGCGTGTATAGCAGTACTTCATTATCAAATAGAAGTGGTATATATCTGATCAGGCCTGAGCAGGCCTTCAAGGCACAGACAAGTGGAAGAAGTGGCCCAAATGTCCATGGTCCCTGCTCTGCTACAGTGTCTTCTTTTTCCAGAGTACATACACCTGTGGCCTCATGGAAAGTTTGCTAAGATCCGTCCACAGAAGAGAAGATTAAAGCCTGGTGTATAGATGGTTTTGCATGATATGCACACAGCCCAGGAAAGCGGTTGACTGCAGTAGTACAGCCCACTTCTGGGACATCCCTGAAGGACGGTGGTGAAGGGAAATCCTCCCTGTGGATAGAACTTCAGGCATGGCACCTGGTTGTTCACTTTGCTTGAAAGGATAAATGACCAGACATGCAGATGTGCACTGATTCATGGCCTATGGCCAGCCATTTGGCTGGATGGTCAGGAACTTGGGAGAAACATTGGAATGTTGGTGACAAGGAAATTTGGGGAAGTGTGGATAGACTTCTTTGAATGGGGTTGGGGGGAAAGTGAAGATATTTGAATTTCATGTGAATGCTGACCAAAGAGTGATCTCAGCAGAGGAGGATTTTCATAATCAAGTGGTTAGGATGACTGTCTCATTCTCTGGGTACCAGTCAGCCTCTTCCCTGTCATCTATGTCATTGTCTAGTGGGTTTATATGCAAAGTGGCCGTGCTGGCAAGGGTGGAGGTTACAAATAGACATAGCAACATAGACTTCTCCTCATCAAGGCCAGCCTGGCTATGGCCACTGCTGAATGCCCAGTCTGTCATCAGCAGAGACTAACCCTGAATCCTTGATATAGCACCATTCTTAGTGGGTGATTAGCCAGCTAACCGGAGGCAGGTTGGTTATACTGAACTGCTCCCATCATGGAAGTGGCAGTGATTTGTTCTTACTGGAATAGATGCTTAGTTTGTATATGGATTTGCCTTCCCTACATGCAGTGCTTCTGCCAAAACTGTCATCTCTAGAATTATAGAATGCTTCATTCACTCCATGGTATTCCACATAGTGTTTCTTCTGTTAAGGAACTCACTTCACAGGAAAAGAAGTGTAGCAGTGAGCCCACGCTCATGGAATTCACTGGTCTTACCTTATTTCCTGGGCTTTCCAGGTAGTGCTTGTGGGAAAGAACTTGCCGGCCAGTGCAGGAGACATAAGAGATACTGGTTTGATCCCTGGGTCAGGAAGATCATTTGGAGGAGGGCACGGCAACCCACTCCAGTACTCTTGCCTGGAGAATCCCGTGGACAGAGGCTCCTTGTGGGCTGTGGTCAGAAGGGTCGCAAAGAGCCTGACACGACTGAAGTGACTTGGCACAGCCCAGCCCAGCACTGCACACCTTGTTTCCTACCATCCTGAAGCAACTGGCTTGACAGAATGGTGGAATGGCCTTTTGAAGACCAAGTTATGGTTCCAGAAGACTTGTTATTAACTTATTATGGTGTCAGTACCCTGTAGGACTGGGACAAGGTTCTCCAGAAGTTGTATATACTTTGAATTAGCATACAGTATATGTTGCTATTTTTCCCATAGCCAGGGTCACAGGTCCAGGAATCAAGGGGTGGAAATGGGCACAGCACTATTGCCTATTACACCTAGTGACCCATTAGCAAAATTTTTGGTTTCTGTTTCTATGACTTTATGCTCTGCCAGTTTATAGGTCCTAGTTCCAAAAAGAGTAGTGCTTTCACTTGAAGTGATTCCATTGAATTGGAAATTAAGACTGCTGCCTAGCTACTTTGGGCTTCTCATGCCTCTGAATCAACAGGCAAAGAAGGAGTTATTGTGTTGGCTAGGGTGATTGATCCTGACTACCAAAGAGATATTAGACTTATATTCCACAGTGGAGGTAAGGAACTCTATGACTGAAATACAGGAGGTTTTTTAAGGCATCTTTTAGTATTATCATGCCTTGTGATTAAGGTCAATGGAAAACTAAAACAACCCAATTCAGGGAGGTCTTCTAATGTCCCAGGCCTCTCAGGAATGACGGTTTGGATCACCCCACCATGTAAAGAACCATGATCAGATGAAGTGCTTGCTGAAGATATTTGATCAAACTTTATTCTGAGTGTGTTTGTGAGATTAACATTAGAATTACTAGACAGAGTAAAGCTGATTGCCCAATAGAACAAAAAGCTGAGTAAGACAGAACTTCTGCCCAATTGCCTGAACTGGGAAATTGGTCTTCTCTTACTCTTGGACACTTTGGATGCAGACTGGAACTGCACCATCTGTTCTCCTGGGTTTCCAGCTTGTCAGCTGTGGATCTTAGGACTTCTTAGCTCCCATAATCTTATGAGCCAGTTCCTCTTAATCTAGTTCTCTGTCTCTGTCTCTTTTATGTGTGTGTGTGTACATGTATAAAATATAAACTATATTAAAATTATATATTATTATAAAAATAATAATTACAAAGCTGCAGTAACCAAACAGTATGGTACTGGCATAAAGACAGAAATATAAATCAGTGGAATACGATGGAAAGTCCAGAAATAAACCCATGCACCAGTGGTCAGTTAATCTGTGACAAAGGAGGCAAGAATATACAATGGAGAAGAGACAGTCTCTTTAACAAGTGGTGCTGGGAAAATTATAAAACTGCATGGAAAAGAATGAAATTAGAGCGTTCTCTAACACCATATACAAAGATAAACTCAAATTGGATTAAATACCTAAATTTAAGACTGGATATTAGAAAACTCTTAGAGGAAAACATAGGCAGAACACTCTTTAACATAAATCTCAGTAATGTCTTTTTGGATTCACCTCCTAAAGTAATGAAAATAAAAATAAACAAACCTGCTTAAAAGCTTTTGAACAATAAAGCAAACCATAAACAAAAAGACAGCCCACATCATGGGAAAAAACTATTGCAAACCATGTGACCGACAAGGGATTAATCTTCAAAATATACAAACAGCTCATGCAGCTTAATATAAAAAAAATAAACAACCCAATCTAAAAATGGGCAGAAGATCTGAATAAACATTTCTCCAAAGTAGACATACAGGTGGCCCAAAAACACATGAAATGATGCTCAATTTCACTAATTAGTAGAGAAGTTGAAATCACAACTACAATGAAGTATTATCTCACATGGTTCAGAATGGCCATCATCAAGAAGTCTACAAATGGTAACTTCTGGAGAGGGTGTGGAGAAAGAGAACTCTCCTACACTGTTGGTGGGAATGTATATTGGTACAACCACTATGGAGGATGGTATGGAGATTCTGTAAAAAACTAAAAATAGAACTACCGTATGATCTAGCAATCCTGCTCCCAGGCACATATCTGGAGAAAACCATAATTTGAAAAGATACATGCACCCAGTATTCATTGCAGCACCATTTACAATAACTAGGACATGGAAGCAACCTCAATGACCATCAGTGGTGGAACTGATATAGGTGTGGTACACACACACAATGGAATATTACTCAGCCATAGAGAAGAATGAAATAATATTCTTTGTAGCAACATGTGGCTTAGAGATTATCATACTAAGTGAAGTAAGTAAAAAAAAGACAAATATCACATGATAATCGCTTATATGTGGAATCTAAAAAATATGATACAAACGACTTTATTTATAAAACAGAAACAGACTCATAGATGTTGCAAACAAACTTATGGTTAACAAAGGGGAAGGGTGGTAGGAGGAGGGAAAAATTACAAGTTTGGGATTAACATGCACATTGCTAATATAAAATAGATAATAAGGGGCTACTGTATAGCACAGGAAACTACTCAATCTTCTGTAATAACTTAGAAAAGAATCTGCAAAGAATGTATGGATGTGTATGTGTAACTGAATCATTTTGCCATACACCTGAAACTAACACCACATTGTATATTAAATATAGTTCAATATAAAATAAAATCTAAATATTACAAATAAAATTATATATTATATACAAATAACATTTTGTTGTTGTTGTTGTTGCTAAGTCATGTCTGACTCTTTGTTACCCCTTAGACTGTAGCCTGCCAGGCTTCTCTGTCCATGAGATTTCCCAGGCAAGTATACTGGAGTGGGTTGCCATAACAGTTATATATAGTTATTATTTTTTGTACAGCTAATCCTTGAACAATGTAGGGGTTGGATGCTGAACCTCATGTAGTCTAATATCTGAGTATAACTTTCTAGTTGGTCTGCTGTATCTGTGGTTCTGCATCCACTGCTTCTACCAACCATAAATCATGTAGTATTGCAGTATGTATTTATTTGAAAAAATTTGCATATAAATGGGCCCATGCAGTTCAGTCCCATTGTTGTTCATGGGTCAGCTGCACTAATCTGGAGGATCCTGAGTAATACACTCACTGGGGACAGAAAATAATTGATTATTTTGGAAAAGTGGAATGTCAAATATGGAGCTAATAAAAGTTTTAAAGAATATATGGTCATCTTACCACTGTATCAAGAAGAGTGACCTTGCAGTTTACTTTATAAATTGCTTTCGTTCCTTCAGTTCATTCACTCAGTTGTGTCCAACTCTGTGACCCCATGGACTGCAGCCCTCCAGGCTTCCCTGTCCATTACCAACTCCCAGAGCTTGCTCAAACTCATGTCCATCGATTCGGTGATGCCATCCAACCATCTAATCCTCTATCATCCCCTTCTTCTTCTGCCTTCAATCTTTCCCAGCATCAGGGTCTCTTCCAATGAGTCAGTTCTTCACATCAGGTGGCCAAAGTACTGGAGCTTCAGCATCAGTCCTTCCAATGAATATTTAGGACTAATTTCCTTTAGGATGGACTAGTTTGATCTTGCAGTCCAACAGACTCTTTTTTTTTTAAAAATTATTTATTTATGTATTTATTTATTTTTTCAACAGACTCTTAAGAGTCTTCTCCAACACCACAGTTCAAAAGCATCAGTTCTTCAGCACTCAGCCTTCTTTATAGTCCAACTCTCACATCCATATATGACTACTGGAAAAACCATAGCTTTGACTAGATAGGACTTTGTTGGCAAAGTGATATCTCTGCTTTTTAATATGCTGTCTAGGTTGGTCACAGTTTTTCTTCCAAGGAGCAAGCGTCTCTTAATTTCATGGCTGTAGTTACCATCTGCAGTGATTTTGGAGCCCAAGAAAAACAGTCTCTCACTGTTTCCATTTTTTCCCCATCTATTTGTCATGAAGTGATGGGACTGGATGCCCTGATCTTAGTTTTTTGAATGTTGAGTTTTATGCCAGCCTTTTCACTCTCCTCTTTCACTTTCATCAAGAGGCTCTTCAGTTCCTCTTTGCTTTCTGCCCTAAGGCATATGTAGATATGCTGTCTGCATATCCGAGGTTATTGGTATTTCTCCCAGCAATCTTGATTCCATCTTGTGCTTCATCTAGCCTGGCGTTTTGCATGATGTACTCTGCACATAAGTACATAAGGAGGGTGACGATATGCAGCCTTGATGTACTCCTTTCCCAATTCATTCCTTACTGTATTCCAAATCTCACGTGATAAAGAAATTATTATAAGATGCTGAGTCCTACTACTATAAGGATAATTTATAGTGAAGCTCTTAGAAATCATGACTAAGTTCTCAGAATTAATTAGCCTCAGACACATTCAGTGTATTGACATTTAACAACTGTCTGTAATGATTACTGACAGATGTCTACTTTTGATTTAAATGTATCTAGTAAAACTCAGTTACTGTTACTATTGTTCTTTGAGCTTTTATTTTTATCATAGTCTCATTAGATTATGGAAACTAGTCATTATGCTAAGAAGTTAATCACATATACTGTAGAGAGATTTAGTGAATATAATAAAATGAAATCATATGTCTGATAAGGTACTACTTAGAAAAAAAATCTGTGAATAGCAGTACTCAGTACTTTGTTTTCATTTTTCAAAAGTAAATGAAGGCACAGTCATGAAGTCTATAGGATTTTCCCCTTTCTGAAAAGTTTTTAGGAAAAAATTATTTGGATATTTTCAGCATTTAAAGGTGGTTAATTACCACACATTCTTTCCATTGTGATTATGTAGCAGAGCTGAGGTCCAGAATCAGGCAAAAAACATTTTTGTTTTTTCTTTTTTAATTTGACTCTCAGTAGACATGTTCTCTGTGTCTCTGATGTTGGATTTCATAGCAAACTTTTGTTGGTTCTCAGGCTTGGAAAATGTATAGTGGTTTTCTAAGCAAATCTTCATTCCTCTGCAGTTCAGTTACTTTGTGTCATTAATTAAAAGAAAATATATATTGTGCCTCAAAAATATCACAGAACTAGTTATTCTAATCAAGAAATGTGTACATCTTTTTTGGGAGTTTCTGTGTAATAATTTATGGACATTGTCAACCTTCAGGGAGGAAGGAAACCATAGCAACTGAATAAAACACCACTAATTGGTTTTATATGTGAAAGCTGGGGCATATGTTTCTATGTGTAGGAACTGTAACATTCTTTCATGTAATTATCTGCTCTTATCCATTCTTGAAATAACATAATGAGAATTGTTCAGAGTAATCTTGTTAAACAGGAAATGCTGTTTCTTCATCTTTGAAATTGAAACTGAAATTTGTTGATGACCAAGTTATATGTGCCTGTGTTGAGAAAGAAAGTCATTGTGAGGCATATAAATAATGTTGCTTTCATTTTAAGATATTCTTTGTTTTGACCTTTCAGAATATCATAAAGATATCAGGGAATATCATAAGCATCAGGGAGTCAGTTGTAATGACAGTGGAGTCAGGGCTTAGGAGAATTGCACTTTTGTTCACATCACTACCATTGCTTTTATGTTACCATAGTGCATATATACGTTTCTCCCATAAGAAGATTTTGGCCTAGTGTAAGCTCTTAGCATATTTTCAGGGACTATGGAAAAATGAACTAGATGGTTGTATTATGGTACTGACAGCAGAGATGCTAGCACAGACTAGGACACATAATTGAATATATGTGTATATTAACACATATGCCTGTATTTATATGCTTCACATTAAATTGCCTCGGAATATTGAAATCCTTCAACTCACTGTATTCTTTAAATATTCTAGTAGAGTTGTTTGCACATATGTCAAGTTTGTACATATTTGAGTTGTATATAGCTCTTGGACAATTTTAAAGGAAATTTCTGAAATAGCAATTTTGAACTGACTACTTAGTCTTATATTAATAGTTACAGGCATGCTTTGGATTTTTCTCACTTGAGAAGTAGAAGTCAGTAAAGTCAATAAAAAATAATGTGTTTATATGAACTGTTGTTCTGTGTAGGAAAAAAAAGTTGCAAACTTCAGAATGGCTGAAAGAGGCAGAAGATGAGACTAGAAATGTAAGTTTGAACCAGATCGTTAAGGGACTCTAGGATCTCTAAGGATAGATTACCGGTAGCAGTATAGTGGAATGTATAAGCTTCATCATGGGCATGATGAAGTCCTCCCTGGGCAGGCTAGGATAATGCTCTTACTTGTTGATTGCTTGGGGAAAAAAAAACAACAAAAAAATTATGTAATCATATTTATTTAGCAATCTTAAAAAATAAGGCTTTTCTGGGGACAAAGGGTGGTGATATGACAGATAGTTTAAAAGCAAGATAGAGTAGCAGAAAGCTGATTACAATTTGAGCATGCCTGATAGCTTCTCCAGTCTCAGGCAGCCTAGCTTACAGTTGTTTAGTCACTAAGTCCTGTCTGACTCTTTTGTAATCGCATGAACTATAGGACTGTAGCCCACCAGGGACCTCTGTCCGTGGGATTTTCCAGCAAAGAATACTGGAATGTGTTGTCATTTCCTTCTCCAGGAGATCTTTCCAACCTAGGGATTGAATCTGTGTCGCCTGCTTTGGCAGCTGGATTTCTTACCACTGAGCCACCAGGGAAGCCTAGCTTACTGTAGAAAGGTTTAAAAACACCCCATATTTCATTTAATGTCTGAGCCTATCTTCCTGTGTTCCTAATACATCTATCGCCTTCTATTCTAGTCTCTTTGGTTTTCTAGCTTGGTGACTCCATGATCTGTTCTCACTTCCTCTGTCCTTGGATATTCTATTTCAAGCTTACCCATATTACACATCCTGAGGTACTTTACACACTGCATATCTTTTTTCTCTGTCTCACTCCCTCCCCTCTTTGATTTTGCTAGCAACTATAGTTCTGCCTAAGAGAGAATCTTTTCTCTGACCTTAATTTCAAGAAATGACCATTAGCTGGACTGTTTCCCCAGCGTGCTGTTTCTGCTCCCACCCCTGCTGGAGGAAGGGACTTAGCACTAGTGATAAGCAGTGGGATTGTGATAAAAGGCTCAGAGTATTCTTTTCCACTATTTATTCTATATTCTGTGGTGATTTAAAAACTCAGTTTTATTGAGATGTAACATTTATACAGTTTAAATAACCAATAATATAATAATATTAAAATCTTAAAAAATAAACTAAAATGACACCGTGGTGGTGGTGGTTTAGTCACTAAGCTGTGTCTGACTCTTGCGACCCCATGGACTGTAGCCTGCCAGGCTCCTCTGTCCATGGGATTTCCCAGGCAAGAATACTGGAGTGGGTTGCCATTTCTTTCTCCAGGGGATATTCCTGACCCAGGGATCGAACCTGGGTCTCTTGCATTACAGGCAGTTTCTTTACTACCTGAGCCACCAAGGAAATACCAAATCACATTGACAAATATTCATGTATTTGTGAATATTACATTCATGATATAGAACATTTCCATCACTCTGAAATACTTCCCTGAGTCTCTTTACAGTTGATCCTTGGTCCCTGGAAACTATTGACTTGCTCTTGGTTACTAAGGTTTTGTCTTCTTAGGAATTTAATATAAAAGGAACATAATAGATGTCTTTTTTTTTTGTATTTGTGTGTGATCGGCTTCTTTCACTTGATATAATAAAGATTCATCCATGTTGCACATGTGTTACTCATTTTTATTGCTGAGTAGTAGCCCACTCTATGGACGTACCACAATTCTTCTATCTGTTTACTAGTTGATAGGCATTTTAGTTGTGTCTGTTTTAAGTCTTTTTAATTTTAGCCACTTTAGTAGATATGATCAGTACCTGCAATTTGGATTTAATTTTCATTTTTCTAAAGACTAATGATGGTTAAACATCTTTTCATGTGCTGTTCTTATACTTTCTTTTATGAAATATGTATTCATTTTTTTGGTCATTTAAAACATAGAATTGTTCATCTTATTTGATTGTAAGGGTTATGTTTATATTCTGGATCTAAGACCTTTACCAGATATATTTTTCAAATATTTTGTCCCAATTAGTGGCTTGCCTTTTCATATTCATAACAATACATATATTTAAAAAAATTTTAAATTGTGGTAAAATATGTATAACATAAAATTTGTCATTCTAATGTTCAGTGGCGTTAAGTACATTGATATTGTTATGCAACCATCACCACTGTCTATCACCACTTTTTTGGCATCCTTAATTGCAACTCTATACCTATTAAACAGTAATTCCCCACAATCTCCACCCTAGTCCTTGGTAAACACCATTCTGCTGTCTCTAAGAATTTGACTATATCAGTGCCTTATATAAGTGGGATCATTTAATATTTGCTCTTTTGTTTTTGTCTTATTTCACTTAATATAATGTCTTTGGGTTCATCTATATTGTGTCATGTATCAGAATTTCATTCCTTTTTAAGGCTGAATTGTATTTCATTCTATGTATATGCTACATTTTGTTTATCTGTTCATCTATAGATAGACATTTGGGTTGTTTTCACTTCTTGGCTATTGTGAATAATACTGCTATAAAGTTGAGTGTATGATTATCTGCTTTCAGACAATTGTGAGTGTATTAGTGTGTGAGTCTCTGCTTTAAGTTCTTTTGTGCATATACCCACAAATGGAATGCTGGATCATATGGTAATTCTATGCTTAATCTTTTGAGGACCCACCATTCTCGTTTCCGAGACACGCTGCATTTTTATTTTTATTTATTTATTTATTTTTTTTTAGTTTTTTTTTGCATTTTTAAAGTCTGTTTCCTTTCTGCCTTGGTTCAGTGAGTGTGCTTCGTCATTGTAGACAATGAACCATTGGGAAACAGCTATTAGTACAGGAAGAATAGTAGCCAAAGAATCTGCAGGTTTGCATGCTTTCTTGCTTATTTCCATAAAAGCCATTACTTGTGTTAATGCACTGATCTGAAAGCTAAATGTTTCTCTGAAAGTGGTTCAGCAACCACTGGCATCAAAAATAACTTGTTATATATTCAGATTCTTGAATGTCACTCTGATTCAGACTCTCTGGAAGTAAGAGCAGACAAACATGTGTTTTGAACAGACGTGTTTAATTTTGATTGTCTCTTTTGTTTCTTCTGTGGTTTGTACTTTTTGTTTTATTTAAGAAATCTCTACCTAACCTGTGGTCTGAAAGATTCTCTTCAGTCTTTTCCTGTAGAAGTTACATAGTTTTAGGTTTTGGGTTTAGGTTTATTATCAGTTTCAAGTTAGTATTTTCTTTGCAGATACACTGTAAATGTCAAGGTTAATTATTTTGCATATTGATATCCACGTGGTCAAAAGACTGTTCTTTCTCTATTGTATTACCTTGGAAACTTTGTGGCATATATGTGTATCTGTTTCTGAACTCTATGCTTATGACACTATGTTGACTTACTGTAGCTTTCAGGTAAGAATCATAATCATATAGTGTGAGTCTTTCAGATTTGTTCCTCATTTTCAAACTGTATTGGTTATTTAGGTTCTTTACATTTTCATGCATATCTTGGAAATAGCTTGACAGTTTTTAAAGTAGAGCCTACTGGGCTTTGATTAGGAAAATATTTATATCTCAATTTGAAGAGAAGTAATAACAATGCTGAATTAATCTGGTTCATATATATGTTTTGTACATGTTTTGTTAAATTTGTCATTGTTTCAGATGTTTGATGATACTATTGGTATTGCTTATTTAATTTTCAATTATTAGTTTCTAGACTATAAAATACAGTTGATTTTTTTATATTGACTGTGTTTTTCAGTCTTTGACTTTTAACACAAAGTCAATATAAAATTTTTAGTAAATTCCTTAGGATTTTCTTTATAGACAAGAGTGTTTCCTGTGAATGAAGATAGTTTTACATCTTTTCCAGTCTATATGTTTTTAATTTCAGTTTACTGTCTTATTACACTAGCTACGACCTCCAGTGAGATCATGCATCTTTGAGTTCCTTGGGATCTTAAGATGAAGGCATTCACATTCAGTCTTTGACCTATAAATATGTTAGCTGTGAGTTTCTTGTTTTTGTAAATAGCCTTCATCAGGCTGAATACATTTTCTTCTGTTCTTTGTATATTGAATGGGTTTTCAGTTCTGTCAGAATGTTTTCTGCATTTATTGACGTGATCATATGATTTGCCTTCATGTGAATTAAGTTTATTTAGTTTTGGACACTCAACCAAACTTGTATTCCTGCTGCTGCTGCTGTTCAGTTGCTCAGTCATGTCCAAGTCTTTGTGACCCCATGGACTGCAGCATGCCAGGCTTCCCTGTCCTTCACTGCACTGTCTTCTGGAGCTTGCTTAGATTCATGTCCCTTGAGTCAGTGATGCTGTCTAACCATCTCATCTGCCTTATTTTTCATGTTATATTAACTTCATATATTGCTAGAAAGTTGTTTAAACTTTATTAAAATGTTTTTATTCATCTATTTTGATATTGGATGTTATATAATCTTTTATTCTCTGATCTTTGTCTGATTTTGGTATTGGAGTGATACCAAATACCAGTTTACTTCTCTGTTTTGTTAAAGAGTTTGTGAAAAATTTTATTTGTTTCTTGAATTTCATAGACTTCTCCAGTAAAGCCGCCTGCACCTAAAAGTTTCTTTGTAGAAAGATTTTAACTGTGAAATTAACTTCTTTAATAATCCAGCTTTGGTCAGTCTAATCTATTTATCTGGAGTGACTTTAGGAAGTTTTTCATATTTTAACAAATTTGTCCATTTTATGTAAATATTTGAAATTATTGGCAAGAAAATTTTTTAAAATATAACTTCCCCTTGTTATTCTTTTAATATCTGTATGTTTCTAGAGATGTCCTAATGTTGAAATTCTTGCATTCCTGATATTGGTAATTTGTGTCATTTCTTTGTTTTTATTATCAATTTCACTGATATTTGGGAAGAATCATCTTTTGTTTTTTGTAATTTTGTCTGTTTTTATATTTTCTGTTTTACTAATTGCCATTCTTTCTTTTGAGTTTAATACGTTCTACATTTTCAGATGCTTAGTGAGATAACCTTAGATCAATTATTTGACTGGTTTTTTGTTCTGTAAATGTAAGTATATAATGTTTATAAATTTCTGTTAAAGCACTGTTCTAACTGTATCCCACAGATTTTGATACATATTATTTTTGGTTACATTTACTTCAAAATATTCCTCATGGGTTATTTAGAATTGTGTTGTTTAATTTTCAGATATTTGGGAGAATTTCCAGATTTCCTTCTTACATTGGTTTTTAATATATTTATTCCACACCTAGAGAAGATACTTTGAATGATTTCTCTATTTTTGAATCAGTTGAGACTTATCTTGATATTGTCTTCTATAATGTTTAATCTGTTGTTAATCTCATGCTCTGTATGTTTTTGTTTTAGAAGTTCTCTAGAAGGTCCATTTGAGTCTTTTTTACATCTTCCATGTTTCTTATCACCATGATCATTTTTTCTTCTATTTTCTTAAACATGAAACGTTTATAATGGCTGTTTTCATGTCTTTGCTTATTCTCTCATCTTGGTAGTTTCTGTCTGATGATTTTTCTTCTGGTTATAAGTCATATTTTCCTGATTATTTTTAATATTCATGTTAATTTTTGATTGGATTAAGACATTTTGAATTTTATCTCATTGATTGCTGAATTTTGTTGTATTTCAAATAGTGCTGTATTTTATTCTGGCTCTAAGTTATATTATGTGGATTCAGTTGGATTATTTTGAGGCACATTTCAAGATTTTTAGTTAGTGTCCAGAAAATCCTTTTGTTGTGGGTCTAATTTAGCCTCACTGCTAAGGAGATGCCCTTCTGAGGATTTGCTGAATACTCTATGTATTAAGAGGTTTATCTAATCTGACTGATAGGAATACAAACTATTGCCAGCTTGTGCAAGCTTCAGATGTTGTTCTGCTTACTTTTGTTTTACTTTTCCTATCATTGTGGAGTTTTCTCATGTGTGTAGAGGTTATTACTCAGCCCAAGCCTTGAACAGCTCTTTCTAACTCTTAGGGTTCTTATCCGGTGTAGTTCTGTCTTCTCAAGTACTTGGCCCTGGAAATTCTGCCTGTCTTGTACACTTTTAACTCTGTCCCCTTAATTCAGTGGGAGGCTTGGGTTTCCCTGCCATTTAACCAGCCTGTAAACTGACTTCAGGTTGTAAACATGTTTGTTTCCTTTCCCTCAGAAATCACAGTCTGATGCCCTCTGTTGTCTGATACACAGTAGTTTCATGTATCTTGTTCAGTTTTCCAGTTCTTTTAGTTGGGACATGGTCTGTGTGTCTCCGTTTTGATTTGAAGTAGAATGCTGTCTGTATATTGTAGTTTAAACTTTTCTCCAACCTTTATCTTCCTTTCATTTTGAAGCATCCATAGTAGAGAAATAATAGACACTCCGGTGGTGTGTAGTAGTAAAGATGTTTACAAATTAGCTACTGGTGGTATTTAGAAAATGTATTTAAAAAAATTTATTTCTATTATCTTATATTCTGTGTTATATTTTATAAAGTATACTTTGTAAATTACTCAGAAAAGTGAAATTTATCCTCTTAATATGTTACTAAGTCTTTGTATAAAATTTATCCACTAGTGATAAGCACCATATTTTTTGCTACTTCCTTTATCTTAAAACATCAGTTTCTACTTTTAGTAAACCTTAAGGAACCAGACATTTCTCATTCCTGCATCCATAAAAGATCATTTTACTCAGCAGCTATTTAGAAAATACCGAGTTACTTTACTACAGCATGAAGAATTTTGGTCTATAAATTTTATTTTGTTCATGTAAAGATCCTCAATATAGTTATAGGAGTTCTCTGTTCATTTTCTGAAATGAGTCTAATCTAATCTCTCTTCCAGTCTGTATTCTTTCTGACTAGGTGACAATCCCAGGGCTTTCCATCTTTGACATTATTATTTTTTCATTATTTTCAAACTATATTAAGATACCTACAGTTGCATTTGGATGGATTCAGTGCTTTGGATTTTTTAGGATTCATGCATGTGGTAGCAAATACCACCAGTGACATCTTTTCCAAGGCATAAAGACTATAGATATATACAATTTAAATTATTTCTTTTGGAAACTCATCTATTTTTCCATTCTTTCTTTATTTCTTCTGGAAATTATATGTGTACTTCAAGGTTATGCAAGCTTTGACAAACTGAGTTTTGCCAGCCTATCCAAGGGAAAAGTCAGCACCTTACATAGAGCCAAAGTAGAGGGAAAAATCCCTAATTTCTATGGCATTGTATCAGGAAATCGAAAACTTGGTGAAAAGTATATGTGCAGATGTATGTAAACTTGTAACTCTTGCATTGCTTCTTGGTTTTTATTGTGTTCTTTTTATGTTCTCTGCTGCTGCTGCTGCTGCTAAGTCACTTCAGTTGTGTCTGACTCTGTGCAACCCCATAGACGGCAGCCCACCAGGCTCCCCAATCCCTGGGATTCTCCAGGCAGGAGCACTGGAGTGGGTTGCCATTTCCTTCTCCAATGCATGAGAGTGAAAAGTGAAAGTGAAGTTGCTCAGTCGTGTCTGACTCTTAGCGACCCCATGGACCGCAGGCTACCAGGCTCCTCCATCCATGGGATTTTCCAGGCAAGAGTACTGGAGTGGGGTGCCATTGCCTTCTCTGTATGTTCTGTGCAGGTTATATAATATAGCCCTGAAAATCCCCTGCCCCCATTTTTTCCTACTTATTTAAAGGAATGTGTGAATTTTTAGTGATGTTGAGGGTCAGGGTTAACTGTCTGCTTTCTGGTGATATATCTAGTACTTATCTGATATTTCTATACGTAAGTGGAATTTTTTGTAGTCTTTGCTTTTTACCCTAGGCAATGCTGTGTGCTAGACTGTGTTTGACTCTGGTTTCATTTGGCTTCATTTTCTGTACCTTTTACCCATTGAATGTACCCAGCCTTGCTTCTAGTGTCCAGTGCAACTATATGCCACCTCTATAGTTTGCCTGTCTCCTGAGCCAGTATCCCTTCCTTTATGTTTATTCCTTCTGCTTTTGAAACTTACCTCTCTAGTATACGGTTTCACTAGGATATTACATAATTTGATAAATTGAGTAATTCTCACATATTAATGATATTGTTACTGATAGAGAATGATAAGGAGAAGGCAGTGGCAACCCACTCCAGTACTCTTGCCTGGAAAATCCCATGGACAGAGGAGCCTGGTAGGTTGCAGTCCGTGGGGTCGCTAGGAATCAGACAATGACTGAGTGACTTTACTTTTGCTTTTCACTTTCATGCGTTGGAGAAGGAAATGGCAGCCCACTGCAGTGTTCTTCTCTGGAGAATCCTAGGGACGGGGGGCCTGGTGGGCTGCCGTCTATGGGGTCGCACAGAGTCGGAAATCTGAAGTGACTTAGCAGCAGCAGCAGAGAATGGTAATTCCAGGAGATTTTTAATTAATGTGTCTTTAATATTATAATTAAGTACTCTTGAGTGAGATTTATTTTATTTTGAGGTATTTTTAAGCTTTGTATAAAGTCTTACTATGGAAAAAAAATGTCTTCTTAAAGGAAGTGGTCTTTGAAAACTGTTATGCTCTTGTTGGGGAAAGTTTTTTCTGTTGAAACTCAGGCTGGTGCAAGTATGTTTGCACTGTTTTCTTGGTAGGTCCAATCAGGTATTTTCATGGATGATCTGCTTGTCCCAGAAAGAGAGACTAAAGTGAATATTTCATTTGAGGAGTACTTAAGTGCTCTTCCACAAATCAGTGACCAGAATCATTTCATTTTGTGCCCATGTGGTTTCTGTGGGTGGTTTGTTGTTTTAAAAACTGTTTCAAAGAAGTACTTTTTTTTTTTCCTGGCAAACATGTATATCCTGTGTAAGTATTTTTCATTATTAATGATTTTGAGAAGAACCATCTCCAAGTCATAATGCAGTTGGCTTAAATCATGAGGTTTTATCGAGTCATCTCATATGATTTTTATCTGGTTTGCCAAGATTCATTAATTTGAACTTCCCAAAGGATAAGGTAATGGTTTCCTTTTCTGTGTCTCACTGTCACCAACCTGTTTTTGGAAACTATTTCTCTCAATTTTATGTAAATAATAATCTTTAAGAGAAATTCATGAGACATTAAGTTTCTTCTATGTTTATATATTGGTTTACTTTTGGAGGTTCAGTTCAGTTGCTCAGTTGTGTCCAACTCTGCAATCCCATGGACTGCAGTACGCCAGGTTTCCCTGTTCATCACCAGTTCCCGAGATTTGCTCAAACTTGTCCATCGAGTCGGTGATGCCATCCAACCATCTCATCCTCTGTCATCCCCTTGTCTTCCTGCCTTTAATCTTTCCCAGCATCAGGGTCTTTTCTAATGAATCAGTTCTTCACATTAGGTAGCCAGAGTATTGGCACTTCAGCTTCAGCATCAGTCTTTCCAATGAATGTTCAGGACTGATTTGCTTTAGGATTGACTGGTTGGATCTCCTTGCAGTCCAAGGGACTCTCAAGAGTCTTCTCCAACACCACAGTTCAAAACCGTCAATTCTTTGGTGCTCAGCTTTCTTTATGGTCCAACTCTCACATCCATACGTGACTTCTGGAAAAAGCTTTGACTAGATGGACCTTTGTTGGCAAAGTAATGTCTCTGCTTTTGAATATGCTGTTTAGGTTTGTCATAGCTTTTGTTCCAAGGAGCAAGCATCTTTTGATTTCATGGCTACAGTCACCATCTGCAGTGATTTTGGAGCCCCAAAATATAAAGTCAGTCACTGTTTCCACTGTTTCTCCATTTATTTGCCATGAAGTAATGGGACTGGATGCCATGAACTTAGTTTTTTGAATGTTGCATTTTAAGCCAACTTTTTCACTCTCCTCTTTCACTTTCATCAAGAGGCTCTTTAGTTCTTCTTCGCTTTCTGCCATAAGGGTGGTGTCATCTGCATATCTGAGGTTATTGATATTTCTCCTGGAAATCTTGATTCTAGCTTGTGCTTCATCCAGCCCAGCATGTTGCATGATGTACTCTGCATATAAGTTAAATAAGCAGGGTGACAATATACAGTCTAAACGTACTCCTTTCTCTAATTGGAGCCAGTCTGTTGTTCCATGTCCAGTTCTAACTGCTGCTTTTGACCTGCATGCAATTTCTCAAGAGGTAGGTCAGGTGGTCTGGTATTCCCATCTCTTGAAGAATTTTCCACAGTTTGTTGTGATCCACACAGTCAAAAGCTTTGGCATAGTCAATAAAGCAGAAGTAGATGTTTTTCTGGAACACTCTTGCTTTTTCTATGATTCAGTGGATGTTGGCAGTTTTATCTCTGGTTCCTCTATCTTTTCTAAATCCAGCTTGAACATCTGGAAATTCTTGATTCACATACTGTTGAAGCCTTGCTTGGTTAATTTTGAGCATTACTTTGCTAGCATGTGAGATGAGTGCAACTGTGTGGTAGTTTGAACATTCTTTGGCATTGTCTTTCTTTGGGATTATAATGAAAAATGACCTTTTCCAGTCCTGTGGCCATTTCTGTGTTTTCCAAATTTGCTGACATATTGAGTGTAGCACTTTCACAGCATCATCTTTTAGGATTTGAAATAACTCAACTGGAATTTGATCACTTCCACTAGCTTTGTTCGTAGGGATGCTTTCTAAGGCCCACCAGACTTCACATTCCAGGTTGTCTGGCTCTAGGTGAGTGTTCACACCATCGTGGTTATCTGGGTCATGAAGATCTTTTTTTGTGTAGTTCTTCCGTGTATTCTTGCCACCTTTTCTTAATATTTTCTGCTTCTGTTAGGTCTGTACCATTTCTGTCCTTTATTGGGCCCATCTTTGCTTGAAATGTTCCCTTAGTATCTCTGATTTTCTTGAAGAGATCTCTAGTCTTTTCCATTCTGTTGTTTTCCTCTGTTTATTTGCATTGATTATGGAGCTGCTGCTGCTGCTGCTAAGTTGCTTCAGTTGTGTCCGACTCTCTGCGACCCCATGGATGGCAGCCTACCAGGCTCCTCCGTCCATGGGATTTTCCAGGCAAGAGAACTGGAGTGGGTAGCCATTGCCTTTTCCGTTGATCATGGAGGAAGGCTTTCTTGTCTCTCCTTGCTCTTCTCTGGAATTCTGTATTATGATGGGTATGTCTTTCCTTTTCTCCTTTGCCTCTAGCTTCTCTTCTTTTCTTGGGGATGGTTTTGATCACTCCCTCCTGGACAGTGTCAGGAACCTCTGTCCATAGTTCTTCTAGGCACTCTATCAGATCTAATCCTTTGAATCTATTTCTGACTTCCACTGTATAATTGTAAGGGATTTGATTTAGGTCATACCTGAATGGTCTAGTGGCTTTCACTACTTTCTTCAAGCCCGGCAAGAAGATAGCAGTGTAGCAGGGCGTGCGCTCATCTTCTCCTGTGAAAACTCCAAAATTGCAACTTGCTGCTGAACAACCGTCAGCAGGAGAATGTTCAGTTCAGTTGCTCAGTCGTGTCTGACTCTTTGCGACCCCATGGACTGCAGCACGCCAGGCCTCCCTGTCCATCACCAACTCCTGGAGTTTACTCAAACTCATGTCCATTGAGTCAGTGATGCCATCCAACCATCTCATCCTATGTCGTCCCCTTCTCCTCTTACCTTCACTCTTTCCCAGCATCAGAGTCTTTTCCAGTGAGTCAGTTCTTCGCATCAGGTGGCCAAAGTATTGGAGCTTCAGCTTCAGCATCAGTCCTTCTAATGAATATTCAGGACTGATTTCCTTTAGGGTGGACTGGTTGGATCTCTTTGCAGTCCAAGGGACTCTCAAGAGTCTTCTCCAACACTACAGCTCAAAAGCATCAATTTTTCGGCACTAGCTCTTTATGGTCCACCTCTCATATCCATATGTGACTACTAAAAAATCCATAGCCTTGACTAGACAGACCTTTGTTGGCAAAATAATGTCTCTGTTTTTTAATACGATGTCTATGTTCGTCATAACCTAGAAGAATGTTGGATCGAACCAAAGAAAGATACCTTATGTCCAAGGGCAAACGAGAAGCCCCAGCAAGACGTTAGAAGGGGCAAATTGTGTTTAGAGTTCAACTGCATACCTGCCAGAGACGCTCGGAGGGCTCAAACAAAACCTTTTGTGCACCAGGACCCAGTGGCCCCACAGAGATTGAGCCAGATGTGCCTTTGAGTGTTTGAGTGTCTCCTGCTAAGCACAGGCCAGCAGTGGCTTGCCACAGTGGCAGGGCCTCTGACTCCAGCAGCCCTGGATCACGCAGTGTTATCCAGCAGAGAGCCGCTGAGCAGATGACCCACAAACTGCATATGTGTTATACCAAAGAAATTCTCACACTGCTAGGAAAGTTCTAGGACCCACAACAGATTTCCTAACCTGGATCTGGCGAAGGGACGGAGAACCCCCAGGGAGTTTGACTTTGGAGACCAGTGGGGTTTACTGACAGAACTTCCACAGGACTAGGGAAGCAGACTCTTGGAGGGCACAGACAAAACCTTGTGCACACCAGGAGCCAGGAGAAAAGAGCCGTGTCCCCACAGGAGACCGAGTTAGACTTGCCTGTGAGTGTCCAGGATTTTCTGGTGGAGATGTGGGTTGACAGTTTGGCCTCAGGCCACAGAAAAACAACAGGGAGGGAACACAGCCCCACCCATCCCCAGAAAATCAGATTAAAGATTTACTGAGCACTTCCCTGACCATCAGAACAAGACCCTGTTTCCCCCACAGTCAGTCTCTCCCATCAGGAAGCTTCCATAAGCCTCTTACCCTTTTTCCTCAGAGGGCAGACAGAATGAAAACCACAGTCACAGAAAACTAAAGCAAACTGATCACTTGAACCACAGCCTTGCCTGACTCAGTGAAACTAAGCCATGCCGTGTGGGGCCACCCAAGACGACGGGTCATGGTGGAGAGGTCTGACAGAATGTGGTCCACTGGAGAAGGGAATGGCAAACCACTTCAGTATTCCTGTCTTGAGAACTCCATGAACACTATGAAAAGGCAAAAAGATAGGACACTGAAAGATGAACTCCCCAGGTCGGTAGGTGCCCAATAGGCTACTGGAGAAGAGTGGAGAAATAACTCCAGAAAGAATGAAAAGATGGCGCCAAAGTGAAAACTTCACCCAGTTGCGGATGTTACTGGTGATGAAAGTAAAATCTGATGCTATAAAGAACAATATTACATAGGAACCTGGAATGTTAGGTCCATGAATCAAGGTAAATTAGAAATGGTCAAACAGGAGATGGTAAGAGTGAACATCGACGTTTTAGGAATCAGTGAACTAAAATGGACTGGAATGGGTGAATTTAATTCACATGACCATTATATCTGATACTGTGGGCAAGAATCCTTTAGAAGAAATGGAATAGCCATCATAGTCAACAAAAAAGTCCAAAATGCAGTACTTGGATACAGCCTCAAAAACAACAGAATGATCTCTGTTCTCTTCCAAGGCAAACCATTCAGTATCACAGTAATTCAAGTCTATGCCCCAGCCAGTAATGCCAAAGAATCTGAAGTTCAGTGTTTCTGTGAAGACCTGTAAGACCTTCTGTAACTAACAATCTCAAAAGATGTCTTTTTCAGCATAGGAAACTGGAATGCAAAAGTAGGAAGTAATGGGGTAATAGGCAGGTTTGGCCTTGGAATTCAAAATGAAGCAGGGCAAAGGCTAACAAGAGTTTTGCCAAGAGAACGCCCTGGTCATATTAAACTCCCTCTTCCAACAACACAAGAGACCCTACACATGGACATCACCAGATACATTGTCAGTACCAAAATCAGATTAATTATATTCTTTGCAACCGAAGATGGAGATGCTCTATACAGTCAGGTAAAACAAGACTGGGAGCTGACTGTGGCTCAGATCATGAACTCTTTATTGTAAAATTCAGACCTAAATTGAAGAAAGTGGGGAAAACAACTGGACTATTCAGGTATGATGTAAATCAAATCCCCTTGGAGGTTATTTCCCCACTATGTCCTTTTCTGTATAGAATTCCTATTTCTGATTAAGGGTTGAATTCCAACTTTCTCATTGTGCTTTGATTTTCATCTTCTCCATTTTGGCTTATTGGCTAAATATCTTGTCTGTCATTGAATTTCAAAGTGGTTACATTTTTGTCATTTTCCATTCCCTGTCCATCAATGAGGGTTTGCTTCTGTCGGTATACTGCAACCTTTCAATGGTGGATTTGGATTTAAAGAGAAGTTAAGTGGACACGACTGAGCGACTGAACTGAACTGAACTGAACTAAGTGGAGTTTTGAGGTATTTCAGAATTGTAACATCAAGCTGTTAACATCTGGCCATGGTGAAGGTTTTCATAAAAGTGAAATTTTGTAGGAGAAGCTTCATGTCATCAGCTTGTAGGTAGTCCTGGAAGGCATCTTTAGGATTTGGCTAGCCCAGATTTACAACTTGAAATAGTTTGTATAAAATAATTTTGTTAATGAATGAGTATTATTTATAACTTGGAATGAACTAGAAAGAATATTTGAAGAGGACCTCTTTGGACTTTCTAATTTAACAGAAAAGGAAACTGAAACACAGATAACTGAAACTACACAGACAAGGTGACCATCTGAGAAAACACTGTGATTTAGTGGAAGAGTTAAGTCCAGGGCCCTTCATGCTCTTTCTGCTGCCTTGGGATCTCTTACCATTTTATCTCCAGCACAGTTATTTTGAAGAGTAAAATGAAATCAAGGTTCTGGTTTTAAAATACCCAAACCCAATTTATCTTTGTGATATGAATTTGAGTGATAAGAGAAAATTTACAAATTCATACCACTTTTTTCCTCTTGATCTATAAAATGCTGTCTATCACTTGCTTATTTGAAGAAGGAAATTATTTGGCTCTTATTTTATTTGAGCCTATTTTCATTTCATTAAAGGAATTTTAAAAACTTCCCTGATGGTAGGAAATCATGCAAATAAGAAGCTCCCGTATTGGCTAACTGTTTATTGCATATTTGGCCTTATTATTCTCCTATCTGCCTTTCTAACAGAACCTATTTGTTCATGTCTCTAACCCTCCTTCACTTGACTTAGAGAGAGGCGTCCTCATTCCTAGTTCCAGGATTGGTTTTAGTAAGTGTAAGTGAAACATGGTGATTCCTTTTCTTTGTTAGTAACAGGTTCAAAGATGAGCAGATCCTAGTCTCAGACTAGTTTGCTCTTATCTCCAGCCTGTGGATGAAGTTATACATAGGAAGGCAGATCCAAGTGAGTTACAGAGAGTATCTGAAGCTCTGATTTGTAGTGATTGGAGCCTGCTCTGCCTATGGACTTGTTATATGAGATCATGGTTATACATTTGCTTATTGTTTAAGTCAATTTGCTTTTGGAATTTTTTCTTCCAGAGTAAAGTATGGTATCTGATGCATCTCATAATACTTTTCACTGTGAATAAAGATTTCATATGAATTAAGTTTTGGTGATTAAACTGATGTGAATTCAAGGAAGAGCTTCGGTTCCTGGTCAGGGAACTAAAGATCTCACTTCAAGTCACTGCTCACTGCTGTCTCCTCGAGATCAATACTATATTACATTTTTTTAAAATTTAGTTTTTTAATCAAAGGATAATTACTTTACAGAATTTTTTTTTCGCCAGTTATTAGCATGAATTAGCCATTGGTATACATACATCTCCTCCCTCTGGAACCTCCCTCCCACCTCTCTCCTCATCCCGCCGTCTAGGTTGGTACAGAGCCCTGGATCTGTATGATTTAGTTTCCTGAATCATACAGAAAATTCCCATTGGCTGTCTGTTTTACATATGATGATTAAGTTTCCATGTTACTCTCTCCACACATCCCACACCATGTTACATTTAATGGTCATGGTTCCTCTTGGCTGATGGTTGTTTCTTTTTAACTTGTTTTTGATGACCTTGACAGTTTATTTTGAGGTGCATTAGTCACATATTTTGTAGATTGTCCCACTATTGGTTTTGGTCTGATGCTTTTCTCATGTTTAGAATAAAGTTATGGGTTTTGGGGAGAAAGACTACAGGTGTAGAGTACCATTTTCATCACATCATATCAAGGGTAACAAACTGTCATCATGACTTATTGTTGATACTGACTTGGATCATCTGGCTGAGGTGGTTTTTATCAGGGTTCTATGTTTTAAAGTTATTCTTCTTCACCCCCCTTTTCCATATTGTACTCTCCAGAAGGAAGTCACTATCTGCAGCCCGCACTTAAGGGGTGAGGAGTTCTACCTCTGTGAGGATACAGTATCTATGTAAATTGTTTGGAGTTCTGCATGGAAAATTGATCAGTTTCCCCTACTTATTTATTTGGGGCTTCCTAGGTGGCGCTAGTGGTAAAAAAAAATCCACCTGCCAATACAAGAGATGCACAAGTTGTGGGTTTGATCCCTTGGTCGGGAGGATTTCTGGAGAAGGGAATGGCAACCCACTCCAGTATTCTTGTCTGGAGAATTCCATGGACACAGGAGCTGGCGGGCTGTAGTCCATGCGGTCGCAGAGTCAGACACAACTGAGCATTCACTACTGACATTTATTTATTTAATAACAGTATGGACTTGTGGATATTTTCTACCTTCCTTGGCCTAATTTTTTAATTGTTCTTTGTATATTGATAATTTATAAATGTCTGTTTTAGCCAGTCTTCCCACCTTTATTTTAGAAAGAACTCTTTCTTGTTAACTTCCTATTTGACCTTTATCTTTTTCTTTTTTACTAAAATCTCAAATAAACATGTCCATATTGCCTAGGCTCAGCCTACTCATTTTATACCTCATCTCTTCATTTTCTGCTTCATTTCTTCCACCCAAACTTACTTTTCCACCTGCTTGCTCAAGTTAGATATACCTGAAATCCCACAGTATTTTCCCCTTATCCCCTCTCCCTCATTAGCTCTCATTTGGATTATATTTGTTGCTGGCGTGTGCTACTTCTTTAGAATTTTCCTCATTGACTCCTGGCTGTTTTCCTAAAATGCATATAATTCATTCAAAATACTCTGTATTCCATTTTGAGTTTATTTTTGTGTATGGTGTTAGAAAGTGTTCTAGTTTCATTCTTTTACAAGTGGTTGACCAGTTTTCCCAGCACCACTTGTTAAAGAGGTTGTCTTTTTTCCATTGTATATCCTTGCCTCCTTTGTCAAAGATAAGGTGTCCATAGGTTCGTGGATTTATCTCTGGGCTTTCTATTCTGTTCCATTGATCTATATTTCTGTCTTTGTGCCAGTACCATACTGTCTTGATGACTGTGGCTTTGTAGTAGAGTCTGAAGTCAGGCAGGTTGATTCCTCCAGTTCCATTCTTCTTTCTCAAGATTACTTTGGCTATTCGAGGTTTTTTTGTATTTCCATACAAATTGTGAAATTCTTTGTTCTAGTTCTGTGAAAAATACCGTTGGTAGCTTGATAGGGATTGCATTGAATCTATAGATTGCTTTGGGTAGAATAGCCATTTTGACTATATTGATTTTTCCAATCCATGAACACGGTATGTTTCTCCATCTGTTTGTGTCCTCTTTGATTTCTTTCATCAGTGTTTTATAGTTTTCTATGTATAGCTCTTTTGTTTCTTTAGGTAGATGTACTCCTAAGTATCTTATTCTTTTTGTTGCAATGGTGAATGGTATTGTTTCCTTAATTTCTCTTTCTGTTTTTTCATTGTTAGTATATAGGAATGCAAGGGATTTCTGTGTGTTAATTTTATATCCTGCAACTTTACTATATTCATTGATTAGCTCTAGTAATTTTCTGGTAGAGTCTTTAGGGTTTTCTATGTAGAGGATCATGTCATCTGCAAACAGTGAGAGTTTCACTTCTTCTTTTCCTATCTGGATTCCTTTTACTTCTTTTTCTGCTCTGATTGCTGTGGCCAAAACTTCCACCACTATGTTGAATAGTAGTGGTGAGAGTGGGCACCCTTGTTCATCGCAGCACTGTTTATAATAGCCAAGACATGGAAGCAACCTAGATGCCCATCAGCAGATGAATGGATAAGGAAGCTGTGGTACATATACACCATGGAATATTACTCAGCCATTAAAAAGAATTCATTTGAATCAGTCCTAATGAGATGGATGAAACTGGAGCCCCTTATACAGAGTGAAGTAAGCCAGAAAGATAAAGAACATTACAACATACTAACACATATATATGGAATTTAGAAAGATGGTAACGATAACCCTATATGCAAAACAGAAAAAGAGACACAGAAATACAGAACAGACTTTTGAACTCTGTGGGAGAAGGTGAGGGTGGGATGTTTTGAAAGAACAGCATGTATATTATCTATGGTGAAACAGATCACCAGCCCAGGTGGGATGCATGAGACAAGTGCTCCAGCCTGGTGCACTGGGAAGACCCAGAGGAATCAGGTGGAGAGGGAGGTGGGAGGGGGGATCGGGATGGGGAATACGTGTAAATCTATGGCTGATTCATATCAATGTATGACAAAACCCACGGAAATGTTGTGAAGTAATTAGCCTCCAACTAAAAAAAAAAAAAAATCCTCTATTATAGAAAAAACTTCAATAATGATATTTATATTTTTAACTAAAATCAACAATACATATTGAAAAATAAAAATACTCTGTATTACACATCCTTCTCAGAATTCTTAAATAAATTCTATTTCTGACACTAATTTAATTGTGATATTAGTCTAATTACTTGATCTGTCTCTAGTCTAAGTTTCTGTCTTTAAACAGTGTAGATAATGATAGGGATCTTCTGAAAACTAAAACTGCTAGAGTGTCTAAAGAATTTAGGTATCTATCTGGAATAAAATCATACAACTCTGACAGTCATTTTTATTATTCTGTGATTCCTTCCACATTCCTTATCATGACCTTTCATGTTTTGTTTCCGGCCACTTCTCTAGCAGCTTCATTTGTGGATACTCTCTAACCATAGGGTGCTTATCATTAAGTGGCCACATTATCATTAAGCGTCCTTTACTAGTGGTTATCTGGCTTCCACCTGAAGCTGTATAGTAGGAAAAAATGTATAATTGGAGAGTTATTGATTATTTTTGGACAGGCCTAAGTTTTAGAAAATTATTTTTAATGTATATTTGAAATCTGTTTACCATTAGTTTTTATTTGTTCTCTGGAGTGATAAACAATGTGAACATTCAGCATTTTACAAGCATTTTACCATCAAATATGTGTTAAGTACATTTCAGAAGTTTCTTGGTTAGAAATGAGAAAAACCTGAAACACTCTAGCTTAAGAAAAACAAATTTGCTCATTCACAGTAATAGTCTCCTGACTTTTTCAGTTGTTTCCCTCTATTAAGTAGTAGATGTACATCCAGTATGGGTATATCTATCTGTATATTGTATATATACAATGACTATAACAATTTATTTTTGTACAATATAAAACAATAATAGAAAATCCATTTTAGATATAGTATTTCTTTTCACATTCTAATGGATCATCTTTTGTACCCCTTAGTTCTCCTCAGGTTGATATATGCATACCACTTTAAAGTCCTCTAATATAGGCTTCAGCAACACGTTAACCGAGAACTTCCAGATGTTCAGGCTGGTTTTAGAAAAGGTAGAGGAACCAGAGATCAAATTGCCAATATCCGCTGTATCATCGAAAAAGCAAGAGAGTTCCAGAAAAACATCTATTTCTGCCTTATTGACTATGCCAAAGCCTTCGACTGTGTGGATCACAATAAACTGTGGAAAATTCTGAAGGAGATGGGAACACCAGACCACCTGAAATGCCTCTTGAGAAACCTGTATGCAGGTCAGGAAGCAGCAGTTAGAACTGGACATGGAACAACAGACTAGTTCCAAATAGGAAAAGGAGTACATCAAGGCTGTATGTTGTCACCCTGCTTATTTAACTTATATGCAGAGTACACATGAGAAACGCTGGGCTGGCAGAAGCACAAGCTGGAATCAAGATTGCCAGGAGAAATAGCAATAACCTCAGATATGTAGATGACACCACCCTTATGGCAGAAAGTGAAGAGGAACTAAAAAGCCCCTTGATGAAAGTGAAAGAGGAGAGTGAAAAAGTTGGCTTGAAGCTCAACATGCAGAAAACTCAGATCATGGCATCTGGTCCCATCACCTCATGGGAAATAGATAGGGAGACAGTGGAAACAGTGTCAGACTTTATTATTTGGGGCTCCAAAATCACTGCAGATAGTGACTGCAGCCATGAAATTAAAAGACGCTTACTCCTTGGAAGCAAAGTTATGACCAACCTAGATAGCATATTAAAAAGCAGAGACATTATTTTGCCAACAAAGGCCCATCTCGTCAAGGCTATGGTTTTTCCAGTGGTTGTGTATGGATGTGAGAGTTGGACTGCGAAGAAAGCTGAGTACCGAAAAATTGATGCTTTTGAATTATGGTGTTGGAGAAGACTGTGGAGAGTCCCTTGGACTTCAAGGAGATCCAACCAGTCCATCCTGAAGGAGATAAGTCCTGGGTGTTCATTGGAAGGACTGATGCTGAAGCTGAAACTCCAATACTTTGGCCACCTAATATGAAGAGCTGACTCATTAGAAAAGACCCTGATGCTGGGAGGGATTGGGGGCAGGAGGAGAAGGGGACGACAGAGAATGAGATGGCCAGATGGCATCACCGACTTGATGGGCATGAGTTTGAGTAAACTCCGGGAGTTGGTGATGGACAGGGAGGCCTGGCGTGCTGCGATTCATGGGGTCACAAAAAGTCGGACACGACTGAGCAACTGAACTGAACTGAACTGAATAAACATATATAATCAAACTGTGGTATGGGTAGGATTAGAGCTGGCCTTTGGGATGACTGGACAGACTCAGATGCCTCAAGAAATTCTGCTTTTTCTTTTTGAATCTTTCCTTAATGGTGTCACTCTTTTAGACTGGCTTCTTCTTGGAGCTAAGACCATGGCTGTTGACTTTGGACTCATTTCTTCACTTATTCAACAAATTATGAATGGAGTATATAGTTTGTGTCAGGTACTATTTTAGCTGTTAGAGATACAGTAGAGAGTATTAAAAGAAAGATACTAAGTGGTAAATTCTATTGCAGAGAATTAAAGTGATAAGGTAGTGATTAAGTGGCTGCTTATGAAGGCCTTTCTCCACAGGGGGCATTAAAACTGAGATCTGAATCAGAAGAAATAGCTAGCTATGCACATATCAGAAGGAAGAGTACTCTGGGGAATAGCTCAGGCAAATTCAGTGGGACTGAACTTGCATGCTGAGGAGTAAGTTAAGGCATTGGATTTAGAACTTAGAAGGTGAGAGTTTTAATTCTTTGCATCAGGTGGCCAAAATATTGAAGTTTCAGCTTCAGCATCAGCCCTTCCAATGAATATTCAGGACTGATTTACTTTAGGATGGACTGGTTAGATCTCCTTGCAGTTCAAGGGACTCTCCATAGAGCTGCCAGAACTTATACAGGACTGGGGAAACAGACTCTTGGAGGGCACAAACAGAACCTTGTGTGCCCCAGGAGAAAGGAGCAGTGACCCCACAAAAGACTGACCCAGACTTGCCCGTGAGTGTCCAGGAGTCTTTGGCGGAGGCGTGGGTCAGCAGTGGCCTGCTGCAGGGTTGGGGGCACTGAGTGTAGCAGTGTGTGCATGGGATGTTTTGAAGGAGGTCCCCAGTTACCTTCATTAACCCCACCATAGTTTTTATCTTTAGGACTAATTATTATGGCTGAGATGTTATTGGTTTTGGGTAATATTGAAGACTGATCAGTATGGCAGTGAGGGTTGAATGGTTTGAATTCTGTATGGCAGTGAGGGGCCATAATACTGACTCATTGTGGTATTCACTATTACTGAGAAAGATCGGTACTAGAGTCTGGTATTTCTGAAGTGATGCAGCTGCAACATGTCAGCTCTCTGATGCAGCACGACAGTCTTAATTCTCGAACTCACGTGGAGTAGGTGCCTATAAAGAAGCATGAGACTAATTTCCATTTAGGTTTGCATATGAAATATGGTGTTAATAAATGATGCAATAATTATAGACTTCGATATCATATCCTTTTTAGGCAATCATGCCATTATTTATTCAGTTCTCAGTGTTTGAGCTAAGTTAGGTTTGATTCATAACCTAAAAGAACTCTAACTTAGGTTAGAGTTCCTGTGTGAACTTTGTTGTTTGAATGCTTAATTTAGATGTTGAAATGTTGTGTATTATGCATACAGAGACTTTAAAAATTTGCAAGAGAAGAACTCTGTGGTGAATTATTTTGCTTTATTGTTATTACAGACTTTTAGCAATGCTTTTTATGTTGTGATTTTGGGTTTTGTACATGCAGGTTGTGAGAAATAAACTGGAAATCCTGTCTCTGTGGTTGGAATCTAGTGTGGCTTCAAGCAGCAAACAAAATATTTTATTTAGTAGCATGTATGTGCCAGGTAAAATTTTAAATGGACTTTCCATAGGGTACAAACTTCTGAAGCCAACGATTTTACAGTTGTAGACAGATTCCTGTTGACTTACATTTGATTTTTTTATCTTATAGTGGGGAATCAGTAGCTGATTATACAAACAACTAAAGAAATATATCTGTCCATCCTTAGTACAATTTATTCCTGTGCACTTGAGAAAAATTGTTTGGGAAAGAGTTCTGAGGTAACATGCCAAGGCTTACTGTCCTAAAAGTCTAGTAAGGTTTTTTCTTTATATTTTAAAAATGATAGGTGTATTTCAAGATGCAGAATTTCTTGATTTGTTTAAAATAATCTGAAAGAGTTGAAATGGATAATTGTAGGTTTTTAATTGTACTTGAAGAAGATACACATTTTCTTCTTTCCTTTCTCTTTGTATGAGAAAACATTTCTTTAGGAAAACATTGTAGTACTATTAGGTACTGTTAGGGTGGCCAAATTTAGAAATGTCTAGGTGGATTTATTGTCTTTCAGCTTGCATCATTCTTATTTATATGATTGCCTAGAGATAGGTAGTTTGAGGTCTGCATCTGGTTTTATATTAAGTGAATCTGATCCAAGCTCAGCTATCTTCGATGGTGATTTTCCCATTAGGACCTTAGCATTGAAAACTGTGATTTTGTGTAAGTAGAACTCAGATTGTGATGTTGTCTGTCACTTCATAATTCTAACTTTGGAGTTTTAGTTTTAAAGCGGAATAATTTACTCCAGAAAAGTTCACAATCTGTGATTTTCCATACATTGCCAGGAACATTGATGGTCAATGGTTTGAATCAAACTATCTTTTATTAGAAATTTGGTGGAACCTTTTACTCACCCACTCATTGAATTGTAACCATGAATTTTCTACCTTTTATGTATGAAAATATAGGAGACCTTTATATTTGCATTCATAAATTTCTTGGGAACACAGATTTTTATGGAATTTTCCTGCACTGATAATATAAAGGGATTGCACCTCTTTTTTGATCTAAGGATAGATCTAGAGGATGAGTAACTTAGTGCTTTCTTGCCTTACTTACAACAAAAATTCACCTCTAAAATATTGGTCTAAATTGCACAGAGTTTCAATTAGAATATTGCAGGTATCATGAAGTCTTTTCCTGTAGCTATTATCTATTGTATAACTGCTGTGTACTGGATTATAAATGCCTTGGGGGTCAAGTTTGCTATATATTCATTTTTGTATTACATTATACTTAGCTCCTCACATAATGTGTTATGCAGGGTAGGTATAAGACGTTTGTTAAATTAAATATTATTGACTTGAAATAGAAAGGAGGAATTAGGCAGATGGAAAAACTGGGCTAACCTGAAGAAAGCTGAGTCTTAAAGTCTTTCTAGATATCTTATTGTTTTATTTTAAGGAATCAAAGATGATGATATTATATTTACGTTTAAAAACCTTTATGATGGACTATTCAGAAGTTGTAGCATATCTTTGTTCTGTATCAGCTAGAGATTTACTTTTTATTAAGCTGCTCTGTATAATAATTTTGGTGGTTAAAAATACCATTATTTTGTTTCAGGAGATAGCTCTTATGAATTAATTTCTAGACTTAATTTCTTTAGTCTTTTTGGATCCTCTGTTCAGTTCAGTTCCGTTCAGTTCAGTCACTCAGTCATGTCCGACTCTTTGCGACCCGATGAACTGCAGCACGCTAGGCCTCCCTGTCCATCACCAACTCCCGGAGTTCACCCAAACCCATGTCCATTGAGTCGGTGACAGCATCCAACCATCTCATCTTCTGTCATCCCCTTCTCCTCCTGCCCTCAATCTTTCCCAGCATCAGGGTCTTTTCCAGTGAGTCAGCTCTTCGCATGAGGTGGCCAAAGTATTGGAGTTTCAGCTTCAGCATCAGGCCTTCCAATGAACACCCAGGACTGATCTCCTTTAGGATGGACTGGTTGGATCTCCTTGCAATCCAGGGGACTCTCCAGAGTCTTCTCCAACACCACAGTTCAAAAGCATCAATTCTTCTGCACGTAGCTTTTTTTATAGTCCAACTCTCACATCCATACATGACCACTGGAAAAACCATAGCCTTGACCAGATGGACCTTTGTTGGCAAAGAAATGTCTCTGCTTTTTAATATGCTATCTAGGTTGGTCATAACTTTGCTTCCAAGGAGTAAGCGTCTTTTAATTTCATGGCTGCAGTCACCATCTGCAGTGATTTTGGAGCCCAGAAAAATAAAGTCAGCCACTATTTCCACTGTTTCCCCATCTATTTGTCATGAAGTGATGGAACCGGATGCCATGATCTTAGTTTTCTGAATGTTGAGCTTTAAGCCAACTTTTTCACTCTCCTCTTTCGCTTTCATCAAAAGGCTTTTTAGTTCCTCTTCACTTTCTTCCATAAGAGTGGTGTCATCTGCATATCTGAGGTTATTGCTATTTCTCCTGGCAATCTTGATTCCAGCTTGTGCTTCTTCCAGCCCAGCGTTTCTCATAATGTACTCTGCATATAAGTTAAATAAGCAGGGTGACAATATACAGCCTTGAGGTACTCCTTTTCCTCTTTGGAACCAGTCTGTTGTTCCAGATCCAGTTCTAACTGTTGCTTCCTGACCTGCATACAGATTTCTCAAGAGGCAGGACAGGTGGTCTGGTATTTCGATCTTTTGAAGAATTTTTCACAGTTTATTGTGATCCACACAGCCAAAGACTTTGGCCTAGTAAATGAGAAATAGATGTTTTTCTGGAACTCTCTTTTTCGATGATCCAGCGGATATTGGCAATTTGATCTCTGGTTCCTCTGCCTTTTCTAAAACCATTTAAATATAAACCATTAAAAAAAAGCATTTAAAATAAAAAAGTGTAATTTGAATAGATTGTGAAAGGTAGAGATCAAAAATGTTTGCCTTGTTGTGTTCTGACAAATACACAACTGTGTAGCTCTACGCTGATGAAGATACAACACATTTTCATTTCTCTAGAAAATTCTTTAATACTCCATGTAGTCTCTTTCTATACCCCTCTATTCCCACACCCTGTTTCACTCTTCTGATTTCTGTTTACAAAGATTAGTCTTACATGTTTCTAACTTCATATAAATGGAATTATGTACTGTTTGTTACTGGCTTAATTTGCCCAATGTAATACTTTTGATTTTGACTATTATTATGACATCTATTCTCTTCAGTCTTTTTGATGCAAAACATAAAATTTACCATCTTTATCATTTCAGAGTGTACAGTTTAGTGGCATTAAGTGTGATCACATTGTTGTGCTGCCATCACCATTACTATTCATCCTCTTTTAATTTTAAAACTGAAACTTCACCCTTAACTTACAGTGCAAGCTTCTGTAATCCAACTCAGTTGGCCTGGTGATTGTTAAGTTTATAAAAATTTTTTTTGGCCAGAGTGGGTAGTCATAAAGATTATCTGTATATACCTTAAAACATAATATATATTTATAGTTCAGTCTTTTGATGTTGGGTCCACATCTATTCTATGAGCATAGATCTGACTGGAGTTCATCATGAACTTCCTTAAATCAAACTTTTATCTATTATCTTCAATTTCTAGTTTCAGTTTTCTTTAAGTGTCCTGAGACAGTTAACAATTGTCTCAGTGGCTATTGTTTTTTATTTATTTTTAATATAAATTTTATATATAAAATTTTTTATATAAATATATATAAATAAAATGTATATATAAATAAAATATATTTTTATATATAAAATATATATTTTTATTTATTGTAAGTGTTTATAAATAGCCTTGCCACTTGACAGTGTTTATTTTTAAAGCAACTAGCCTTTATAAATCTGTTTATAAAGTATCCAGTTTATTCATGGAAACAAATACTTCTAGTTCTCATAGATTTTTTAAAATAGTTAACCAAATTATATAATTATATTAACAGATACAGCTCATAAAAATGTTTAATACAAAAGCAACTCATTCTTGATAGTGTACAGTTCAGCTGATGGGGGTCATGTACAAGTTCAGGGTCATGTCCTTGTAACCTTGACACTTTCCTTCACACTGTGAGAATCAAAAGTAGTTAGGAATATTGGTTTATCTCCTAATTTACTCATGAGTTAGTTAATGGAAGATGATTAAGAGAACTTCTGCAGGTAGTAAATTGATAATTTAAAAGTTTATAAAAATTTCATTGCCTTAACCCTATAAATTGGCAGTGTAAGGAAAAGAGTCTTTACTTTCTTTTCTGTTGCTATAGTGAGTGTTTACATGCCGTATGATGAAATTATAGTTTTTGTTTTTCTATTGTGCAGGAAACATCACAATTTAATTAATTTCCTCATGATTTTGCAGGTCAGGGAATTTCTTTTCTGTTGCTATAGTGAGTGTTTACATGCCGTATGATGAAATTATAGTTTTTGTTTTTCTATTGTGCAGGAAACATGACAATTTAATTAATTTCCTCATGATTTTGCAGGTCAGGGAATTTTGCTGGTCTTACATTGTTCTACTCAGGTGATGGCTAAGTGCTGGGGACATCTGAAGGCCTCTTCATTTACATATCTGGCATGGAAGCAACCTTTACTTGAAGAGTGAGAGATTGAGTAGGTGTTTTTCTCTTCATGTGGGCTCTCCAAATGTCTGTTTTGGGTTACCTTTCAGTGTGGTGGTCTCAGAATAGTCAAATTTCTTCTGTGGAGGGTGATTTCCTCCAGAACAAGTGTTCCAAAAGATAGGAGGTGGAAGCTATTACTTTCATAAAGTATAGGCCCAGAAAATAATACAATGTCATTTCTACTATATACTGCTGGTCAAAGCAATCAATCACAGAGCCCATTCATATTTAAGAGGAGAAGATAAAGATTCTTCTCTCTGTAGGAGGCATGTCAAAGAATTTGTGGTCGTTTTTAATCTGCCATAGGATTAAATGGTGTGTATTTAAAGACATTTTTGCTTTAAGAAGCTTGAGTATATTTCTGTTGGGTGTCAACATTGAGGCCTATGGAAGAAAATATGGGTTTATATTTAACTGATTTGAATTATAAATGAAACATTTGGAAAGAGTAAAACTGATGATGACTAGAATGCTGGTGACAACTTCATTATAACAATGGTTATTGTAAGGTTTTTATTTATCAATCCAGCTCCTGTCCTACCATTAACACACATTTTAAAAGTGGAGGAAAACAGTGCTTAATAAAGTATATATAAATGAATTTAAGTCTTAATTTCTTGGCAGGCTGTAAATCCCATTTGGCATCCTCGCAACAGACATTTTAAACAACACTGTGAGTTGGTTTTAAGTGGACCAGCTCTGAGTTTCATGTTTTAGAAGGCAGCATTTTAAAATGAATTTAACATTTATAAATATTTTTTTCTTGTTTGTTACATAAGCTGCATGCAGTGTCATTTTTGTATATAACTTGGTAAAATTTACCTTTGTTTTTAAATGTAATAATCTTTTATCACCTGTTAACAATAAAGGACAATCAGACCTTATGAGTAATGTGTATTTCCGTGACACACTTAGTGTGATCTTTTTTGATGACCCATGGTCGTCACAGTGAAGAAACTGAAAAATCTCTAAAATGGTCTTTAGAGATAATTTATTTCACTAGATTTTGCTATGCTTTGCTGTTGGAAGTAATATCGCTTTTATTATGATCAGCCAGCATTTGAATGTGTGTTATATTTAGTTGGATGCTGAGAAAACATAGATCAAGTAAATTGGATCTATATATTCTTATATAGTGGTATCAAATTGATGTAATTAATACTGGTGTTGAATTATTTTTTGAATAAAGCGAGAGTGGAAATGTTCTCTCTGTTTCCTTGTGACTGTGGCACCTGTTTCCGTGATTGTGTCAAGAAGAATTACTTTCAGATTTTAATTAAATCATTTCTTCTCTTTAGACAAAGACTGGTTATTTTCAGTGACTTGTAAAGCAGTGTTGTTAGTAACAACTCATTAAATTTCTTACATACTTTGGTTTTGTTGCATAATTTATAGTAATTAATTTTTATAACCATTAACTTTGTTTCCTTATTTTATATAAATATTATGTATTAGAAGGTAGAGGCAGTTTTCTATGGAAGAATATTTCTGTTTGGTTTTATGATACTTTATATATAATATATACATTCTGAAAAGCAGTGTAAGATTATGTTTTTAAGTTTAATGTCACTGTTTTATTATAATATGCCTTCCTCTCTTCCATTCAATCTTTTTATGGCTTGAACTGTTTTATTCCAATAAATTATTTTATTTCTAAAATTAAAAATTTTTGTTTATTTTTTACCTGAGTATAATTGACCTACAGTATTACATTAGTTTCAGGAGCACAACACCTGATATATCTGATATTTTTATGCATTACAAAGTGATCACTATGATAAGTCTGATTACCATTTGTTACCATGCAAATCATAACAGTACTCTTGACTCTGTTCTGTGTTGTACATCACGTTTGTTTTATAAATGGAAATTTGTACCTCTTAATCTCTCTCACCTATTTCACTTGTCCCCTGATTCCTTTCCCCTCTGACAAATACCATTTTGTTTTCTGTGTCTATGACTCTGTTTTGGTTTGTTGTGTTTGTAAATTTAGTTTTTTAGATAGCGCATATGATATTTGTCTTTCATGGGGTGGCTTATTTTACTTAGCACAGTACTCTCTAGGTCTTTTTTATGGCTGAATAATAGTAAGCCATTGACTATTTATACCACATCTTCTTTATCTGTTCATCTATTGATGGTCACTTAAGTTGCTTCTATTTCTTGGCTATTGTAAATAATGTTGCAGTGAACATAAAGGTGCCACAAATACCTTTTTGAGTTAGTGTTTTTATTTCATTTGGAAAAATACCCAGAAGTAGAATTGCTGGGTCCTATGATCGTTTTATATTTAATTTTTTGAGGAAACTTCACATTGTTTTTCATAGCAGATGCACCAGTTTTCACTGTGAAAATTATACAAGAGTTCCCTTTTCTTTTCCTTGTCAACACTTGTTATTTTTGTTTTTTTGATAATAGTCACCATGGCAGGTGTGAGGTCATACCTCATTATGGTTAATCTGCATTTTCCTGATGATTAGTGATGTGAGCATCTTTTCATGTGTCTGATGGCCATCTGTATGTCCTCTTTGGAAAAATGTTCAGGTCCTCTACCCATTTTTTAATCAGATTACTTATTTTTTAATGTTGAGTTGTATGAGTTCTTTATATATTTTGGATATTAAGCAGTACCAGATACATTGTTTGCAAATGTCTTATACCTTTCAGTAGGCTGCCTTTACATTTTGTTGATGGTTTCTTTTATGGTACAAAAGCTTTTACTTGATGTAGTCCTGTTTGTTTGTTTTTGCTTTTGTTGCTTGCCTGATGAGACATATCTAAAAACAGTGCTAAAACTAATGTCTAAGAGGTTAACTACATATGTTTTGTTCTAGGAGTTTATGGTTTCAGGTCTTACATTTAGATATTTAATCCATTTTGAGTTTGTTTTTGTATATGATATAAGAAAGTAATCCACTTGACTCTTTTGCATGTGGCTGTCCAGTTTTCCCAACACCATTTATTGAAGAGGCTGTCTCATTGTATATTTTGGCCTACTTTAAGTAGATTAGTTGACAGTTTAAGCATGGTTTTATTTCTGTTCCATTGATCTATGTGTCTGCTTTTATGCTTATACTGTACTGTTTTGATTACTGTAGTTTTGTAACATAATTTGAGATCAGGTAATGTGATGCATCCAGCTTATTTCTTCTTTCTTTTTTTGGCTACCTATGGTCATTTGTGTTTCCATGGAAATTTTTGTTTTAGTTCTGAGAAAAGTGCTATTGATACCTTGGTAGGGATTGTGTCGATTCCACAGATTTCTTTGGCTCGTATGGTCATTTTACAACATTAGTTCTTACAACCCATGAATATGGTATATCTTTTCCTTTGTTAGTGTCGTGTTTTAATTTCTTTTCAGTATCTTTTAATCCTCTGAGTCTAGGTCTTTTACCTCCTGTTAGATTTATTCGTAGGTGTTTTATCTTTTATGATGTGAGTGTAAATGGAGTTGTTTTCTTAATTTCTCTCTCTGATAGTTCACTGTTAGTGTACAGAAGTGCAGCACATTTCCATGTATTAGTTTTCTGTCCCGCAGTTTTACCAAACTCATTGGTCAGTTCTGGTGCTTTACTTAGTGGCAGCGGTAGGATCTTCTACGTACGCTGTCATGTCATCTGCACACAGTGACAGTTTTGCTTCTTTCTTTGTAATTTAGATTTCCTTTGTTTCTTTTTCTTGTCTGATGTTGTGTCTAGGACTTTCAGTACTATGTAGATTAAAAGTTGGGAGAGTGGACCTCCTTGTCTTGTACCTGATCTAAGAAGAAATAATTTCTTCTTTTCTTGTTTGAGTTTCATGTTGGATGGGAGTTTGTTACATATGGCCTTTATTATGTGGGGTGTGATCCCTCTATACCTACTTTATTGAGAGTTCTTATCCTAAGTGTATATTGATTTGTCAAAAGGTCTTTTGTGTGTCTGTTGAGATGTTTATATGATTTTAATTCATTCTGTAGTTTGTTAATGAAGTTTGTCGCATTCATTGATTTCTGGATTGCACTCTCCTTGCATCCATGGGATAAATTTAACTTGATCGTGGTACACGGTCCTTTTAATGTATTGTTGAATTTGGTTTGCTCTTATTTGTTCATTTTATTGTTCTTATGTAAAAGCATATAACAATAATCAACTGTTAGTTTCATTGATCTTTTTCATTGTTTTAGTCTCTAGTTCTTTTATTCCTACTCTGATCTTTATACTTATTTTCCTCTTCTAACGTTGAGTCTTGTTTATTCTTCTTTTTGTAGTTTCCTTTGGTGTAAGTGTAGGTTAATTGCAGTTTTTCATGTTTTCTGTGGTAGGTTTGCATTGCTGTAAACGTCTCTCTTAGAACTGCTTTTGCTGTGTCTCAATGATTTTGTATTATTATGTTTCCATTTTCGTTTGTGTCCAGATGTTGTTTTGATTTCCTCTGTGATTTATTTAGTGACCAGTTGGTTGGTTAGTAGCCTCTACATGTTTGTGTTTTTTGCCATTTTTTTCTTGTAGTTGATTCCTAGTATCATGGTATTACAGTCAGAAAAGATTCTTGATATGATTTCAGTCCTTTTATTTTGTGGCCTTGCATATGGTCTGTCCTAGAGAATGTTCCACGTGCAGTTAAAAGACTCTGTATTCTGCTTTTGGATGGAATGTTATCTCTGTTCAGTCTATGTGGTCTAATGTCTTGTTTAATGCCTGTGTTTCCTCATTTTCTGTTTGCATAATCTGTCCGTTGGTTAATTGGACTGTTTAAGTCTTTGGCTACTACTGTGTTACTGTCAGTTTCTTCCTTTATGTTTGTAATATTTGCTATATTTAATTAGGTACTTTTGTGTTGGGTGCATATATATTTGTATATTTTCAGTTGTTATGTTATTGTTGGATTGATCCTTTTGTGACATGAAAGTGAAAGTTGCTTAGTCGTGTCTGACTCTTTGTGACCCCATGGACTATACAGTCCATGGAATTCTGCAGGCCAGAATACTGGAGTGGGTAGCCGTTCCCTTCTTCAGGGGATCTTCCCAAATGAGGGATCAAACCTAGGTCTCCTGCATTGCAGGCAGATTCTTTGCCATCTGAGCCACCAGGGAAGCTCAAGAATACTGGACTGGATAACATATCCCTTCTCCAACAGATCTTCCCGACCCAGGGATTGACCTGGGTTCTCCTGCTTTGCAGGTGGATTCTTTACCAGCTGAGCTATCAGAGAAGCCACCTGATCCTTTTATCATTATATAATGTCCTTCTTTGTCTTTTGTTATAGTCTTCATTTTGAAATCTGTTTTGCCCGATATAAGCATTGCTACTCCAGTTCTCTTTTTTACATTTGCATGAAATACCTTTTTCCATCTCCTCACTTTCAGCTTGTATGTGTTTGAAGTGAATCTCTTGTTGGCAGCATATATATGGGTCTGTTTTTGTATCAGTTCAGCCAGTTTGTGTCTTTTGACTGGATCATTTAAGTCATTTACATTTAGAGTAATTATTGATAGGTATGTACTTACTGCTGTTGTGTTGATTGTTTTCTGGTTATTTTTGTAGTTTTTTCTGTTCCCTTGTTTGCTCTATTCCTTAATGATTTAATGAGTATCTTTAGTGTTATGTTTGAATTCATTTCTCTTTTTTTAGCATGTGTCTTTTTTAGATTTTTGGTTTGTGGTTACTGTGAGTTTTATATACAAGAATATGTATACACATACATCCATGCATATGATTTTTTAAAGTTGCTAATTTAAGTTTGAATGCATTCTAATAACCCCGCATTTTTACTCCCTCACTTCCACACATTTAATTTTTTTGACATCATGTTTTACATCTTTTTTTTATGTGTGTGTCCTTTAACTGCTCACTGGCCTCTTAAACTATCTTCATTTAAAAAAAAAAACCAAACCAAAAAGCAATGTTTTCTCTCCCGTTTTTAGTTCAATTTGAGTGACTTCCTCTACTCTGCTTTCCAGTTTTCTGGTCTATTCCTCTGTATGATCCAACCTATTGTTGATGCCTTCTATTGTATTTTAAAATTCTGTTATTGTGTTCTTCAATTCCATTTGACTCTTGTTTATATTTTCTCTCTGTCAAACTCTCTACTTGCAGAGCACTGTATTGTGTTTATGAGGATATATAATGACAGGGTTGAAGGATAGGCTCTATCCTCATGGGAGCTATATAGTCCATTAGGGAAAGTTAGACAAGTATAATACATTTTAAGGGAGATGTTACTGTGTGGTTGGGGAAAAAATGTTATATTACTTCAGAGAAGTCAACTCTGGTAGCTATGCTTAGCACTAGTGGTGAGTAACCTGCCTGTCAATGCAGGAGACATAAGGGAGGCAGATTCGATCCCTGGGTCAGGAAGATCCCCTGGAGGAGAGTATGGCATCCCACTCCAGTTTTCTTGCCTGGAGAATCCCTTGTGCAGAGGAGCCTGGCGGGCTACAGTCCAGGGGGTCGCAAAGAGTCAGACACGACTGAAGCAGCTTAGCACGTGTGCATGCTGGTTTTTGGCTAAAGGAGAGGATGAGTGGGGAAAATAAAGATTGTAAAAAAAATTTGTAACCTTAACAATTATATAAGCCATGATTATTTGAATATTATGGGCTTCCTTGGTGGCTTGGATGGTGAAGAATCACTCCAGTGTTCTTGCCTGGAGAATTCCATGGACAGAGGAGCCTGGTGCGCTACATGGGATTGCAAAGAGTTGGGTATGATTGAGCAACTAGCATACACACATTTGAATATTAAGCTGCATTCAGTCATATTTCTTTTGGTCAATTCAAATGGGATTTTATTTTAAAATTATGCCTTACACTGCCATCTTGGTTTTTAAGGTCAATATAAGGGAGAGGTTTTCTTGTGGCTAGATAATTCCAGTTTTTTTCTTTTAGGTATATGACATAGGAGAGAGATGCATGATAAGACAGTTGTGTTAGTAAATATGGACATTTTTGTAAAGTGTATTTTTGAATTGGCCTGCCTGTCTGTCCTCCCTTCCACCCACTTTCCTAGTCTTGTTCTTGAAGGATGAATGTGAGTTTATCAGATAGATAATGTCCTCAAGAAAGGGCATTCTAGGAGGGAGATGTGTGTAAGAAGATAGCATATACACTGTATACATTAAATGTTATTTGGTTTTTAAATCAACTTTTGTTTTAAAATAGTTTTAGATTCACATAAATACTTCAAGATGGTACAGAGAATTATTTTATATCCCACATCCATTTTTTTATTGTTATCTTTTTATACTGATACGGTATAGATTTCCATAGTTTCTACCTACTGTCCCTTTTCTATTTTACAGTCCTATTCATGATACACACTGCATTTACTGGTCATGTCTCCCTAGGCTCCTTTTAATTGTGATGGTTCCTTAAACTTTGCTTGTTTTTGATGACCATGATAGTTTTGAGGCATGTGGGTAGTTATTTTTTAGATTGTCCTTCACTTGGCATTTGTCAGATGTGTTACTTGTGATTAGACTGGAGTTACAGGTTTTGGGGAGGAAGACCACAGAGGTAAAATTAATTTTCATCACATCATGTTAAGGATACATATTGTCAGTCTGATTTACCACTGTTCATATTGAATGGTGATCATTTGGCAGAACTGGTGTTTGTTAGATTTTTCCACTATAAAATTTTTCTTCCTTTATACTGTTCTATAAATATAGTAGAGTTATGCTCTGCATATCTGAGGGTAGCATATACACATAAGTTATTTGAAATGTTTCTATATAGGTTTGTCTGTTTTTCCTTATTTATTCATTCAAGTATTTATATCACTATGGACTCATGGATTCTTATTTTAAACTTTTAATTATAATCCAATTACTTAATTCTGTTTGCATAAATTATTCTAGCCTTGGCCAGTGGGAGCTCTTTCAGTTGAGGCTGTTTAACCATCATTTTGTGAGTTGTGTGTGTGTGTTAGTAATTACTTTCTGACATTATAAGATTTTCCAGGCTCATGTTTATGCTTCCTGACCAAGTCTTAGAACCAGCTGTTTTCTCAGAGAGCTCAGGATTTTTCTTTTAGAGAATGGTGTTAGAAATGAAGGTTTGGTTGATAGATGTTCTCATTGCTATCAGGGTATGGATGCTTGTAGACTTTCTCAGCTGACAGAGAAAGAAAATATATGTGAGTATATACACGTATTTATAAATATTTTTCTCTGTAATCAAATTTATCTCTGAACTAAAGTATACTAAACATACTTCATATTGATGTCTTCATCTCTAACCCATTAAGCCAGCATCATTCCTGCTTTCTCCTTTGCTGATTTGAAACTTTTTCTCCAACAGTGAGAAATCTGGCTCCCACCATCTGCCATTCATTTTATATTCTTTTTGTATTTTACTATATTATATTGTATTGTTTAATTTCAGTGTATACATGTGTAGCATCGTTTCAGAATTGATACTTGACTACAGTACTTGTGTACAGTTCTCTTTGTTTTTAGTGTTATGGACTGCTTATTTCCAAAGATGTTTAACTCCTTTCTTCTCTCAGTGAGCATATTTCACACATTTGTAATACAGTTAAATTATTTGGTCACATTCAATTTTCTATTCTGAGATTTCCTCAATTTCTAAACTATTTAAAAAATTTACACGTAGTAAGGTTCATTCTGTGTTACAATACATATTGTCATGTATGCACCGTTACAGTATCATGCAAAAATAGTTTTATTTCCTTATGAGAATCTCCTATGCTTCACCTATTCAGCATTCCCCACCTGTAGCCCATAGCAACCATTAGTCTAATAACCATGTCTCTAGTTTTGCCTTTATTCAGAGAGTCGTATAATTGTAATTATATAGTATATAGCTTTTTCAGACTGGTTTCTTTCACTTACGTCTCTTCATTAAAGATTCATCCATGTCTTTTTGTGGCTTGATGGCTCATTTCTTGTTACCACTGCAAAGTATTTCATTGTGTGGATGTATCTCAGTTTGTTTATTCTTTTTCATATTGGAGGACTTTCTGGTTGCTTCCAATTTTTAGTGATTGTGAATAAAGCTATGAACATTCTCCTGCAGGTTTTTATGTATATATCTAGATATTATTATTTTTTTTCCATTTATTTTTATTAGTTGGAGGCTAATTACTTTACAATATTGTAGTGGTTTTTGCCATACATTGACATGAATCAGCCATGGATTTACATGTGTTCCCCATCCCGATCCCCCCTCCCACCTCCCTCCCCATCCCATCCCTCTGGGTCTTCCCAGTGCGCGAGCCCCGAGCACTTGTCTCATGCATCCAACCTGGGCTGGTGATCTGTTTCACCCTAGATAATATACATGTTTCGATGCTGTTCTCTCGAAACATCCCACCCTCGCCTTCTCCCACAGAGTCCAAAAGTCTGTTCTGTACTTCTGTGTCTCTTTTTCTGTTTTGCATATAGGGTAATTGTTACCATCTTTCTAAATTCCATATATATGCGTTAGTATACTATATTGGTGTTTATCTTTCCGGCTTACTTCACTCTGGATAATGGGCTCCAGTTTCATCCATCTCGTTAGAACTGATTCAAATGAATTATTTTTAAGGGCTGAGTAATATTCCATGGTGTATATGTAGCACAGCTTCCTTATCCATTTGTCTGCTGATGGACATCTAGGTTGCTTCCATGTCCTGGCTATTATAAACAGTGCTGCGATGAACATTGGGGTGCACGTGTCTCTTTCAGATCTGGTTTCCTCGGTGTGTATGCCCAGAAGTGGGATTGCTGGGTCATATGGCAGTTCTATTTCCAGTTTTTTAAGAAATCTCCACACTGTTCTCCATAGTGGCTGTACTAGTTTGCATTCCCACCAACAGTGTAAGAGGGTTCCCTTTTCTCCACACCCTCTCCAACATTTATTGTTTGTAGACTTTTGGAGAGCAGCCATTCTGACCTGTGTGAGATGGTACCCCATTGTGGTTTTGATTTGCATTTCTCTGATAATGAGTGATGTTGAGCATCTTTTCATGTGTTTGTTAGCTATCTGTATGTCTTCTTTGGAGAAATGTCTGTTTAGTTCTTTGGCCCATTTTTTGATTGGGTCATTTATTTTTCTGGAATTGAGCTTCAGGAGTTGCTTGTATATTTTTGAGATTAATCCTTTGTCTGTTGCTTCGTTTGCTATTATTTTCTCCCAATCTGAGGGCTGTCTTTTCACCTTGCTTATAGTTTCCTTTGTTGTGCAAAAGCTTTTAAGTTTCGTTAGGTCCCGTTTGTTTAGTTTTGCTTTTATTTCCAATATTCTGGGAGGTGGGTCATAGAGGATCTTGCTGTGATTTATGTCGGAGAGTGTTTTGCCTATGTTCTCCTCTAGGAGTTTTATAGTTTCTGGTCTTACATTTAGATCTTTAATCCATTTTGAGTTTATTTTTGTGTATGGTGTTAGAAAGTGTTCTAGTTTCATTCTTTTACAAGTGGTTGACCAGTTTTCCCAGCACCACTTGTTAAAGAGGTTGTCTTTTTTCCATTGTATATCCTTGCCTCCTTTGTCAAAGATAAGGTGTCCATAGGTTTGTGGATTTATCTCTGGGCTTTCTGTTCTGTTCCATTGATCTATATTTCTGTCTTTATGCCAGTACCATACTGTCTTGATGACTGTGGCTTTGTAGTAGAGTCTGAAGTCAGGCAGGTTGATTCCTCCAGTTCCATTCTTCTTTCTCAAGTTTGCTTTGGCTATTTGAAATTTGGCTATTGGCTATGTTTTTTGTATTTCCATACAAATTATTTTTAATGATTTAGAGTCCATGTTAGTTCTACTGTGCATCAATAATGTATTAAGGTTTTGCTTAGACCTGATCCTATACTGAGGATATAGTTTTGAAAAATAAATTGGTTTTAGTTTTAATGTTTATAATAGAACCATTCACATACTGTACATAGACAGGCTTCTATAATATTTGGTTATTCATAATTAACTGTTAATTGATAACTTTGGTGTTATGAGTAAATATAATTTGTAGAAAAAATTTATAGTGACATGGTAGTAAGACTCCATTAACCCTAAGGGGAGTACCCATTTGGACTCTAGTGATTCAGTAGGGTTAATGAACTTTAGGAAACAAAGCAGTTTCTTACTGGGGTCCAATCAGAATCAACTTTATTATTATTTGTTTAATTATGAAATATTTATATTCCAAGGCCAAATTTGCCTGTTACTCCAAGTGTTTCCTGACTACCTACTATTGCATTCCAGTCCCCTATAATGAAAAGGACATCTTTTTTGGGTGTTAGTTCTAAAAGGTCTTGTAGATCTTCATAGAACCGTTCAACTTGAGCTTCTTCAGCGTTACTGGTTGGGGCACAGGCTTGGATTACCGTGATATTGAATGGTTTACCTTGGAAATTAACAGAGATCATTCTGTGATTTTTGAGATTGCATCTAAGTACTGCATTTCGGACTCTTTTGTTGACCATGATAGCTACTCCATTTCTTTCTAAGGGATTCCTGCCCACAGTAGTAGATATAATGGTCATCTGAGCTAAATTCACCCATTCCAGTCCATCTTAGTTCGCTGATTCCTAGAATGTCGACGTTCACTCTTGCCATCTCCTGTTTGACCACTTCCAATTTGCCTTGATTCATGAACCTAACATTCCAGGTTCCTATGCAATATTGCTCTTTACAGTATCAGACCTTGCTTCTATCACAGGTCACATTCACAGATGGGTATTGTTTTTGCTTTGGCTCCATCCCTTCATTCTTTCTGGAGTTATTTCTCCACTGATCTCCAGTAGCATATTGGGCACCTACCGACCTGGGGAGTTCATCTTTCAGTGTCCTATCTTTTTGCCTTTTTATACTGTTCATGGGGTTCTCAAGGCAAGAATACTGAAGTGGTTTGCCATTCCCTTCTCCAGTGGACCACATTCTGTTCTTTGACTGTGGATCACAGTAAACTGTGGAAAATTCTTAAAGAGATGGAAATACCAGGCCATCTGACCTGTCTCTTGAGAAACATGTATGCAGGTCAGGAAGCAACAGTTAGAACTGGACATGGAACAACAGACTGGTTCCAAAGAGGAAAAGGAGTACGTCAGGGCTGTATATTGTCACCCTGCTTATTTAACTTATATGCAGAGTACATCATGAGAAATGCTGGGCTGGAAGAAGCACGAGCTGGAGTCAAGATTGCTGGGAGAAATGTCAATAACCTCAGAAATGCAGACAACACCACCCTTATGGCAGAAAGTGAAGAGGAACGAAAAAGCCTTTTGATGAACGTGAAGGAGGAGAGTGAAAAAGTTGGCTTAAAGCTCATCATTCAGAAAACTAAGATCATGGCATCTGGTCCCATCACTTCATGGCAAATAGATGGGAAAACAGTGGAAACAGTGTCAGACTTTATTTTGGGGGGCTCCAGAATCACTGCAGATGGTGATTGCAGCCATGAAATTAAAAGACGCTTACTCCTTGGAAGGAAAGTTATGACCAGCCTAGATAGCATATTAAAAAGCAGAGACATTTCTTTGCTAATAAAGGTCTGCCTAGTCAAGGCTATGGTTTTTTCAGTAGTCATGTATGGATGTGAGAGTTGGATGGTGAAGAAAGCTGAGCACCAAAGAATTGATGCTTTTGAACTGTGGTGTTGGAGAAGACTCTTGAGAGTCACTTGGACTGCAAGACGATCCATCCAGTCCATCCTAAAGGAGATGATCAGTCATGGGTGTTCATTGGAAGGACTGATGTTGAAGCTGAAATTCCAATACTTTTGCCACCTCATACGAAGAGTTGACTCATTGGAAAAGACCCTAATGCTGGGATGGATTGGGGGCAGGAGGAGAAGGGGACAACAGAGGATGAGATGGCTAGATGGCATCACCGACTCGATGGACATGGGTTTGGGTAGACTCTGGGAGTTGGTGATGGACAGGGAGGCCTGATGTGCTGTGATTCATGGGGTTGCAAAGAGTCGGACACAACTGAGTGATTGAACTGAACTGATATTCTGCTGTGTGTGGGGACTAGAAATGGGAGCAAGACATATACTTAGGTCGAAAATAGAGTAGGTGCTGTTGATAAGTGGCTGCATTAAAATATTCAGGTTTAAAGTTGATGCATTCAGCAACTAACAATGGAGCAATGAATAGCATGTGAACCATTGTTGATGGGGATATGATAAAGGCAAACAGAAGGATATTTGATGAAAAGTATTGAAAAGCTTTGAATTAAAATAATTTATATCGACAAAATAGAGAATCTGGAAGTAGATCTCTATACATATACCAGTGTTATATATGAAAATTCAATTTAGAAGAATGAGGGTAGGTTATTTAATAACTAGTTCTGGCATATCTGGCTATCCCCTTTGCAGGAAATAAATTGGATCTCTATCTAATACAATATCTAAAAATTAATTCCGTGTGGAACAAATAATAAAAATTCTGCACTAAATTTGGGAGATTACATGTGCATTCTTGTGATGAGGGTGACATGAATCATCACTATAAGTCTGTAAACTATAAAGAAAGAAGGCTGTATTTGAATTTATGAAACAGCTTTGGATGAGAAAAGATAGCATATGAACAGTGTATTTGATAAAAATATTTACATTGCAAAGAAAGGACAAATGGATATCTCTTACATGAAATAACAAAAATATTGACAAAAAGGGAGCAGCAACAATACAGGAAAATTAGTGCAAGATATGAGGAAGCAAATCCAAATGTCTCACAATATATAAAGAGATGTTCATAGTTAGTAGAAGAGTAATGCAAATTAAGGTAACAATATATTTTAACTTTGTATGTATGAGACTGCCTTCTCAGCCCCTACCCTTCTTGAAAAAGAAAAAAGGGGCAACAGTATCTTTTGCTGGCAGTAGACTAAGGGAAAAAGCTATTTTTATATTTTGCTGGTAGAAAGACGAATTAATGGAGTCTTTTAGGAAGATGATCTGACGACATCTATTAAAGTAAAAAGTATTCTGTGTACAGTAGTTGACCTGGCAAACCCATTCTTTGGAATCTAGCCCATTGAAACATACCTCTGCATGTAAAGGTTTCTGTACAAACATTTGTTTCAGTTCAGTTTAGTCGCTCAGTTGTGTCTAACTCTTTGCAACCCAGTGGGCTGCAGCACGCCAGGCTTCCCTGTCCATCACAAACTCCCGGAGCTTGCTCAAACTCATGTCCATTGAGTTGGTGATGCCATCCAACCATGTCATCCTCTGTTATCCCCTTCTCCTTCCGCCTTCAATCATTCCCAGTGTCAGGGTCTTTTTTAGTGAGTCAGTTCTTCGCATCAGGTGGCCAAAGTATTGGAGTTTCAGCTTCAGCATCAGTCCTTCCAATGAATATTCAGGACTGATTTCCATTTATTCATTCATTAAACAAATAGTGGCAAAAAGACAGAAACAAAGTGTACAAGACAGAAGCAAGGTATAGGTTTATTGGTAGAGGAGTGACTGAATAAATATGTATTTATTATTGAATATATATCTACAGCATGGAATCTTAGTAGCAGTTAAAAAGAATGAATCAGATATACACCAGTAAATTAGTAGGGATTTCTGTTGGGTATTATGCTGTGAGAAAAAATAAGGTAATGAAAAATGTGTGTGACATCCTTTATTTTAAAGAAAATGCGGTAACAGTACCATTTTATATATACAGATGTCTACGTGAAGATATGTAATTGGATATGATTATATGAGAATAGAAGTACAAGCTAGATAGATATTTGGTTGTTTCCATATTGGGTTCTTTACTTGGGCCATCGGGGTGGGCAAATGGGTGCAAGAAAGGAAGGCATATTATGAGACAAGGAACAATGCCCACAAAGGAAAAAGAAAGATTGCATTAAAAATAATACTTTTATGATAGCAAAATCGTACTTATGCTTTAAAGTTAGTTATATATTTATGTATCTATATTTAAAGAATTAAAATGATTGCATTTATGTTATTAATCAGTATAGCTCCTTTGGAAAGTGGTTTAACAAACTTCATCAAGCCATGTTCAAAGTCTTTGACCTAATCATTCTGTACCTGAAAGTTTATACTATGACCTAAAATAATATTAAAGTTAAAGCATAGTGAAGTCATTGTGACATTGACTCTATAGTAGGGAATATATTGGATAAACTGTAATGTTTAAAAGTAGAATAATGATTAGATTGTCATTTTGATGGTATATTATGCAGATGTAAATAATACAGTCATGAAGAGTACAGTTACAAAGCCCGTAATGACTTAGAAATATATTAATAGTGTAATATATGAAAAAGGAATTTATAATTTCTTTTTTTTTTTATTTTATTTTTTATTTTTTTATTTTTTTTAAATTTTTATTATTTTTTTTTTTTTCCAGTGGGTTTTGTCATACATTGCTATGAATCAGCCATGGATTTACATGTATTCCCAATCCCGATCCCCCCTCCCACCTCCCTCTCCACCCGATTCCTCTGGGTCTTCCCAGTGCACCAGGCCGGAGCACTTGTCTCGTGCATCCCACCTGGGCTGGTGATCTGTTTCACCATAGATAGTATACATGCTGTTCTTTTGAAATATCCCACCCTCACATTCTCCCAGAGAGTTCAAAAGTCTGTTCTGTATTTCTGTGTCTCTTTTTCTGTTCTGCATATAGGGTTATCGTTATCACCTTTCTAAATTCCATATACATGTGTCAGTATGCTATAATGTTCTTTATCTTTCTGGCTTACTTCACTCTGTATAATGGGCTCCAGCTTCATCCATCTCATTAGGACTGGTTCAAATGAATTCTTTTTAACGGCTGAGTAATATTCCATGGTGTATATGTACCACAGCTTCCTTATCCATTCATCTGCTGATGGGCATCTAGGTTGCTTCCATGTCCTGGCTATTATAAACAGTGCTGCGGAATTTATAATTTCATGTGCAGTTGAAACATATATGTATGCATGTGAATACTAGAAATGAATAGGCTAGGATGACATCATAGCAAATTGTTTTTATGTTGTTTTGACAATAAAATTCTCAATAAAAGTACAGTTCAAATATTGCAAAACAAAATTTAGAAGAAATACTTATTAAAAATTAATATGTAGCCTTATGATATATAATTTTCTTTGTGGTGAAACAATTTTAAAGTATGCTTTAGGCATTTGCAGACTGTAAATTTGGAGTCAACTGAGTCTCTTTATCAGGATCTTAGCCTAAAAATTTCAGTCTCTTCATGATTTATTAATGAGAAATCTTTAGTTTCATGTGCCACATTTCTTACTATGAGAAAATTGTTGAGTATCTGGAAATAATTAGCATGATTTCATGCTTTTATAGTTACAGTGTTGGTACAGATTCAGATAGCCAGTTCTGTAACAACTTAGCTGTTGTATGTTATTCAATTATTTGATGATTAAAAACTTAGCTATTAAAAAACAAACAAACAAACAAAAACTTAGCTATTTTCAGAGTTGAACAATTATGTAGCTGATTTGTTCATTACATATTAGAGGAGAAAGAGAATTTGATTTTAATTGCCTATTCTATTTTTGGTGGATCTTTCCACATCTCTTATACACTTTACTTTTTGTATACTTGTGTGCATCTTACCTCACATTAGATTTTATGAGAGTTTGTGTACTTTGTATTTATCTGGTGTGGGTTCTTTTAATTTTCTTGGTTTGTGTTTGTTGTCTTTAATTGATTTGAAAAACTTTTAGCCAATATCTCTTTAAATATTCTCTCTTCTCTCTCTCTTTTTTTTTTTGGTGATTTTAATTACACATAATGATAGACCTTCCGAGACTGTCGTACAATTTATGGATGGATTCTTCTCTCTCTCTCTTTTTTTAGCCAATGTGTGTTTGTGTGTGTTCCAGTTTGAATAATTTCTGTTGATCTATTTTCAAGGTCACTGCTTTTTTTTTTTCTATTCAGTACATTTTGATGATAAACCCATAAAATATATTTCCCTCCCTGATACATTACCAGCATTTCCATTTTACTCTTTTTAATAGTTTCCATCTATCTGTTGATAGCCATGTATGCATATTTTCGACTTTTCCATTGTATTCTTCTATCACAGCTGCTTTTTTTTTTTTTTTTCCTTTTTAAATTCCTGTCATCTGGATCATTGCCTAGCCTGGTTTTGATTTCTTTGTCTCTTGACAGTTTTCTTTCTCTTTTACTTGTCTCATAATTTTTGCTGCTGTTTGTAGAAGATGGAGGTGAATTGTATTTATGAATAAAAAGGGGCACATCTCTTTTAAGTCATTGGTGTTGAAACATCAACATGCTAATATCTAGCCTTATAATAAGTTTTCTTTGTGGTAAAATAATTTTAAAGTATCCTTAAGGCATTTGCAGACTGTGTAAATTTGGAGTCAACTGAGCATCTTTATCAGTATCTTATCCTAAAAATTTCATTCTCTTCATGATTTGTTAATGAGAAATCTTTAGCACCATAATGGTAAGTTAATGCTTTATGAAGCTAAGACAATTATGTGATAAATTGGTTAGCCAATTTAAAGGAAAATGCTGTGTAAGTCAAAAATGTAAAGAGACATTTAAATTTTGTGTTAATGAAGTACATAATTTAACTTTTTCAAGATACATGGCTTAAAAAAACTTCATTTAGAAATGTTTGTAGACTCATAACAAGTTGCAAAGGTAGTACAGAGAAGTCCTGTTTTGTTCAGTTTCCCAAATGGTTATATTTCATGTAACTATGGTACAATAATCTCCCCCCAGGTGGCACTAGTGGTAACGAACCCACCTGCAGGAGACATAAGAGATGCGGGTTTGATCCCTGGGTCAGGAAGATCCCCAAGAGAAGGGCATAATAGCCCACTTTAGTATTCTTGCCTGGAAAATCCCATGGACAGAGGAGTGGGTGGCAAAGAGTCAGACACAATTGAAGCGATTTTGTATGCATAGTACAATGTTGAAACTAGGAAATTGATGTTGGTACAGTATGTGTGTACAGTTCTGTCATTTTACCACATCTGTAGATTTGTGTAACCAATATCACATCAAAACACAGAACTATTCTGTCACCAGTGAGATCTCCTTGTGTTACCTTTTTATAGTCAGCCTTATTCCTTCCCTTCCTACCATACCCAACCCCTAGCAACTGCTAATTTGTTCTCCATATTTACAGTTTTATCATTCTGACAGTGTTATATAAATGGAATCATACAGTTTTTGACCTTTTGAGAGTAGATTTTTTTTTCACTCAGTTAATGCTCTTGAGATTCATCTAACTTTTTGCATGTATCAGTAGTTCTTTTCTTTGTAATACTGACTAATATTATAGTAGCATGGATGTGGCACAGTTTTAACTGTTCACTTATTTTAGAACTTTTTGGTTGTTTCTGTTTTTTGACTGGTAAAAACAAAGGTATGAACAATCATGTACAGATTTTTGTGTAGACATAAGTTTTCATTTCTTTGGGAGAAATACCCAGAGTATAATTGCTAGATATTTTTGTAAGTGTATATTTAACTTTTAAAGACACTGACAAATTATTTTCCAGAGTAACGGAAATGACTGTGCCATTTTACATCTCCACTAGTGTTTAGAAGATCTAGCTTCTCCACAGAATGAAAGAAAATATTTGCAAACCATATATCTGATAAGGAATTAATATTCTAGAATATACAGAGAGCTCCTAAAACTCAACAGGGCTTTTCTGTTGGGTCAGGGGTAAACAATTCGCCTGCCAATGCAGGAGACGTGAGTTCGATCCCTGGGTTGGGAAGATCCCTCGGAGGAGGAAATGGCAATCTACTCCAGTGTTCTTGTTTGGAAAATTTCATGGACAGAGGATCCTGGCAGTCTGTAGCCCATGGGGTCACAATAGAGTTGGACACAACTTAGGAACTAAACAATAACAGCAAGAACAAAACTCAACGCTAAAAACAAACAAGTAGATTAAAAAATGGCTAACGGACTCGACTGACATCAGTTTGAGCAAGCTCCAGGAATTGGTGATGGGCAGGAAAGCCTGGATGCTACAGTCCGTGGACTCACAAAGGGTCAGACGTGATTGAACGACTGCACTGAACTGAAAGGTTTTGAATAGACGTTTCTCTAAAGATGTGCAGATGTTGCACACTTGCTCAGCATCATTCATCCTTAGGGAAATGCAAAGTCAGTTGTAATGAGATACTACCTCACACTCATTAGGATGGCTCCTATTACCAAAAAAACCCCAACAACAGACAGACAAAAACCCCAGAAAATAATAAGTTTTGATGAAGATATAGAGAAATTGGAACTCTTGAGCACTGTTGGTGGGAATGCAAAGTGGTACTGCTGTTGTGGGAAACAGCTGTATGGCAGTCCCTCCAGAAATTAAAACTAGAATTACCATATACTGTGACAATTCCACATCAGGATAGATACTCAGAATAATTAAAAGCAGAGTACAAGATACTGATTCATGGCAGTGTTCTTCACAAAAGCTGAGACATATGAAACAACCTAAGCATCTTGACATATATGGATAAACAAAATGTGGCATAATGGAATATTATTCAGTTAAAAAGGAAGGGACTTCTGATATATGCTACAGCATGGAAGAACTTTGAGGACATTATACTATGTGAAGTAAACCACTCACAAAGAGACGGTTACTGTATTATTTCACTTATATAAGGTACTTAATGTAGTCAAAATCATATAGACAGAACATAGAATGATGGTTGTCAGGGACTAGGGAGATGAGAATGGGGAATTAGCATTTAATGGGGACAGAGTTTTAGTTTTGCAAAGAAAAATGAAAAGATGGATAATGGTGACTTCATAATAATATGAATATGCTTAATACCACTGAACTCTACACTTAAACATGGTTAAGATGGTAAATTTTATGTGGTATTTATTTTACCACAATAAAAAAATCAACCATGATGATATTATTAACAACTTTATGCCAGCTGTTTTTTAAAAACTTAGAAGAAATAGACACATTTCTAGAAAAATATTACTTACAAAAAATGAGGGAGAAATTAAAAGTCTGAATCATCCTGTAATTACAAGAAATTGAATCTTACCACAAAGAAAGCAACAAGTCCAGATGATTTGCTGAGCAAGTTTCTACCAAAATTTTAAGAAATAGGTTATTCCAATCTGATGCAATCTCTTTTAATTAATAAAAAAAGAGGATGTTGCCCCACCTAGTTCTGAAAGCCCTATGTAACCCTGATATCTAAACCAGATGAAGGCATTACAAGCAATGAAAATTACAGGTTATTTCACTCATGAGTGTAGAGGAAAAAATCTCAAACAAGATATTAACTTTTGAAACGTACATTGTAAAAGAAGAAAAATGCTATCACCAAGTTCTGTTTATTTCAAGTATGCAAGGATAGATAACTATTATATGATCTATAAATGTAAATGATGATATTAATAGATTAAAAGAGAAAAATCATATGGTAATGTCAGTAAGGTAGAAAAAAGCATCTAATTATCAATGTAAATTCATGATTAAAATGCTTAGTAAATTAGGGAAGTTGGAAATTGTTTAACCTGTTGGGACTAAAAAAACCAACAATAGTCAACAGGCATGTTTTTAAATGGGGAAATATTGAAAACATTCCCTTTAAAAACAGGAATGTTACAGACATGAATGTTATCACCCATTCTAGTGATTTTTTAGGTACATAACAAATCATCCTCAACTTAAGGGCATTAAACAACTATTTTATTATTCCTATAGATTCTGAGGGTCAGGAACTTGAATAGTGCAAAATAGGAAGGTTTGTTACTGCTCCCCCCTGTGGCTGGATAGCTGGAAGCTGGAATCATCTGAAAGTATTTTCATATATCTTGTGATTTGATTCCAGTTGCTGGCTGGGGACTCAGGTAATCAGTTGAAAAACTTGCAGGTGACTTCTCCACGTCATCTCTCCATGTAGCCTGGCTTGGCTTTTCTCACAACATGGCAGCTAGGTTACTAGTCAGGCAATACAAGGACACAATCAGAAATTACAGTTTTATGACCTAACTGGGAAAGTCACACATGTTAATTCTACTGTACAATATTGGTTTTGGAAGTTTAATGATTAATATCCTGCGGTTTCAAAAGGAGAAAACAGAGACATTATGACTCTTTGGAATGAGTATCAGTGTTTCATTCTGAGGAGAACATGTGAGTTAGGAGATATTTTTGATAATGTCTTTGAAGATTACAGTCACCACATTACCTCTTATACTTAGCACTTTATTGGAGGACATAGCCTGTGCTTGAAGATAAGAAAAATAAATTAGAGAGATAGAATTGGAAAGAAGTAAAATTGTTATCTGGAGATAATATGTTCATCTATATATAAAATCAAAAGATATGAATTATTGTCAGTTTAGCAAAGATGAATGGATATAAGATTAATATACAAAAGTTAAAAGTTAATTGTATTGTTACACAACAGCATCAGACAACTAGAAAATACAATTTAAAAGAAGATATTAATGTATCAGAATGTTTTTATCTAGGGATAAATCTAGTAGGAGATATATAAGACTTCTTCAGTGAAAATTATAAGATTTAGGCATTAAGAAAGATTAATTATGTTACATCTTTTCAGTAACAAAATATTGTAAGCCACACAAATGTTTGTTGAAAAGAAAGTGACTGAATAAACTATGGTATATTAAAGTAGTAAAAAAGAATGAATAGCAGCTAAAATAATATTAGCAACATAATGTGAAAAAATTAAATCCCCTAAATTTATGTCATAGGATGCCCTATAAAAATAGCTAAAATATACCTTTTGGTGGTAGATATAAAATGGAATTTCATTAACTTGAAAACAAAGGAATGATGAAAAATAAATTTAGGATTGTGAGTCCAGAGAGAGCCAAGGAGGGGTTACATGTAATTTGTTAGGATCTTCAGTTTTATGCCTGGTGGTGGGTTTCCATATCTTAATTTTATTTAAAAAAATGGAATAAACAATTAAAAAAAAGACCAAATGCCTTGAGGCAGGAATATGATTGTTAGGGAGGCTATGTAGCTAGAACAGAGTGAGTCAGAGGGAGTTATAGTTTAGATCAGAGAGGCACTGGGTGCTCTCATTATGTCTAGGAGAAGAGTAAACACATTCTTAACAAGGGTTTAAAGCTGTCTGTGGTTAAATAACTGAACAGTGAGACATTGTGTTTTAATTTTACTTTTACCCAACAACAACAATTTACCTTAGAGTTTTATGCTTATTATAGCAGAACAGCCATGTTCCAGATAGATGAGGTTATTAAATAGATCTGTCCAGATAAATGAAAATTCACTATAAATAGAAAAAGATAAAAAAATGCATATAACACTATGAAAGATATGAAGCACTGTATAAAGTTGTCAACACTGTCCTGTATTGTTAACTAACAATTTTCTCTATTGCTCCTTATATAGAGTACCCTCATAATATTGTCTTAATATTGTGATGTAATTGTAGGCTTTTTGCAGAATACATTTTTTCTTCTAATCATTAGTTAGTCTCAATTTACAACTTTGTCTTCATGTTTGCTTTGCTTAGTGGTGAGGCTCGAGTTTGTGTTCTATAGAGGCATGAGTCTTTAGAAGAAATCACCTGTGTAGCAGAGTGGAGGATGGAATAGAAAGGAGCAAACTGGAAGCAGAAAACTATTTTGAAGGCTGATGCTATGAACCAGATAACATAAAGGTGCTTTAACTAGGGTAAAAATATTAGCAATTGAGTAGATAAACTCTAGAAGTATTTAAGACATAGAATTTGGTGAGAGAAGGAGGAGGCAAGGATGACTCCAGCTTTTGTTCTTGGCCAACTGTGAACGAATCCTAGAGGAAGAGTCAATTTTAGGTCGGTGGGAGAGATCTTAGGTTCAGGTTTGATTGTACTGAATTTGAAGTACCTGTTAGATGAAAAAGAAACTAATCAGTTGTCTGTTGAGTTTATGGATCTGAAGCTCAGGAGGTGGATCTGAACTAGAGATCCCTTAGATTGTTTGTAAATAAAATGAATCTGAAGGAACGAATAACCTGGAGACTTTATTTGAAGTGAGATAAAAATGCCAGCATTTAAAGGGTAGGTAGAAGAAGGACCTGTAAGGGAGACTGGGAAGAAGCAGTCGGAGAAACAGGAAAAAAGAGGGAACAAGTATGGTTGTTTTTTAAGCCGGAGATTGAGAGTGTTTTGAGAAGGAAAGACTGGTCAAATGCTGTTAGTGTTCAAATATGACAAGGAATTGAAAGTGTCTTTTTGCATTTGGTGAAAAGGAGGTAATTGGTTGCAGGCATGGTCTGTAGGTCTTTAAGAATAGAGCATCTATGATGTTGAGTTGTGAAAACGAGAGGGCTGTGGTTGGAGAAGAATGTGCAGTTAAGGATGGTTTTGCTTTTGTTTTTGTTTTGTTTCATTTTTAAAGTTGTAGGACGTGGAACATGTTTCAGTGTGAATAGGAAGGAGCCAAATAAAAGGGGAAAGTTGAATGTTTAATAAAGAGAAGGAATAATTGAGAGAGTCAGGTCTCAGCACAGATGGAGGAATTAGTCTCAAGTGGGTGGAGGAGTTCTTCTTCCTTATGAGCAGAATGAAGTGGAGTAGTTGGGCTTCCTTGGTGGCTCATATAGTAAAGAATCCATGGGAGACCTGGGTTCGATCCCTAGGTTGGGAAGATCCCCGGGAGGAGGGCATGGCAACCCACTCCAGTATGCTTGCCTGGAGAATCCCTACGGACAGAGGAACCTGGCAGGCTACAGTCCATGGGGTCACAAAGAGTTGGACGCGACTGAAGTGACTAAACGCATCATAGTTGGGTACACATGCTAGTAACTATAGTTTTGGTGGAAAAAAGTAAAGGACCTTCCCTTAAGATGCCTTCTTTGTTTAGCAGGAGGCTTGATCATGTACTTCGATTACTGAAAGTAATAGGTTGGAAAGTTTGAGGAGAGCTGAGAATCTTTGAAATAGCTTCTGGAGAAGGGGAGCAAGAGGCCTAATTAAAGAAAAAATGTATGTGGTTGGCAGCACTGTGGACTCAGTTGAAGATGGGAAACATGAATTTTATGATCCTTCTAAGCAGAAGACAGGCAATTGGATATTGTTGGTGGTTCTGTATGAGAGCTATTATCTCGTGCCTTGTAAGAACTCCAGGTTCTGAAACTATTGAGAAATAGAACCAAGAGTTATAAGAACCAGAAAAGTGTCTCTAGTCTTAAAAGTTTAATGTAAATGTGACTTGGATTGAGGCTGAAATGAGGTCTCCCGCAATTTCTCTCCTGAATTAAATTTATCCATTGGCTAAAAAACATGAATCCAGGCTAAGAAAATGAAGTTTTTCTCTGGTGAATTTCCCTCTTGAGAGCTGGATCAGAGGAAGATTATATTGTTTATGGGCATAAAGTTCCCAGTGAGGAATCCAAAGAACTTGCTCTGTGCATGCATACTGACCTCTACACAGTGAGCAGAAGAAGATGGCAGAGGATGAGATGGTTAGATAGCATCACCCACTCAATGAACATGAATTTGAGCAAACTCCGGGAGATAGTGAAGGACAGGGAAGCCTGATGTGCTGCAGTCCATGTGGTCGCAAAGAGTAGGACACAACTTAGTGACTGAAAAACAATAACAACAGGAAGTTTCAAAATTACCATTAGCCACAATAATAATTGAATAAGAGAGTGAGTGTGGCACTGTAATTTCTTCTAAGATGTAGACTTTTTGTGCTCAAACTCCAATGTATTTTTCTTGGAGAAATAAGAGGAAAAGCAGAGTTATGGAGGAACTATTAGTAACTCATTTGCTTTCATTCAGTCATTTATTCCAAAAGCATTGATTCAAAACTACTTTTTGGAGTTCCTACTGTGTGCTAGGAACTGCATAGTTCAAGGTTCTAGGGAGTAAAAAAAGTTTAAGAAGTGGTCCATAAATTACTTTGGAAGACCTTATGGAAATTCAGGTAAATAATTTCCTTGACAAGATAAGCTTGAAATTCTGATTTTGTGTTTTGATTAGACTCTTCCGTTTAGTTCAGTCTTAACTAATGGCTGTTCCCTTTTATCTTGGCTAAGGGTGTGTGTGTCTGTCTGTGTTTCTGCGTGTTTCCTTTGTTATGTTTCCTCTTACCCATTTATATTTGCTTTGGATTGTCTGAAAAAAAAAATCACCTGTCTGTTACTTTTAGGGAACATGGCATGAAATAGTCTCAAATAGAAAAAAATTTGGATGTTGGTTAGCCAGTAATTTTCCAGATGGGATAGAGATTGACTTAAATGCTGAGTGGACAGTATAAGGCACTTTGGGATGACTGAATACTCTGGATAATCTCTGGAGATGGTAATTTTTGAAGTCAGTTACTTAAATTGTCTACTTTTCTATTTGGTGTTTTTTTGCATTTTATTTTGAGCAACTTTGGTGTCTGCGATACACTTTTACATTTTGTATAAATATTTATAATACGGGAACATGTCATAAAGAAGACTAACATGAAACATTTTCCATTTATTCACTGATGAAAGGCTAGTTTAAAATATTTAAGCCTTCTCTTACCGTTTGTTTTGAAAAATAAAACTTGCCTTGAGTTTTCTTTTCAGAATAGTATTTTGACGCAAATAAAGAGTACTTGATTCATTGTGCCATGATTTTGTTTATGCTGTCATTAAAAAAGTCAATTATGAGAGCCCACAGTTCAAAGATGTAAAAGGCTTGTTATGGCCTAAGTCCATCTTATGATGCCCTCTCTTCCAGCCTGTCCATTTCTTGCTTTCTAGAAGCAAGATATTTAACAGCATATATAGCTGAATCTTTAGTGTTTAGCAGTTAATCACAAAATAACATTTATTATTGCTATGTCTTGATTTTTAAATTTCATACCCATTGTCTTTCCAATATGGAAGATCAGACCTAAACTGTCTTTTACCTCTGGCTCATACCACATCCTTCATCATCTTTCTCTTACCTTCCCAATATGGTTATATTATAATTTTGGTACAGGTAGTTATTCACTGTTAACGTTATTATGACCGTGTAAATACTACTCACAGCTGAAAAATGTAGTACATTATGTTTGCTTTTCCTGTCTAACACATTGTTTTCTCACTGTTTTCATTTAGCTAATTTTCTAATCACTTATTCAAGCCTAAATTTTTCTCCAGTTGTTTAAAATTACTCTTATTATGGTAAAACAGAGACAGTCTATTAATTTCATTTCCTAGAATACATCTCCCAGGAGCTTTCTTCTCTACTCCAATTTAGACTTGTTGCTGTCTCCTCTTGTTACTCACTTCATTTTTCTGGGATAATTCCTTTTGTTTTTCTTTTTAGTTGGATCTCCTTTTTCTTAATCCTGTCTCCCTCATGTCTTATTCCTTTGGTTTATTTCATAGAATTGTTGGGAAATAACTTTTTTTTTTGAGACTGTCAGGTGTGAATATGACTTATTTTCCCTCTACTTGATCACTTGTTGAATTGGCTGATTATAAAGTTCTATGTTGTGGAATTTTCCCTCAAAATCTTAGCATCATCGCTTCATTGTTTTTTGCCTTTCAGTGATGCTCTTGTAAAGTCTAATACCATTACATATATTCTCTATCCATTGTACAAAACCTATTTTATCTCTTTATAAGCTTGTAGGATCTTCTCCTTTTTTGTAGGATGTAAGACACTGCACTCCTAGTGTGGCTTTTTACTTCTATTTTCTTAGACATGTGAGCAACCATTAAATCTGCAAATTATATCCTTTAGTTTTAAAAATTTTCTTATATTATTTGGCTCATGATTTATCTTTTGTTTTCTCTATTCTTTCTAGAATTCCTAAAGTTAAATATTGCATATTCTAGACTGGATCTTATAATTTCTTATATTTTTACTCTGATTTCTCATTTCTTTTTCTTTTATACTCTGCTTCTTAAAGGAGATTTTCTTAGCTTTATTACCCAACCTGAAGTGTTTCATTTCTGTAATCATTTATATTTTCAAGACCTTAGTCTGGTTAAATACCACCCAACTTCCTTCCCAAATTAAAGCTTCTTGTTCTTATTTCATGAATGCACTCTCTTCTGATCTCAACTCTCTGAAGGTATTCATTATAGTTTTTATTTTTTAGCAAATATTTCTCTCATATGTAGTCTCTGTTTCTTCCATCTTTTTTCTTTTTTTGGGGGTGGGGTTCATTTCTGTTTTTCATATTGTTGTTTTTATTCAGTCTCTAAGTTATATCTGGCTCTATACAGCCTCATGGACTGCAGCATACCAGGCTTCCCATCCTTCACTGTCTCCTGGAGTTTGCTCAAATTGAGTCAGTGATGCTATCTAACCATCTCATCTTTTGCCGCTGTCTTCCCCTTTGCTTTCAGTCTTTCCCAGCTTCAGGGTCTTTTTCAGTGAATCAGCTCTTTGCATCAGGTGGCCAAAGTATTGGAGCTTTAGCTTCTTCATAAGTCCTTCCAATGAATGTTCAGGGTTGATTTTCTTTAGGATTGACTAGTTTAATTTCTTTGTATTCCAAGGTACCCTCAATAGTCATCTCCAGCACCACAATTCAAAATCATCAATTCTTCAGCACTCAGCCTTCTTTATGGTCCAACTCTTACATTCATACATGACTACTGGAAAAACCATAGCTTTGGTTATACAGACCATTGTTCACAAAATGATGTCTTTGCTTTTTAATATGCTCTTTGTCATAGCTTTCCTTCCAAGCAGCAGGCATCTTTGTTTCATGGCTGCAGTCACCATCTGCAATGATTTTTGGAGCCCCAAGAAATAAAATCTGTCATTGCTTCTGCTTTTCCCCCTTCTATTTGCCATGAAGTGATGGGACCAGAGTGCCATGATCTTAGTTTTTTGAATGTTGAGTTTTAAGCCAGCATTTTCACCCTCCTCTTTTACCCTCATCTAGAGGATCTCTAGAGGACCCACTCCAGTAATGCTGCCTGGAGAAATCCATGAACATAGGAGCCTGACAGGCTACAGTCCATGGGGTTGCCAAGAGTCAGGCATGACTGGGCAGCTACCACTCACAGAGGATCTTTAGTTCCTCTTCCCTTTCTGCCATTAGAATGGTATTATCTGCATATCTGAGGTTGTTGATATTTTTCCTGCTATCTTGAATCCAGCTTGTGAGTCATCCAGCCTGGCATTTTGCATGATGTACCCTGATTATAAGTTAAGTAAGCAGGATGACACTATACACTTTGTCATACTCCTTTTCCAATTTTGAACCAGTCTGTTGTTCCATGTAAGATTATAACTGTTGCTTCTTGATCCACGTACAGGTTTCTTAGGAGACAGGTAAGGTGGTCTGATACTCTCATCTCCTTAAGAATTTTCTATAGTTTGTTGTGATTTACATAGACAATGTAAATTGTCTTTGACAATGGCTTTCACATTGTCAATGAAGCAGGAGTAGATGTTCTGCTGGAATTTCTTTGCTTTCTCTCTTATCCAACGAATGTTGGCAATTTGATCTCTGGTTCCTCTGCTTTTTCTAAACCCAGCTTGTACATCCTGAAGTTCTCAGTTCATGTACTGCTGAAGCCGAACTTGAAGGATTTTGAGTGTAATCTTAATGAGTATGCAAAATGAGCACAATTCTCCTGTGGACATTCTTTGGCATTGCCCTTATTTGGGACTGGAATGAAAATTGACCGTTTCCAGTCTTATGGCTACTTCTGAGTTTTCCAAATTTGCTGGCATAATGAGCACAGCACTTTAACAACATTCACTTTTAGTGTTTTAAATAGCTCAGCTGGAATTCTGTCACCTCCACTAGCTTTGTTCCTAGTAATGCTTCTTAAGGCCCACTTGACTTCACACTCCAGAATGTCTGGCTCGAGGTAAGTTACCGCACCAACTATGATTATCCTGGTCATTAAGATATTTTTAAAATATAGTTCTTTTGTGTATTCTTGCCACCTCTTAATATCTTCTGCCTCTGTTAGGTCCTTGCCATTTCTGTCCTTTATTGTGCCTATCCTTGCATGAAATATTCCCTTGATCTCTCCAATTTTCTGAAGAGATCCCTAGTTTTTCCCATTCTGTTGTTTTCCTTTGCTTCATTGCATTGTTCATTGAAGAAGGCCTTCTTATCTCTCCTTGCTATTCTCTAGAATTCTGCATTCATTTGGATATATCTTTCCCTTTCTCTCTTGCTTTTCACTTCTCTTCTCTCTTCAGGTATTTGTAAAGCCTCCTCAGACTGCCACTTTGACAGCTTGCCTTTTTTTTTTTTTCTTTCAGATGGTTTTGTTCACTGACTCCTGTATAGTGTTATGAAACTGTCCATAGTTCTTCAAGCATTCAATCTACCAGATCTAATCTCTTGAATCTATTCATCACTTTACTGTATAATCATAAGGGATTTAATTTAGGTCATACCTGAATGGCCTAGTGGTTTTCCCTATTTTCTTCAATTTAAGCCTGAATTTTTCAGTAAGGAGCTGATGATCTGAGCCACAGTCAGCTTCAGGTCTTGTTTTTGCTAACTGTGTAGAGCTTCTCATCTTTGGCTGCAAATAATGTAATCGATCTGATTTTGGTATTGACCATTTGGTGATGTCCATGTGTGGAGTCGTCTCTTGTGTTCTTGGAAAAGGGTGTTTGCTATGACCAATGACCAAATGTGTTCTCCTGACAAAACTCTGTAAGCCTTTGCCCTGCTTCATTTTGTGCTTTAAGGCCAAACTTGCCTGTTACTCTAGATATCTCTTGTTTCCTCCTTTCGTATTTCAGCTCCCTGTGATGAAACAAGTGTCTCTTTTTGGTGTTAGTTTTAGAAGGTCTTGTAGGTCTTTATAGAACCGTTCAACTTCAGCTTCTTTGGCATCAGTGGTTGGGGCATAGACTTGGGTTACTGTGATGTTGAATAGTTAGCGTTGGAAATGAACCGAGATCATTCTGTCATTTTTTGAGGTTTTACTCAGATATTGCATTTCAGACTCATCTGTTGACTATGAGGGCTACTCCATTTTTTTAGTAAGAGTTTCCTGCCCACAATAGTAGATATAATAGTATTCTGAATATTAACTTTGCCCATTCCCCTCCAATTTAGTTCACTGATTCCTAAGATGTTAATGTTCACTCTTGCCATCTCCTGCTTGACCATGTCCACTTGATCTTGATTCATGGACCTAACATTCCAGGTTCCTATGAAGTATTGTTCTTTACAGCATTGAACTTTACTTTCACACCAGACACATCCACAACTGAACATCATTTCTGCTTTGGCTCTGTCACTTCATCCTTTCTGGAGCTATTAGTAATTGACCTCTGCTCTTTTCATATTAGCTATTTTCATTGTTTTTTTTTTTTTTTTTTTGTCATTTGAATACTCTTATTGTTTTTTTCCCCGTATTTTAAACTTTTTATTTTTATTAGGGTGTAGCTGATTAGCAGTGTTGTGGTAGTTTCAAGTAAACAGTAAATGGACTCAGACATACATATACATGTATCCGTTCTTCCCCACTCCCCTCTCCTGTCCAGGTTGGCACATAACATTGAGCAGAGTTCCATGTGCTATACAATAGGTCCTTGTTGATTATCTTTTTTTTTTTTTTTAATTTTTTTATTAGTTGGAGGCTAATTACTTCATAACGTTTCAGTGGGTTTTGTCATACATTGATATGAATCAGCCATAGATTTACACGTATTCGCCATCCCGATCCCCCCTCCCACCTCCCTCTCCACCCGATTCCTCTGGGTCTTCCCAGTGCACCAGGCCCGAGCACTTGTCTCATGCATCCCACCTGGGCTGGCGATCTGTTTCACCATAGATAGTATACATGCTGTTCTTTTGAAACATCCCACCCTCACCTTCTCCCACAGAGTTCAAAAGTCTGTTCTGTATTTCTGTGTTTCTTTTTCTATTTTGCATATAGGGTTATCGTTACCATCTTTCTAAATTCCATATATATGTGTTAGTATGCTGTAATGTTTTTTATCTTTCTGGCTTACTTCACTCTGTATAATGGGCTCCAGTTTCATCCATCTCATTAGGACTGATACAAATGAATTCTTTTTAATGGCTGAGTAATATTCCATGGTGTATATGTACCACAGCTTCCTTATCCATTCATCTGCTGATGGGCATCTAGGTTGTTTCCATGTCCTGGCTATTATAAACAGTGCTGCGATGAACATTGGGGTGCACGTGTCTCTTTCAGATCTGGTTTCCTCAGTGTGTATGCCCAGAAGTGGGATTGCTGGGTCATATGGCAGTTCTATTTCCAGTTTTTTAAGGAATCTCCACACTGTTTTCCATAGTGGCTGTACTAGTTTGCATTCCCACCAACAGTGTAAGAGGGTTCCCTTTTCTCCACACCCTCTACAGCATTTATTGCTTGTAGACTTTTGGATAGCAGCCATCCTGACTGGCGTGTAATGGTACCTCATTGTGGTTTTGATTTGCATTTCTCTAATAATGAGTGATGTTGAGCATCTTTTTCATGTGTTTGTTAGCCATCTGTATGTCTTCTTTGGAGAAATGTCTGTTTAGTTCTTTGGCCCATTTTGTGATTGGGTCATTTATTTTTCTGGAATTGAGCTGCAGGAGTTGCTTGTATATTTTTGAGATTAATCCTTTGTCTGTTTCTTCATTTGCTATTATTTTCTCCCAATCTGAGGGCTGTCTTTTCACCTTGCTTATAGTTTCCTTTGTAGTGCAAAAGCTTTTAAGTTTCATTAGGTCCCATTTGTTTAGTTTTGCTTTTATTTCCAATATTCTGGGAGGTGGGTCATAGAGGATCTTGCTGTGATTTATGTCGGAGAGTGTTTTGCCTATGTTCTCCTCTAGGAGTTTTATAGTTTCTGGTCTTACATTTAGATCTTTAATCCATTTTGAGTTTATTTTTGTGTATGGTGTTAGAAAGTGTTCTAGTTTCATTCTTTTACAAGTGGTTGACCAGTTTTCCCAGCACCACTTGTTAAAGAGGTTGTCTTTTTTCCATTGTATATCCTTGCCTCCTTTGTCAAAGATAAGGTGTCCATAGGTTCGTGGATTTATCTCTGGGCTTTCTGTTCTGTTCCATTGATCTATATTTCTGTCTTTGTGCCAGTACCATACTGTCTTGATGACTGTGGCTTTGTAGTAGAGTCTGAAGTCAGGCAGGTTGATTCCTCCAGTTCCATTCTTCTTTCTCAAGATTACTTTGGCTATTCGAGGTTTTTTTGTATTTCCATACAAATTGTGAAATTCTTTGGTCTAGTTCTGTGAAAAATACCGTTGGTAGCTTGATAGGGATTGCATTGAATCTATAGATTGCTTTGGGTAGAATAGCCATTTTGACAATATTGATTCTTCCAATCCATGAACATGGTATGTTTCTCCATCTGTTTGTGTCCTCTTTGATTTCTTTCATCAGTGTTTTATAGTTTTCTATGTATAGGTCTTTTGTTTCTTTAGGTAGATATACTCCTAAGTATTTTATTCTTTTTGTTGCAATGGTGAATGGTATTGTTTCCTTAATTTCTCTTTCTGTTTTTTCATTGTTAGTATATAGGAATGCAAGGGATTTCTGTGTGTTAATTTTATATCCTGCAACTTTACTATATTCATTGATTAGCTCTAGTAATTTTCTGGTAGAGTCTTTAGGGTTTTCTATGTAGAGGATCATGTCATCTGCAAACAGTGAGAGTTTCACTTCTTCTTTTCCTATCTGGATTCCTTTTACTTCTTTTTCTGCTCTGATTGCTGTGGCCAAAACTTCCAACACTATGTTGAATAGTAGTGGTGAGAGTGGGCACCCTTGTCTTGTTCCTGATTTCAGGGGAAATGCTTTCAATTTTTCACCATTGAGGGTGATGCTTGCTGTGGGTTTGTCATATATAGCTTTTATTATGTTGAGGTATGTTCCTTATATTCCTGCTTTTTGGAGAGTTTTAATCATAAATGAGTGTTGAATTTTGTCAAAGGCTTTCTCTGCATCTATTGAGATAATCATATGGTTTTCATCTTTCAATTTGTTAATGTGGTGTATTACATTGATTGATTTGCGGATATTAAAGAATCCTTGCATTCCTGGGATAAAGCCCACTTGGTCGTGGTGTATGATTTTTTTAATATGTTGTTGGATTCTGTTTGCTAGAATTTTGTTAAGGATTTTTGCATCTATGTTCATCAGTGATATTGGCCTTGATTATCTTTTTAAAATATAGCAGTGTGTACATGGCCTTCTCAAAGGCAGCCAAATTATCCCTCCCCTGCCCCCTGGCAACCATAATTTCATTTCTACATATCTGTGATTGTCCTTGGCTGTCTTTTCAGATATAAATGAGACACTAATAATAAGGTAGCTTATGCTTATGTAATGATTAAAGTGTGTCAGACATTGTTCTAAGTGCTTCGTCTATTTTAACTTATTTAATCCTTACAAGGACTTTAGGAATTGGTTACCATTATTATTATTCCTATTTGACAGATGAGAAAACTGAGTCATAAAATGATAAATAAGTTGCCCAGTTTTACACAGTTTGGTAAGTGGCAGAGCTAGAATCTGAATCCAGGCAGCCGAATTCTGTATTTCCTTCTTGTAACAGTTACACTTATTTTGTCTCTTAATGAAATAAGGAGCAAATTAGAAATTCCATGTATGTGGGTTGCTGTTCAGTAGCCCAGTCGTGTCCGACTCTTTGCGACCCCGTGGATTGCAGCGCACCAGGCCTCCCTGTCCCTCACCATCTCCTGGAGTTTGCCCAAAGTTCGTGTTCATTGCATTGGTGATACTGTCTAGCCATCTCATCCTTTTGATGCCTTCTCCTTCTGCCTTCAGTCTTTCCCAGCATCAGGGACTTTTCCAATGAGTCATCTGTTTGCTTCAGATGACCAAAATACTGGAACTTCAGCTTCAGCATCAGTCCTTCCAGTGAGTATTCATGGTTGATCTCTCTCAAGATTGACTGGTTTAATCTCCTTGCTGTCCAAGGGACTCTCAGAAGCCTTCTCCCCCACCACACTTTGACGGCATCAATTCTTTGACATTCTGCCTTCTTTATGGTCCAGCTTTCACAACCGTGGGCTTCCCTGGTGGCTCAGATGGTGAGGAATCCACCTGCAGGGCGGAAGACCTGGGTTCTATCCCTGGGTTAGAAAGATCCCCTGGAGAAGGGAACAGCTATGCACTCCAGTATTCTTCCTAGAGTATTCCATGGACAGAGGAGCCTGGCAGTCTAAAGTACACGGGGTTGCAAAGAGTTGTACACAACTGAGTGACTTTCACTTTTCACTCTCACAACCATATGGGACCACTGGGAAGATCATAGCCTTAAGTATACAGACCTTTGTCGGCAGAGTAATGTCACTGCTTTTCAGCACACTGTCTAGGTTTGTCATCACTATTCTGCCAAGAACCAATCGTTTTCTGATTTCATGGCTGCAGACACTGTCTGCAGTGATTTTGGAGCCCAAGAAGAGGAAATCTGTCACTACTTCCACCTTTTCCCCTGCTATTTGCCATGAAGTTATGGGACCAGATGCCATGATCTTAGTTTTTTTTTTTTTTAATATTTAGTCTTAAGCTGGCTCTTTCACTTTCCTCCTTCACCCTCATCAAGAGGCTCTTTAATCCTCTTTGCTTTCTGCCATTAGAGTGGTATCATCTGCATATCTGAGGTTGTTGATATTTCTCCCGCTTATCTTGATTCCAGCTTGTAATTCATCTAGCCTGGCATTTCTTATGATGTGCTCAGCATGTAGATTAAACAAACAGGATGACAGCCGACAGCCCTTTCAAACGCCTTTCTTGATGTTGAACCAATCAGTTGTTCCATACAGGGTGCTAACTGTTGCTTCTTGACCCGTATATGGGTAGGATTTGTCAAAGTAGTGTTACCTGAGTGAGCTGTATCTTTGTGGAATGTCTGGTGAGGTCCTTTGTCAGGGGGTGATTAGATTAGATCAGAGAAGAATTTTATAATCTACTGTTTAGAAGTTGACGACCTGCAACTGGCAACTTGGTTGCTGAGTGGTGAAAGAAGATGGGGGACTGGGTCTCAAAATTTAATACAATTTTGATTTATTCACCTGTCTCTGATCTTCCAGTGTGGAGATTCTTGCTTTTATACTGTCCAAGGATTAAACCTTCAGCCTTCTTCTGTGATGAGGAATTGTTAATTGCCCAGTTGTGCCGATTCTGGGAGGGGATCTTGGGATATATCTGTGATTCTTATGTTGAGTCTCATCTCTACTTGTCTTTCAGTGCTGCCCATTCCTGAGCCTTTTGTGGTTTCCCTGATACAAATGTGACTGATTCTCATTTTCCCCTCTGATAGCGTAAGATTCGTCTTCCTTGTACTTGCATTCCGTTTTTTTTTTTTTTTCCAGTTTTTTTTCTTTTTACCTACTCTTTGACCTTTGTTTATGTGGAAGCAAACAATCCATTCCTTTCTTGCTATCTTTTAGGAGAAGATTTTAGGAAAAGACTTGAGTATAATCCATGTGTCATTTTAAATTCTCTGCTAAGTCTCTTGAAATAAATTTCAGTTGTCTCCTTTTACCTGAAGGATTTCATGTTGCTCCAACTTCTGAAAAATTTTTCCCACCTTAGATGTTCTTCTTCTTTTGTAAGACCCTTTTATATTTTGTGTTATTTATATTTGCATGCTCTTCTTACACCTTGCCCTCTGGTCTACAGCAGACTGTAACTTCGGACCTTGAGTGATCCCTTCTGTAGAGTTGCTCAGTAAAAATGTTACATGAAGCGTTGTGCATGGATAGAGGAGCCTGGTGGGTTAGAGTCCATGGGGTCACAAAGAGTCACACACTGCTGAGCGACTAACACATTTTTCTTTTCTAAGTGTTGTGTCTATGTTTTTCTTGTGAAATATCAGCAATATATTAAATATTGAGGGTAATTTAGGAGAGAATTAATACAATAATGCAAAAAAGAGATTAAATTCTGATATAAAGAAGTCTGAGAATTGTTGTTGCTCAGTCACTAAGTCATGTCCATTGTTAAACCTGGTTTTTATGAAATCTTTCAACATAAGATAGCTAATCATAACAAAGTGTTCATCTCTCCACTTGCCATCATACGGATATGCCAATTTTTTGGCCAGGCTCATGATCCTATAACTTATATGACAGAAATATTTGGTGTTGCTTTATTATATTTGTTCTTCAGGCAGATAATGTTAAGTGCTGGAAGTCTTCTAAAAGGTTAATAAATGCACTGTAGATGAAGAATTGTTCTAAATGTATTGGAATAACTAAATCCATAAAGAAGCCCACACTTGTAATATTTCCTTTAAAAACTAATTTTTAGTTTTTGTATTTTGTAAAGTTGATTTTGACAAATCAGTGCTGTTAGTTTTGCTTCCTCCTGCTCTTTAAAATGTTCAGAAGGGAACAGAAACTATTTCAGAATTTGAAGCTAAATTATTCAGAGAAAGACTGTTACTTTAAAATAATCTTTATTTCTCTAGTACTGTATTTTAAGAAACTCAGAACACATTAGCCTCTTAAAATATATTAATATTTCTTTGAAAATAAAATACCGGAAGACTCATCTGCATTTTAATATGTAATAATTGCTGGGATATGGAAAGCATCTGTGGTCACTAACATCTTCTTTTGTAGAGCTAAATCAGTACTTAAGAAGCTGATGGTATTTGGTTGATTACCACAGGCAAACAAGCTGGAATGATTCTTAGGCATGGGTATTTGTTCTTGTTTTCAAATTTTCTGGTATCTTAACAAATAACTTATTGGACTGTGTCATATGAAAACACATAGATGCATTACTTTAAAAATTCCATTCTTTTGAAACCAAATTATTTGCGTACATGGTTTGCAGATGCTAAAAATAGCTTTTAATTGTCTCCTGAGATTTGTGGGACACATGGAAAAGACAAACTTGGTGTTCATAGTTTGACTTGGTTAATTCTCTGTATCCATATCACTCTTCTTTCATAATTTCTTCATGAAAAATGTAAGCACACACAGATTTCTACTCACTTGCATCAGAATTGTGAATTCCATTTCAAACTAAAACCGTCAAAAGTTTCTGAAAGTCTGGTTCATATTTTTTAAGTGTATGTGGATGATTTGCTTCGTTTTGATTTTTGGAGAAGTACATCTTTTGAAAATTTTTCAACAGATTGTTAAATTATGGGTAATGATGACAATACTGGTATTATATTCTGGTATGTCCATTTTTATAATGTATTGAATATTTCTATCTGTATATTTCTTATAGTGTCATTGCCTACTGAGTTTCTGTGAAAATAAATTTTCTTTGTCTATTAAAACGATCCTGAGATTGCTTTTTACTGTTTACTTTTCTTTGACTATTTTTGAGTTTTATTTTTCAAGGCATTAGTGTTAATTAATCCCATGGACAGTGGAGCCTGGCAGGCTGTGGTCCCTGGGGTTGCAAAGAGCTGGACATGACTGAGCATGTGCACAAACAGTAGTAGTTTTGGTGACGAGGTAAAGCGTGACAGCTGCTTTGTCAGTAAAATGCCTTAGAAAATACCTTGAGAATTATTGCTTAGCATATATAGTTTAATTTGCTCAGCTGTTTTTGTTCTTTTTTTAGAAGTTAGAGAAGATTTTCTGTAATGAAGTCCGTCTTGTATTATTGAGTCAAGAAAGCTGTAATTAATATTTGAACATGTCCACTTTTGAAAGATAGAAAAGAAAAACCAGTTATTGACCAGAGTGTGACTTCTGTCCACCAATTCACAATTTATTGTAAATTTAGTTTTGTTTGGATATATATCACTTATTACTTGTTTTACCTTTCTAGGTTTTTTAGTTCTTTCACGGTTTGTTCGATGAAAGCATCTCCTTTTTCTTTTTTTTTTAAAGCCCAGGCACTCATAGTTTTACCCTCTTATTTTTATAGTATGCATTTAGGACAGAATAAAGCATGTATTATCCCACTGCCTGTCTCGCTTACATATTTTAAGGATAAAGAAGAGAGGTATTCTGGATATTTGCCTGTGTTTTTCTCTTCCCTGGTCTCCATGAATACATGACTTGATTTATCTTGATCAGCCTAGTAACTTGCTCCACATTTTTCCAAAAGTGCAAAGCAGTTTCAGCTAAAAATACACATATCAAAATGCTCCAGAAGTTGTGGCCACAGCTCAAAAATGCTGATCAATTTTGAAAATCTAAATCAACCTCGGCCATGAAACCAAGGGAAGAACCTTTGTGGTGTGGGACAGATTTCCAAAAATTCACCACAGTCCTGTTCTTAGCTGGAGTTTGTGCTGATGTTGCCAGACAACTGAGGAATAGATGCAAAAAGCAGGAAGCATTATTGAATTGAGCCCTAGTGCCAATTTGGGAAAAGCAAATTAAAATGTAAAAGAATATTTTTCCACTCCTGGCGTCTCAACACAAAATGGCAAAATACATGGTTGCTGAAAAAGTCACAGAAATTGTTAATATTGCCAGAATGGCTAATTTTGTCAAACAAAATCTCAGTCTTTTTGTGCTAAAAATGCATATGCACTTAGTTAAATCATTTTCTTAACCCAAATGAAATAGTTCTAATTTACAAATCAAAAAACCAAATCAAAATGTATATACCTTTAAGTGAGAGAAGTGTTTTGACATAAATGACTATGTGTGTGGGCTTGTTTCAATGTCTTCTGTTTTTCAGGTGCACTTAAAGAATGGATGATGATGATTTTGGTGGTTTTGAGGTATGTGCTGTTATTTACTTTATTTTACTTGTGTAATTGTTTTAAATGTATTATTAATCATTGATGTTCATGATCCTTTCTTGATCATTTTCAATGTAACTCTGGAATAAAAAAATAAAATGCAGAAAAATTAAAATATATTCCCTCTGAAAGTTAAAATTGATTTATTATTATTGAACACTTGATCATACCCATAGGAATGTTTTAAATTGAGGTAATTAAGTGCTACTGGTGGAAGCACTAAAGAAGAGATTTGAGAAATTGTCAGCAGATGGTTCTGTTGGGATACATATCTATTAGGAAATACTTGTGAGATGAGGGATGAGTGTTGAAGATCTGTGACATATTTTCATGTTTATGCCTGTAATGAGTTGATTTAGTGTATTAAGTACATCGTCTTTTTGTGGCTTACAGAGCTAATTAGTGTGTTTGTGTTGTTAGATTATTCTCTCAGGTTTTAGTGGGATGCTTTGTAAGGAAATTGTTAACTGAAGAAGTCCTGTCTTTTCCTTAATCCTTTTCAGTGTGTGTTCGTTTTATTGAAATATTTTGTAACCCTGTTATTTTTATGGAGCCAGTATAGTCTTGCAGGAAAATCTCTGGATTAGGAGTCAGGATGCCTGAGCTCAAGTCCTGGAAGTACCATCAAGTGAGCTCTGTGATTTTTTTTTTTTAGAAAGACTTTATCTAGTTTGGAACTTGGTGAAAAGGAGATTGTTAAAGGTAGTGACTGTAATTGATGACATTACAATAGGAGAAATGAGACATTAGTATATATTCAGTGTTCTGAATGTCATGAAAGAATGGTATGAGTTTATTTTAGGTTAGGATAAGTTTCTCTCCTGTTGCTCTTTAATATCTGTTAATATGGAAATAATTAGAATATGAAATTACCTATTTTCTACATTTCATCTAAAACTTTTTGTTTAGCACATTGATACACTTTCTGCATTTGCCTTAGTATTTTGGGTTGTTGGGTGATTGAATCTTATTATGTTTCTTGATTTATTTTATCAGAGAACTAAGAGTGGATAGTATTCTCTAGAGTAACAGTTATACTTCAGTGTATATTCAATGGAACTATTCCTTTGAATATTACACAGGTACAAAGCTAACCAACCATTCCAGTTTAATTATGGTTGCTGGGATTCTTTCTTTATACATTCTGTTGTAGAAATATGAAAGATTTCTATCCTTGGGTATATAAACTTTTCTGGGAGGAGACATTTGAAGATCAGTTAAATACATTATGATTCTTTACTCCTAAATACTTCAGTGTGTGTTACTATTTCCTAAGAATAAGGCTATTCTTTTGCTTAACAACAGTACAGTTATCAATGTCAATGAATTAAGCATTGATAGAATATTCTGAAATTATTTTTAATACAGTTAAAAAAATAATTGTATTCTACTTTTAGAAGTATTTTTAAAGCAGAAAAATTGAAAAACGACTAATAGCCAAATGAATAAAAATTGCCACTAGAAAACCTTGTTTTTAATTTGTTTTTTGTCTTTCTTACCTTTTTTCTAGATAAATATATAGTTTTTTACTAGACAAGCACTATCTGTATTTTTATGGGAACATATTTTAGATGTTATTAAGATTGTTTTCTAAAACATTTTTAATGGCTCTAGAGAATCCAGTATATGAGTAAAAGATGATTTATTTAATCAGGTTTCTGGTAAATGTTTAGATTGTATCCAGTAATTGTCTAGTATAAGTAACCTTTTGGTATACATCCTTTTGGGTAAATTTTTACAATTATATGTTTAGGATGAATTCTTAGAAATGGAATGGCTAGGTCAAGGAATATGCAGTATTTTTATTTTATTTTATTTTTTGGCCTTCCCTCATGACTTGTGGGGCTTCCCAGGTGATAGTATTGGTAAATAATCCACCTGCCAATGCAGAAGACTAAGAGAAGTGGGTTCAGTCCCTGGGTTGGGAAGATTTCCTGGAGAAGGGCATAGCAACTCACTCTAGTATTCTTGCCTGGAGAATCCCATGGACAGAGGAGCCTAGCAGGCTACAGTCCATTGGATCACAGAGTCAGACATGACTGAAGTGACTTAGCACATTTTTCATAGTTTGTAGAGTAGCTTCTGTATTCAACATCACTTAACTCCTGTGGCAGATTCCCTCAATTGCTTGTCAATTGCCCAATTGACTGTCTTTTTGGCCGACAACTCAATGCAGAATCCAAACTGAAATTCTGGCCCTTTTTTCCCCAATAGTAATTTTTCTGTGACCTGAACACTTAAAGAGAGACAAAACTCTGCACTCTTACCCACAAACTCAACATTCAGTAATTGACTGTCTCATAGTTTAAAACTGTTTAAAATGAGGGTTTAATTTAAATGTCAGGTTTAGGAATTTTCTAAATGTTGAATGCTGGTAAGCCCAGCTGGTATATTATTAAAGTGAAAGTGAAAGATGCTCAGTCGTGTCCGACTCTTTGCAACCCCATGGACTATACAGGGAATTCTCCAGGCCAGAATACTGGAGTGGGTAGCCTTTCCCTTCTCCAGGGGATCTTCCCAACCCAGGGATCCAATCCAGGTCTCCTGCATTACAGACGAATTCTTTACCAGCTGAGCCACAAGGGAAGCCTGGTATATTATTAAAGCATGTGGGTAAATCTTGTTTCTCTTTTTGATCTTGTGATAATTAAATAAAAAGATTTAGTGTCTATATTTTTGAAGAAAAATAATGTATTTTTCTTATATACATAGGTAAATATTGCAGGTTCAGAAATGAAACTGTGAGGATATGTAAAATAAAATTTCATTGACAGGAAATATATCTGAGTAAGGAAGGAAAACTTTACTCAAGGACAGAGCACAAGCACTGGGGGCAGTGACTAGTAGTTGGAGGTGGTAGCACTGAAGACTGAAAAACAATTTAGTATTCAGAGGAAATTTGAAAATGTGTAGTGTATTACAGAGAATTATACTTGTAGAGTTGGGAGGCTTAATTGCTTAAATAACATTTCTACTTTTCAGATTTTCTAAAATAATTTTGCCTTTGTTTTATAGGCTGCAGAGATTTTTGATGGTGGAAATGGAGAAACCCAAACTACATCTCCTGCCATTCCTTGGGCTGCTTTTCCTGCAGGTACTATAGAGTAACTATGAATGTTTTTCTTACTCTGTCTTTCTTTTGAAAGCACCTTTCTACCTTTGCACTTTGCCTTCTTTAATCTGATAAATAGAATGACCCAAATTTAACCTAGTTTTTTGCATAACTAATTATGAATTGCATAACAGATTCTGAAAATGGTGGCTTGAGGCATGATTCTAAAAATGATACCATCAGCATTGAATGGAATTAAAGTACAATTTGCATTTCCAAATTTGTTTTAGTTTTAGAAAGGTGAAATGCCAAGTAATTTTTTTAGAGTGTCCAGTTCATTAATTAAAGACTTCTTCTTAATATTCTAAAAATTATTTGTTATTCCCCCACAGTATTTAAATTTAGAAGTATTTCTATAGGAAAATCTTTCAGAAATATTAAGAATTAAGCCATTTAAGAAATGAAATACAAAAATAAATTCCATTATTGAGAAGTATTTTGTGGAAGACCTAATGTTCAGTATTAATATAATTTATATCTAAATATTAGTTTGTGCTTTCTTTTTTTTCTGCCAAATTATTGTAAAGTCAGGAGTCGAAGATGAAAATATTCTTTAACAGGTCTGTCTCAGATTATTAGAATTATTCATTTTACAAATATTTTTTAGTACCTTTTATGCATGAGACACTATGTGGATATGTCTTTACTTCAAGGAAAGACAAGGCAAGTGTATGTGTGTATGTAATATGAAGCACATTTGTGATTTTGGAAGAATGATGATTTTGTCATCCATTCCTTTAGCAAATGTTACTTCATGCCTCACATGAGTCAAGTATTATCCTTGAAACTGGTTATATATCATCTATCTGGGCTTTGAAGGATGAATTTAATCTCAATAGGCAGAGATAAGAATGGAGAAAGATTCTGAAGGGAGAAAAATGCATGGAATAAAGGTGTAAATGTGGAAAAGAGGATGGCACTGTTAGGATGCTCATTCTTGTTTGAGGGGTATAAGTGTTGTTTCCTTTGCCTCAAATTGCTCATCTTTTTCCTGCTGCTGCTCTCCCCCACACCCTTAACATATAGACTCGTGTTTGTTTTATGTATTGGTTTTTACTTTAATATTTCTTATTCTGGAAAGTTTTCCCAGAGAACCTTCTCCCATCTACATGTACCTGTTTTCTGACTTTCATGTTAGACTGTAAGTTATGTAAGGGTATATCTGTTCCGTTGTTATGTTTTAAATTGTGAACATAGCACCTGGCTTGTACTTGGTCCTATAATTAAAGAAAAAAATGAGTGAATGAATGAATAAGTAACTGAATAGATGACTAGACTAGGGTGACAGCAGGAGGGGGTAGGAAGACGAGATAATATATTTACATAATGGTTGAGGATTTTCAGGGTGCCATTATGTATTTGTTTATTGTGAAATAGGTAGGGCAACTGCATTCTTCCCATTGTTCAGATGATGAAATGATAGCTTATGAAAGTTTTGGAGTTTGATACAGATAAATATGTTTAGGAATGAAATCTAGTTTTCTTTCAGGTTCTTATTTCAGTTTATTGTCAGTAACTCTGTTTTTTGAGAAAAGCATCAGTAAGACTGTCTGATTGCATGTACGGGTGAAGGATGAGTCAGAATTGATTTTTAAGGTTCCAAGACTTGGTTCTAAAAAGGATGGTATTACCATGAAAAGAAATAGAGAATTTAAAATAGTTGGTTTGGGACAGTATGAGCCCTTAATTAATTTGTCTTAGGCATGTGTATTTCAAGTACCTAGAGTTCAGGAGAAAGGTGGACTGGAGGTCTTGGTTTGGGAGTTTTCCCACTGATATGACAGTTGAAGTTGTAGGAGATCACAGTGGGAAGCTGCGTATAGAAAGAATAGAGTTAAGTAGAGAAATTTGGATGCCCATAGTTAGGGAACAGGAGGAAACAAAGGGACCTGAGAAGTAAGGAGAGTATGGAATAGTGCAACACAGACCTCAGACATAGAACATTTCAAATGGTTTTGTAAATAAAGAGTGAGTTGGCTTAATGTGCCTAGAGATTAGTCTGCTGTAGGGCCGGCAGTCAGTTAGAGGATGATTTCCTTATAGCAACTGGGATAATTTACCTCTGAGACTATCTGTTTTAGCCTTCAATACTGCCAGTGAAAGGAGGTACCTAGGGACATGCATTTTTCTGTAATATTAGCATCATTTACTTAGTGGGATCTTTTAAAACACTGGATTATATGCAGTGCTGATAATGAAATTTAAAAATTGCAGAGTAAATGAAATGCACATGTTGCTTCTTCACACAGATTATTATATCTAGGCCCATCCTTCCTTATGGTGAGGCATCTAATTAATGATATGTGTCTATGCACTTCCTTAATCATAGGAGTTGGAGAATGTAAGATGTGAATGAATATGAAATTATGAATCTCCTTTTTTCTTCTTGCCTTTACTTTTAGTAAAACTGTGAGGAATATTGCCTCATTTCAGGAAAAAGCTGATACTCAGTGAGAATTGGTATAGAATTTAAAGACTCGAGAGAGTTTTCTATAACAGGGTAACCTGAAGTATCCTTTGATGCACATTAATGAAGTCTCCTTTATGTACAGTTGGGAAGGTCCCCTGGAGGGGGAAATGACAGCCCACTCCAGTATTTTTGCCTAGAGAATCCCATGGACAGAGGAGCCTGGCAGGCTATAGTCCACGGGGTCGCAAGAGTCAGACATGACTGAGAGACTAGTACCATTCTGCTCTTCAGTGAGAATTGCCTCAAGCATTTTCCTCTCTCCTTCATAGCCTTACCCTCTAGCTCTTCTCCCTGGCTGTTGTTTGAAGCCTACGAATCAAACTGTGATCTACATAATGTTTCTAGATGATGTCTGCTACTGTTTGCCATTGCTTCTGGTTGTCATACCTGCCTTCATCCCCTGTCTTCTCACTTGAGTCTTATTTTTCTTGTAAAATAAATATAGTTCTCACTGAATTTGTTCCATTTCTCATAATTGCTTTTTGGTCTGAGCTGTATCATTTTTTTTCTGTCTTATTTCCTTGGCCCTTGGCATATACCAATTTGTGCCTTTTAAAATTTATAAATAATAAAAATTTAATAAATAATAAATATGGTAAATTTGACATTATATGCATTTAACCACAATTTTAAAAAAGAACTGACTCATTTGAAAAGACTGATGCTGGGAAAGATTGAAGGCAGGAGGAGAAGGGGATGACAGAGGATGAGATGGTTGGAGGACATCACTGACTCAATGGACATGAGTTTGAGTAAACTCCAGGAGTTGATGATGGATAGGGAGGCCTGGCGTGCTGCAGTCCAGGGGATCGCAAAGAGTCAGACACGACTGAGCGGCTGAACTGAACTGAATTAATGATTTATCAGAATATATTTGATCTACAGTGTTGTGTTAGTGTCTGCTGGACAGCAAAGCACATCAGTTATACATGTACATGTTGATATATCCACTCTCTTAGATTCTGTTCCCATAGAAGTCATTGCAGAGTAGTGAAGAGAGCTTCCTGTGGTATACAGTAGGTTCTTATTACTTACCTAGTTTATGTATAGTAGTGCGTACTTACCTAGTTTATGTATAGTAGTGCGTATATGTCAATCCCAATTTCCCAATTTGTCCCTTCCCCCACCATATTAATCAGTTTTATGTCCAATTTAGTATTTTTAGTTATATTCATATTGCTGTGCAACTAATCTCTAGAACTTTTTCACTTGTAATACTGAAACTCTTTAGCCATTAAACAGTAACTACCCAATTTCCCCTCCCCGCAGCCTCTGTGAACTCCCATTCTGCTTTCTATCTTTATGGATTTGACTACTCTGGATATCTCATATAAATAGAATCATCCAGTATTTTCCTTTTTGTGACCAGTTTATTTTACTTTAGCATGATACATTCTCAAGTTTCATCCAAGTAGTAGCATGCATCAGAATTTCCCGCCTTTCTAAGCCTAAATAATATTCCAGTGTATGTACAGACTACATTTTGTTTATGTGTTCATTTGTCCATGGACACTTAAGTTGCTTCCTTTGGCTATTGTAAATAATGCTGCCTTAGACATTGGTGTACTAATTTGTACTTTTAAAAATATTAGTTATTCAATATGACATTCATCTCTGCATGTCTACTTTAGTCTAAGCCTTGGAGGGCAGGGATTATGTGTTAAAGTTTTTTTGAATCCTAAGTACCTAGTGTAGCATTGTGCCTTGCTAATGTACAGTGCTTGGTAATTGTTTCTTGATAATGAGTAGAGCAGATTTACTTTCAAGTAACTCTTTTTGATATTTTTAATTCTTTGAGAGTATTTAAATAGCCTGTCAATCACAAGTTAAAGGAAGGCAAACTTAAGTTTTCCTTAAAAATTACAGTAATCTAGAAAAAAACACCTGGAAATCTTAGATAATTATTCAAGGATGGCTAACAGGCTGTTTCGTCTGGAGCTCAGCTAACTTTCCTGGTCATTCCCTGTTTAGACAAATAACCTGGGGATAATGATTAACAAGAGTAGCCACAGATTCTCAGAAAGTGAACAGCTATTTAGTTGTTTTTTATTCTGATTTTTTCCCCTGGTCCTACAGTGTGTTGGCAGGTAACAGTAGAGGACAGCAGCAGTTAGGCTAAATTTTAGTTCAAAATAGTAGGAGTATAGAAACAATAATAATAGTATCCAGTTCTTTTACCTCCTTTCAAAAATATTATTTTTTCTAACATTTTCCCAAAGAAAAGTCATTCCAGATTTTGCATATCATAAGATACCAACAAGTTTTTCAATTGGCTTCTTTTTTTTTTTTAATTGTCTTTTTTAAGAACTATGTTTTTAGAAAAACATTTTTTTTGGCTGAGAAATCTATTGTTTCAGAATCCTTTTTGAGCAATTAACTGTCTTTTGTAAATTTTTATAAGACTGGTAATACTCTGCTTTTTAGAAAAGTAACTTTTTGAAATGAATGTCTATCTTTTGATGTACATATGTTTGTGTTCCTTTATACACATGCAAATGTGTGTTCCTTTATACAAATACAAATGCAAATCCACGCGCGCACGCACGCGCGCGCGCACACACACACACACACACACACACGTAAACATATACTCTACTTTTACCTTCATTACAAATTATCTTTCCTACCATAGTCTTTTCAAGGAAGGATTCTATCTTTATTTGACCTTGCAAGTTCTAAGAACATTAGACTGTTAGTCTTTTGTATATTTTTGATTATGTTTTCTGAATTCAGCAGACTCAAAGTTACAGAATCCATGTTTATTTAAGTTAATTATTTAACTTGTTCATTCATTCACTAAGACACTTATTTATCACATGTTTGAAAATATACTGTATATCTGACACAAAGTGCCATGTGCTGTGGATCAACTTATGCCACTTTCAGTGATACCATATGAAAAGAGTCATCTCAAATGACGAGATGTTCCATGAAATGTAATGTTAGTACTGGAAAGTGCTTTTATCAATAACTTTAGCTTCAAATCTATGATAGAGGTTGCATGAAAAGTATATTAAGTCAGAAAGTATCATCATGATGCCATTGTATTCAATGTGGGTGGTGCTGTTTTAGAGGCAGCGCTTTTTTACTTTTAACCGTATAAATGTAAATTGCATGGAAGGCAAGGTCCAAGGCAAAACCTTGAATACTGTCCTTTCCAATGTATTTCCAAGTTCCTTGCAGCACTACACACACCACATTAGAATGCATTGACCATCAAAGGTAAAAGCACATGGTCCAGATAGATACTTTAATCCAAATTAGCTCCTTCAAAACAGCTTATATAGGAAGCAACTAAACTGTCTTTCACAAGCCGACCCTTTATAAGGAATAATGGGAGTTGGATCAGGAGATGTTGAACCGAGTAACTTAGATGTGGTTCACTTTGCATCTGGAGCTATTTGCATACAAAGCCAACAGGAAAGTTCAAGCATTTTTCTCAAGACATTGGCAGAAAGAAACCTGGAAGACAGATGCCTTTTTGATTTCATGGTTCAGTTTTTCCGTTCTCCATTCTCCTGGCCAGGAAAACCTAGGACAACAAATCGATCCTTTTATTAATATCCCATTACTCTCCTTGCTAACCCTGTTTTTCCAGTAGAATCTGTGTTACACATCTATAAGAACTCAGAATCTGAGTCCACACCTTTTTTGTTTGAGAAAAAGTTGTGATATTTTCCTTCAGATTAATTTGTGGTTTGCACACAGGGATAGTAAATATTAACTGAATTCATTGGTCTGATCTTTGAGGTAAAATTTGAAGGTAACTTACTACATGTTCACATACTGTATTATAATAGGCAGTATTGGTGATGTTTGAAGACTTTCCATTGCTTCTGCTTTATATCCACATTGGACATTTTTTGCCAGGACATCAACTGGATTTCAATTGTAGTGTAGTAATTTTCTAATATTGTTACACTGGGTGTTTAAATGGAAGGTTGCCAGTTAGCTTCTTTTTGCTACTTGTATTTTTTTCTTACCTCCTAGATTTTTAACTCACCTTTATTTTGTCTGAAGTCAACCTTATAAATGAGGACTAAAATGATTAGCTTCTATAAAGGTATGAATTATTCCTGTACATATATTAGGCCTTATGTGGATTTTCAGTAATTTATGCAACTTTTGTCTTCATTAATGCATATAATAGAGAATATAATAGTGATATTTATTATGACCTTGAAGATTAGGTTTGTAATGTGCTTTAGAATCCATTATCTCTGACACTGAATGAGGAGTTCTGGTTTTTGCTTTTAGCCAACTGTGTAACTTCTCTGAAACTCACTTATTTAACCTATAAATTGAAGGGCTAGATGTTCTTCCAGAGTTTGAGCTCTAAGTTTATTTCTAAATTTTTTCTGATTATAGTGTCTGTGATACGAGTAGCCTCCAGTAGCTGAATCATGATACCTCATTTTACCTGTGTGGTCCCACTGACACAGTGCTGATCTAATTCCACTTAATCTAAAAACACAGCTGTAAACCTAGAACACAGATGTCAATATAAAGAACTGTAATACTGAAGAGAAACTTTTCTGTGCATTTTAATTATTATCAGTTATTGTTTAAGCTGATTTATTTTCTGGATTTTATGGTACAGGCTGTATCTCTTCTATCTAATTCTGAGCTTGCTTATTAAAAAGACAGTGGTTTCAGCAAAGGAAACTGTAAGGAAGATGAAAAGACAACTCTCAGAATGGGAGAAATTAATTGCAATTGAAGCAACTGACAGAGGATTAATCTCCAAAATATAAAAGCAGCTCATATAGCTCAATAACAGAAAAACAAACAATCCAATCAAAAAATGGGCAGAAGATGTCAACAGACATTTCTCCAAAGAAGCTATGCAGGTGGCTAATAAACACATGAAAAAATGCTCAAAATTTCTTATTATTAGAGAAAAACAAATCAAAACTGCAATGAGGTGTTACCTCTGGTCAGATTCTCCATCATCAAAAAATCTAAACAATAAATGCTGGTGCGAATGTGGAGAAAACAGTGGTGGGGGGATCCTCTTGTACAGTTGATGGGAATGTTAACTGATATAACCACGATGGAGAGCAGCGTGGGGGTTCCTTAAAAAACTAGCAGTGTGATGCAGCAGTCCCAGTGCTGGGCATGTACCCTGTTCCGTTCAGTCACTCAGTTGTGTCCGACTCTTCGCGACCCCATGGACAGCAGCACCCTGAGAAAACCACAGCTCTGAAAGACACATGTACTCTGGTGTTCACTGCAGCACTATTTACAATAGCCAGGACATGGAAGCAACCTAGATGTTCATTGACAGATGAAGGGATAAAGAAGTTGTGGTGCATATATACAATGGAATATTGCTCAGCCATAAAAAACCAAATTTGAGTCAGTTCCAGTGAGGTAGATGAACCTCTCGCATGTTATATAGAGTGAAGTAAGTCAGAAAATAAAGAACAAATATTGTATATTAACACACACATGTGGAATCTAAAAAATAGTACTAATCTTTGTGGGGCAGCAGTGAATACACAGACACAGAGAACAGACTTGTGGACACAGTGGAGTCTGGAGAGGTCAGGACGCGTTGAGTGTCCCATTGAAACATACCTACCGTGCGTAGAATTAGCCAGTGCATACTTGCCGTAGGACATGCAGGGGGCTCGGTGTGGTGCCCTGCCATAGCCTGGAGGGGTGGGATGGGGTGGGAGAAGGTTCTAGTGGGAGGGGACATATGTATACATGTTGATGAATGGCAGAAACCATCACAATATTGTAAAGCAGTCCAGTTCAGTTCAATTCAGTTGCTCAGTCGTGTCTGACTCTTTGCGACCCCATGGATTGCAGCACGCCAGGCCTCCCTGTCCATCACCAACACCCGGAGTTTACTCAAACTCATGTCCATTGAGTCGGTAATGCCATCCAACCATCTCATCCTCTGTCGTCCTCTTCTCTTCCTGAATTCAATCTTTCCCAGCATCAGGGTCTTTTCCAATGAGTCAGTTCTTCCCATCAGGTGGCCAGATTATTGGAGTTTCAGCTTTGGAATCAGTCCTTCCAATGAATACCCAGGACTGATTTCCTTTAGGATGGACTGGTTGGATCTTCTTGAAATCCAAGGAACGCTCAAGAGTCATGCTGTGTATAAAGCAATTACCTCCAATTAAAAAAAAAATGAAGAAAAAGAAGAAAAAATAATGGTTTGATTTTTAGAGTATTATAGAATACATGTAAAAATGTTTTTAATAGAGCTTTGTAGAAATTCTTTCCACATTATTAAAAATGATGAAGGCTTGGTAGTGACTCTTTTCTCTGTAAGATAAAGGTAGTGTTCTGACTCTTGATGACAGTGCTGAATTAGCCAACAGCAAGAGCAACCAAAACTTAGGCTCTGTCTGGCTCAGTAACACTAGAAGTCCTTGTCAAATGTTCTTATACGAATATGTACATTTCCTTATAGCTCTCCTTCTACATTATACTCATTGACTCAGAAAGTAAACTTTTATTGTTTGTGACAGATAGGGAGACATACACATATGTGGTACAAAATGCATGAAATAAAAGGGAAATAATATTAAAGATACACAGTGAGCATTTCTTTTTTGCTAGTCCCCTAGTTCCACGCCCTTGATATAACTTATTTACACTTTCTTTTGAAACCCTCCAGGTATCTGCCAGGCATATAAAATGTGAATGTATCCTTCTCCTCTCTTGAGATAGGCATAGCATACTGTACATACTGTATGTACATGCTAACACCTCCTGCTTTTTTCCCCACATCAGGAAATTTTGCTACAGGAGAACTTGTTGATCTTCCAGATTCTTGTTAGTAGTTGCATACACACTTTTGCATGGATGTGGCATTATAGATGTAACCGGTTATTTTACTGTCAGTTTTTTGCTGTTACAAGTAGCCCTGGAGTGAATTTTCTTGTATGTATTTTCACTGAAGCTGTTTTAATTTAGCTGATAATATTATATTGTTCATGTATCTTAATGGAAATATTAATTAAAATTAACATATTTCATTTGTTAATTTTACTAATATGAGCAGAAGGCAAACATTCTCTTACTCTAAATAATGTCAAATTTTATATTTATGTGGCTATACCTAAGAAAATGTTGGTCACATTGGTTACATAAAATGACCACACTCATGGTAATTTTATGAGTATGTGCTTAGTCGCTCAGTTGTGTCCAACTCTTTGCCACTCCATGGACTGTAGCCTGCCAGTCTCCTCTATCCATGGGATTCTCCAGGCAAGAATACTGGAGTGGGTAGCCATTGCCTTCTCCCGGGGAGCTTCCTGACCCAGAGATCGAACCCAGGTCTCCTACACTACAGGCGGATTCTTTACCATCTGAGCCACCTGGGGGTGGCAGTATTTTTTAATGTGTCAAATAATGTTTATTGCAACACTGTTTATAATAGCTTAAACTATTCTTGCCTGGGAAATTCTACGGAAAGAGGACCCTGGTGGACTGTAGTGCACGGGGTCACAAAGAGTCAGATACAACTTAGTGACGTTAAACAACAACAAAGCCAGTTTTCTTTGGAATTCTAAACAGTCACTAAAATTCCCCTGCAGTGCAGAAGTCACAGGTTGGATCCCTGGTTTGGGAAGATCCTCTGGACAAGGAGATGGAACCCACCCTAGTATTCTTGCATGGGGAATTCCATGAATATTGGAGCCTGGTGGGCTACAGCCCATGGGGTCTCAAAGAGTCAGACAGGACTTATGACTAAACAAGAACAGGAAACAACCCACATGTCAATCACAAGGAGAAAGCTTAATATTTGGGGATAAATTTATTTGACAGACAACCACACACCTGGAGAGTTAGCAAACCACCACTGTACATAAAAACAGGAAAGAGTACCCTAAACACAGGCTCTGTTTCCGCAGTGTCTTTAAGGGATCAGTCAGAAGTCTCAATTGACAAACTGTTCTGTAATTCACATCCTAGTGCGAAAATCTGAAGTCTGCAGTGTCAGCCTCTGTTTGGAGTCCTGGAATTCTTGTTCTTCATGAAGTTGAGGGTTTTGTGTTTGGGCCAGAGAGCTAGGCTCGAGACCGGTTCATAGTGGTACCCATGTCTGAATCTGCCAAAGGGTGGAAGTCATCATCTTTTTACTCACTCAGGACAGCGTGGGGTAGGGAGTGGGGAGTAGATTTCAGATAAAAGGGAACTGTGGATGAATGGGGTAATATGAGACTAGGAAATACTTCTGGCTTAAATTCTCTGGATGAAGGTCAGAGGCAAAGACCAGACGTGAAGCTAACAGAACTGCCTGTGTCTCTCATCCCTTCTATGCCTTTCCCCCTGGGATTCTTGTTTTAGACTCTAAGGCCTACCTCAAGCTGAAAACAATACAATTTTCTACTGTGGGAAAATTCAAGTGGCCAAACTGAAGTTTGAGGGGCCCATGGGATCCTGACACTTGACAGGATGATTGGACCAGCATAGCCAGAGGTTCTGCTGCTGTGCCTGCTCACACCTGACTCGATGTCTTTGGACTGAGGTCTTCTCATGAACACTGTTGCTTCAGTGTTTCTTTGTGCTCACTCAGGTTGAGTTTTCAAGTACTTCTTCCTCTTTTTGAAGGTTGGGTATTTGATCTTCTCAAATAGAGTCTCCAATCCTCTGTGCTGTTCTATAGATGCTGCATTTCTGGGGATCCTCTTTGAGGAGTATCATGATTTCTTGAGATCTTTGAGTCTTCTGATCTTACTCTGTTCCTGTTCCCTCCTTGTGGTTTTATGATCTGCATCCCACCCATCATCAAATACGGTAGGTTCTATGTTTAATTAAACTCGGGTATCTTTACACTTCTCTCTACTTCCCTAGTTGTGTGTGAAGTCGCTTGAGTCATGTCTGACTCTTTGTGACCCTATGGACTGTAGCCCAAAAGGCTCCTCTGTCCATGGGATTCTCCAGGCAAGAATGCTGAAGGGGGTTGCCATGCCCTTCTCCAGGGTCTCTTCCTGACCTAGGGATTGAACCTGGGTTTCCTGCATTGCAGGCAGATTCTTTATCGTTGAGCCATTGGGGAAGCCCATTTTCCTAGTTACTGCCCCAGTCAAAGGTCCCATCCTGTCTTTCTGAGATAACTTCAGGAGTTTTTTTCCCTACTCTTAAATCTCTCACCACTTTTAAGTGGGACCCAGAAGTATGGGCTCCAGTGAATACTCGTAAGTAAATCTTGGCTATATGTGGAATTTGATTTTAAAGTTTAGAAATGTCTGGGTTTTTTTTTTAATCTTTATGGATTCCTGAATTATTGCTGTTGCTATTCAGTTTCTAAGTCATGTCTGATCTTTGCAACCCCGTTGACTGCAGCACGCCAGATTTCCCTGTCCTTGACTGTCTCCCTAAGTTTGGTTAGATTCATGTCCAGTGAGTTGGTGATGCTATCTAACCATCTCATCCTCTGCCACCCTCTTTCCCTTTTGCCCTCAATCTTTCTGAGTATCAGGGTCTTTTCCAGTGAGTTAGCTCTTTGCATTAGGTGGCCAAAGTATTGGAGTCTCAACTTCAGCAACAGTTCTTCCAATGAATATTCAGGGTTGCTTTCTATCAGGATTGACTGGTTTGATCTCCTGGCAGTCCAAGAGTCTCGAATCTCCTCTAGCACCACAATTTGAAGGCATAAATTCTTTGGCACTTAGCCTTCTTTACAGTCCAGCTGTCACATTCATACATGATTACTGGAAAAACCATAGCTTTGACTATATGTTGTTGGCAAAGTGATGTCTTTGCTTCTTAATACATTGTCTAGGTTTGTCATAGCTGTCCTTCCAAGGAACAAGCATCTTTTAATTTCATGGCCACACTCACCATTCACAGTAATTTTGGAGCCCAGGAAAGGAAAATCTGTCAATGCTTTCACTTTTTCCCCTTCTATTTGCCATGAAGTGATGGAATTGGATGCCATGATCTTAGTTTTTTGAATGTTGAGTTTTAAGCCAGCTTTTTCACTCTTTTTTTTCACCCTCTTCAAAGGCTCTTTAGTTCCTCTTCACTTGCCCTTAGAGTAGTGTTATCTGCATATCTGGGGTTGTTGATATTTCTCCTGGCAATCTTGATCCCAGCTTGTGAGTCATCCAGCCTGACATTTTTCATGATGTACTCTGCCTATACATTAAATAAACTGAGTGACAATATGCAGTCTTGCTGTACTCTTTTCCCAATTTTGAACTAGTCAGTTTTTCCATGTAAGGTTTTAACTGTTGCTTTTTGAGCCACAAACAGGTTTTTTAGGAGACAGGTAAGGTGGTCTGGTATTCCCATCTCTAAGAATTTTCCACAGTTCATTGTGATCCATACAGTCAAAGACTTTCACATAGTCAGTAAAGTAGATATAGATGTTTTCCTGGGTACATTGCTTTTAGTTTATTTTTACTTTGAGAATATATTCCTTTGGGGGTCAGATGTATGGGGGAGGGTCCTTGAGTGAGTCCTGAACTTCTTTCTTTGTCCCCTGTGTTTTTGAGTTTATGAAAACCAAAACTGAGGTTTACAAAGTTTGGCAAGTGTCTTCAAGGCAAAAAGTTACTAATCTCTGTTACATACCTAGCTTTTACCTAAGTATTTCTTACTTTTAGCCAGATCTTCAGTTAAGTTGATTTTTCTTTTTTACTTTTTTTATATTACTCTGTACATTTAATTGAAATAGAAATGGATCAGTTAGCCAGATACCTACTTTCCAATAATTTTGGAAACAGTGGTTAGTTCTAGGACTTTTTTGATGAATTCTTTACCCATGTATTCTACTACTTGATGCCTGGTCTTTGCTAATTTCCCTGAAAGCAAAAAAAAAAAAAAAAAAAAATTTTTTTGACATGAAAAATTAGGGAAATGGATTTTTGTTGGCTAGATTCTCGCAATTAGAGTATATAATTGTATATTTAATATATTTCAGAGTCCTGTATCATCATTGTAATTGGCCTAATTAAATATGATAATGTCAGATGTGCTGGTATTGACTTTCTTACACCCATTTACTATGTAAATCATAATTTATATCCCTCGATTATATAAGAACATTTGGTATGTTTTTATTAATTGAATATTTTATATATACATGTATAGATACATGATTCTTAAAATTTTGAGTTATGTTTATTTAGAAAGAGAAGGCATTGTTATTGGTCAAGAAAGTCCTATTTAGAGGTTTTTTTTTTTTTTTTTTTTCATTTATTTTTATTAGTTGGAGGCTAATTACTTTACAATATTGTAGTGGTTTTTGCCATACATTGACATGAATCAGCCATGGATTTACCTGATGTCATTTTGGATTAATTGGGTGTAAACCAAAGAGATATATGTTTCCTGGGTTTTCTTATGTTTAAAGTGAACTAAATATACAATCATTTTTACCAAGTGTTTGATGAAAATAACTGGAGCTTCCTTGTAGCTCAAATGGTAAAGAATCAGCCTGCTGTGCAGGAGACCTGGGTTCAGTCTCTGGGTTGGGAGGATCCTCTGGAGAAGGGAATGGCAATCCACTCTAGTCTTCTTTCTGGAGAATCCCATGGACGGAGGAGCCTGGCAAGCCACAGTCGTGGGGTCATAAAGAGTTGGACACGACTGAGCGACTAACATGCACATGCAACGAAAATAAATAGTGTGTTCTTTCTCTTGAGGAGATGGATATGAATCTGTGAATTTTTTACTTCTGAAAAGTGATTCACATTTTCATGTTTCTGTTGTACCATTTGTATAGTTTTTTAATGTAGCTCATAAAAATGTTAAACAGCTGGGCTGAGGGATAGATTGTGATTTTTGCTTTATTTGCTTTATTCTCTTAGGTTTCTGAGTCTGAATCGGTCTTCTTGGGGCAATTGGATTTTAAAGTTTTCACAGAAGGGCAGTGTTTTTAGAAAGAAATATAGAAGTTTAACTGGTCAAATTTGGTTTAGAAAAGGTCTTCATTGTTTTGTTTATTGAAATTATTGGCTAAGACTTCTTTGTGGATTAAAACAAATCTGACATGACAGAGTCCATACTATAAACTTTTATCATTTGTCTGTTGAAATTTATATGTATATTTTTATAGGTTAATATATAGTTCATGTGTAATTTAGAGAAATTTCAGCTTTTTGTTTTTAGATTTTTAATTTTATAATTATGTTTTACTTACCTGCCAAGATTTACAGGAAATTGAATTTCAAAGATATGCTATTAGTTTTCCTAAAGGCTAATTGAAGCCATATTTCATAAGCTCATAACATATACTGATATATTTACAGATTTAGTAAGTAATATAAACCTTCTATTTAAGGCCATGTAAAGTGTACATTAAAATTAATAAATGTTTTAGAACTAAAAAAGCTTTATGTTCAAATATATTTTTACAAGAAGATGCCACAAACTCACTTTCTTCATAGTAATTGAAAATTTTAAAGATTTATAAGTGACTTACTATAATAAAGGGAATTTCTAATATTCATCATGAGTGCTATAAATACTACTTTGTCAGCTACGTTTCGAATTTTTTTTTAATGGAGTAATCTGTTTCTGGTATGACAAATGCTCTTTATTTTAGCTTTGTCTTGAAATAACATTGCCTGTTGGTTAATCCAGTTACTTAACTTTAGCAAAACCTGAACAGAGCTGCATTGCTAAATGCTGTTGGCTAAGTTCTTCTGTTCTATGCATCAGCCCCTTTGTTGTTTTCACTTCTGTCACAATAGCTTGAATTTATACAGCATTTCATATGAACTGTTATAAATATTGTCTTAGGTGGCCCCTTTGTCTTATAATTCGTCTTATATATGATTTCCAGAAGTTTTTATATAGTGGCATTCAGAACCCCTAAGTTCTTTTGTCTGACTTTCAAGGTCCACTGGTAATGACCTAACTCTGCTGACTTTTCACTCACTGTTACCCTTGACATACCAATGGTTCAGTAAAACAGAAATTACTTGCTCTTCTCGGCACATTTTCCCAGTATATTCTTGCTTCAGTTCTGTGTTTTAGTTTTGCTTTCCAGCTGAAATATTCTTCTTCATCTCTGCATGTTCAAATCACATCCTACCTTCAAGGCCTGGTTTAAATCTCTTTTTCTCCACTGAGTTTTCCTCACTCAGCGTTTTCAGCCCGCCTCAATTCTTCCCAAATCTGAAACTGACCTTTTTCTATTAATTACTGTTTTGTTTTATCTGTGCCATTTTTCTGTTAATAATTCCCTTTAAGATCGATGGTTATGATGCCATGTAACCCTGGTTCTTTCCTACTTCTCTAAACTTTCCTCTTGGCTTCTTCACTTTATTATTTTCTTTCTCCCTTCCTCTTAAAAAGTGTTGTTTGGTAGGGTTTTGTTCTTGACCTTTTCATTTTTTCACTGATGGAACCTTTTAAATGGGGACTTCCCAGGTGGCGCTTGTGGTAAAGAACCCGCCTGTCAGTGCAGGAGACGTAAGGGACGTGGGTTTGTTCCCTGGGTTGGGAAGATCCCCTGGTGAAGGGCATGGCAACCCACTCCAGTATTCTTGCCTGGAGAATCCCATGGACAGAGGAGCCTGGTTCGCTATGGTCCATAGAGTTGCAAAGAGTTGAATACTACTGAAGTTACTTAGCATACAGCAATCCAAGTTTGTGCCTTTACTCTTTTGTTTTAAATTAAAATTTTTTAAAAATTTATTTAATTGGAGGCTAATTACTTTACAATATTGTGGTGGTTTTTGTCATACATCGACATGAATCAGCCATGGTGTACATGTGTCCCACCATCCTGAACCTGCCTCCCATCTCTCTCCTCACCCCATCCCCCTGGGTTGTCCCAGAGCACCAACTTTGGGTGCCCTGCTTCATGCATCGAATTTGCACTGGTCATCTGTTTTACGTATGGTAATATACGTGTTTCAATGCTATTGTCTCATATTGTCCCACCCTCGCCTTCTCCCACATAGTCCAAAAGTCTGTTCTTTATATCTGTGTCTCTTTTGCTATCTTGCATATAGGGTCATCGTTACTGTCTTTCTAAATTCCATATATATGCGTTAAGACACTGTGTTGGTATTTCTCTTTCTGGCTTACTTCACTCTGTATGATAGGCTCCAGTTTCATCCACCTCATTAGAACTGACTCAAATGCATTCTTTCTTATAGCTGAGTAATATTCCATTGTGTATATGTACCACAACTTCCTTATCTGTTCATCTGCTGATGGACATCTAGGTTGCTTCCATGTCCTAGCTATTGTAAACAGTGCTGCAGTGAACATTGGGGTACATGTGTCTCTTTCAATTCTGGTTTCCTTGGTGTATATGCTCAGCAGTGGGATATCTGGGTCGTATGGCAGTTCTATTTCCAGTTTTTTAAGGAATCTCCACACTGTTCTCCATAGTGGCTGTACTAGTTTGCATTCACACCAACAGCATTCACCCTCTCCAGCATTTATTGTTTGTAGACTTTGTAATGGCAGCCATTCTGACCAGCATGAGATGGGTACCTCATTGTGGTTTTGAGTTGCATTTCTCTGATAAGGAGTCATGTTGAGCATCGTTTCACATGTTTGTTAGCCATCTGTATGTCTTCTTCAGAGAAATGTCTCTTTAGTTCTTTGGCACATTTTTTAATTGGGTTGTTTATTTTTCTGGTATTGAGCTGCATGAGTTGCTTATATATTTTGTAGTTTAATTCTTTGTCAGTTGCTTTGTTTGCTATTATTTTCTCCTATTCTGAAGTCTGCCTTTTCAGCTTGCTTATAGTTTGCTTCATTGTGCAAAAGCTTTTAAGTTTAATTAGATCCCATTTGTTTATTTTTGTTTTTATTTCCATTACTCTGGGAGGTGGATCATAGAGGATCTTGCTGTAATTTATATCAGAGAGTGTTCTGCCTTTGTTTTCCTCTAAGAGTTTTATAGTTTCTGGTCTTACATTTAGATCTTTAATTCATTTTGAGTTCATTTTTGTGATGGTGTTAGAAAGTGTTCTAGTTTCATTCTTTTACAGGTGGTTGACCAGCTTTCCCAGCACCACTTGTTGAAGAGATTGTCTCTTCTCCATTGTATATTTTTGCCTCCTTACTTAGCAGACAGCACATCCAAGTTTGTGCCTTTACTCTTTTGTTTTAAATTAATTGTTCTTTAAGTTGGAGGATAACTGCTTTACAATGTTGTGTTGATTTTTGCCATACAACACCCGCAATCAATCATAATTTTATATATATACATACATATGTACATATATACATATGTATATATATAAAATATATATCCCCTCCATTTTGAGCCCTCCTGCCTCCATCCTGCCCTTTTAGGTCATCACAGAGCGCCAGGCTGGACTCCCTGTGTTATATAGCAGCTTCCTGCTAGCTATCTGTTTTACACAGGATCATGTATATATGTCAATCTGTATATTTCTCAATTTATCCTACTCTTTCCTTCCCCTTCTATGTCCACAAGTCTGTTTTATATGTCTGCATCTCCATTTCTTCCCTGTAAACAGGTTCATCATTACTGTTTTTCTAGATTGCATATATATGTATTAATATATGATTAATTAAAAATACTTAATTTTTTAAAAATTTTAATTAATAAAAATTAAAAAATAATTTTAATTAATTTTTTTTCTCTGTTTGACTTACTTCATTCTGTGTAAAAGCCTCTAGGTTCATCATACCTTTACTCATGCCCTTCTTTAGAGTTCTAGGTTGGTCTCTCTGATCTAGCTGTCTCCGTATGTACCATAAAGTCTACATGTTTATAACATAACCTGTGTCTCCTATTACTGCTTCAGGCTTGTACTCTTTATATATATTTTTTCCACTTAATGAAATCACCATTCATTCATGTATATAGGTCAGGTAATTATGCTATTCCCTTCTATTTTAAAAATTTGTTACAGTTAGTTGATTGGGCCCTCTGTAATTTCCATAATTCTTTTGAGCTTTTTTCTTCTCAATTATGCTGAAAAACTTGCTGTACCCTAAACATATTATGTGAATTCATGATTCTGTACATTTTTTTGGTACCTTTTTATATGCTGTTCCATTTGCCTAGAAAGTCCTAAAGTAAGAATTATACAGATGTAGGTGTGAGTCTCAGCTTCACAATTAAAAGCCCCATGACCTTGGCTAAGTTAAGTATACTTTCAAGTACCCGTTTACTTATCTATAGAATTTTAATAATACATGCTCAGAAGAGATATTATGAAGATCAAGTGATAGTACATACACACACTTTCACATATACAGGTATATGTTGTTTTTTATTGCATTTTGTAGATACTGTGTCTTTCATGGGAACCCTGTGTCATGCAAATCTGTCAGCACAGTTTTTTTTTAGCAGCATTTGTTCACTTTCTGTCTTTCTGTCACAGTTTGATAATTCTTGTAGTATTTCAGATGTTTTCATTATCGTATTTGTCATGGTGATTTGTGAATAGTGATCTTTGTTATTATTGTAATTGTTTTGGGGCACCATGAACCATACCCATATAAGATGGCAAACAATTCATAAATATGGTGTATGTTCTGACAGCAGCACCACCCGGCCAGTCCCCCATCTCTCTCCCTCTCCTCTGGCCTTCCTAACCCCTGAGACAAATAGTATTGAAGGCAATATTGAAAATAGGCCAGTTAATAACCCTACAATGGCCTCTAGATCTTCAAGTGAAAGTATAAGTCACATCTCTCTCACTTTAAACCAAAGGCTAGAAATAATTAAACTTAGTGAGGAATACATGTTGAAAGCCTCTTGAATGAGTTAGCCAAGTTGTTAATGCAAAGGAAAAGTTCTTGAAGTGAAAAGTGCTACTCCAGTGAACACAGACATGATAAGAAAGTGAAAGAGCCTTACTGCTGATATGGAGAAAGTTATAGTAGTCTCGATAGAAGATCAAATTAGCTACAGCATTCCTCCAAGCCAAATCCTAGTCCAGAGCATGGCCTTAACTCTCTTCAATTCCTGTATAGGCAGAGAGAGGTGAGGACACTGCTGAAGAAATATTTGAAGATAGTGGAGGTTGGTTCATGAGGTTTAAAGAAAGAAGCCTTTTTAATAACATAAATAAGTACATACATAAGGGAAAGCAGCAAGTACTGATGTAGAAGCTTCAGCAAGTTATTCAGAAGGTCTAGCTCAGATAATTAATGAAGGTGGCTACACTAAGAAACAGATTTTCGCGATAGACAAAACAGCTTTCTATTGGAAGAGATGCCATGTAGGACTTTCATAGCTAAACAGGAGAAACTTCAGAGCTTCAAAGGACAGGCTGACTTTTCTTGTTAAGGGGCTATTGCAGCTGGTGGCTTTAAGTGGAAGCTGGTGACTTTAAGTACAAGCTAATGTTCAATTTCCATTCTGAAAATTCTGGAGTCCTTCAGAATTATGCCCATATTTTATAAATAGAACAACACAACCTGGATGACACACATTTGTTTACAACATAGTTTACATGGGAAGAGGTCAGAATATCCGCATTCTTAGGAATTTGGAAGAAGCTGACTCCAACCCTCATGGATGACTTTGAGGGTTTAAAACTTCAGTGGAGGAAATCACTGTAGATGTGGTGGAAATAGCAAGAGAAGTAGAATTCAAATAGAGCCCGAAGATGTGACTGAATTGTTGCAGTCTCATGATAAAACTTGAAGGAATGAGGAATAACTTATGAATGAGCAAAGAAGATGGTTTCTGTAGATGGAGTCTGCTCCTGGTGAAGAAGATCCTGTGAAGATTATTGAAATGACAACAGAGGAGTTAGAATTACATAAATTGAGTTGATAAAGCAGCAACAATGTTTGAGAGGATGGGCTCTACTTTTGAAAGAAGTTCTTCTATGGGTAGAATGCTGTCAAAAGGCATGGCATGCTGCAGAGAAACAGTTTGTTAAAGGAAGAGTCACGTGATGTGTCAAAGTTCACTGCTGTCTTATTTTAAGAAATTGCTACAGTCACTCTAACCTTTACCAACTACCACGCTGATGTTTCATCAGCCATCAAAATTGATGCAAGCTCTGCCACCAGCAAAAGACTCATAAAAATGAGTGAAAGATCACCATTTGCAACAATGTGGATGGTTCTAGAGATTATCATACAAAATGACCTTAAGACAGAGGAAAAACGAATATATGATATCACTTATATGTGGAATCTCTCAAAGAATACAAATGAGCTCATTTATAAACAGAAACATACTCACAGACATAGAAAGCAAATTTATGGATACCAAAGGGGGAGGGGGGATAAACTAGGAGTGTGGGATTAGTGTGCTGTTGTTTTAGTCTCTCAGCCGTGTCTGACTCTTTGTGACCCCGTGGACTGCAGCCCACCAGGCTCCTGTGTCCATGGGGTTCTCCAGGCAGGAATGCTGGAGTGGGCTATGATTTCCTCCTCCAGGAAATCTTCCTGACCCAGGGACTGAACTCATCTCTTGCTTTGGTAGGTAGATTCTTACCACTGAGCCACCAGGGAGGCCCTTCTATGGTAAATAATAGTTGTTTATATATTTTGTATAGAAAAGACAGAGAAACCAGAGATCAAGTTGCCAACATCCTTTGGATCATAGATAAGCTAAGAGAATTCCAGAAAACATCTGCCTTATTGACTACACTAAAGCCTTTGACTGTGGATCACAGCAAACTGTGGGAAATTCTTAAAGAGACGGGAATACCAGAACACCTGACCTGCTTCCTGAGAAATCTGTATGCAGGTCAAGAAGCAATAGTTAGGACTGGATGTGGAACAACGGACTGGTTCCATTGGAAAGGGAGTATGATGAGTCTGTATATTGTCACCTTGCTTGTTTAACATGATGCACGTGTGCAGAGTATATTATGTGGGCTGGATGAAAAAGCTGGAATCAAGCTTCAAAATCCCTGCAGATGGTGACTTCAGCCATGAAACTAAAAGAAACTTGCTCCTTGGAAGAAAAGCTATGACAAATCTAGACAGCATATTAAAAAGCAGAGATATTACTTTGTCAACAAAGGTCTGTCTAGTCAAGCTGTGGTCTTTCCAATAGTCATATATGGATGTGAGAGTTGGACCATAAAGAAAGCTGAGTGCCAAAGAATTGATGCTTTTGAACTCCGGTGTTGGAGAAGACTCTTGAGAGTCCTTTGAACTGCAAGGAGATCAAACCAGTCAATCTTAAAGGAAATCAGTCCTGAATATTCATTGGAAGGACTGATGCTAAAGCTGAACTTACAGCACTTTGGCCCCCTGATGTGAAGAATTGACTCATTGGAAAAGAGCCTGATGCTGGGAAAGATTGAAGGCAGGAGGAGAAAGGGACGACAGAAGGTGAGATGGTTGGATGGCATCACTGACTTGGTGGACATGAGTTTGAGCAAGCTCCGGGAGTTGGTGATGGACAGGGAAGCGCTGATGGGCAGGGAAGCTGGTGTGCTGAAGTCTATGGGGTCGCAAAGAGTTGTACATGATTGAACGACTGAACTATAACTATACTGTAGCGTGTATGTTAATCCCATGGGCTTCCCAGGTGACAGTTCTGTGCAATATGAGGATTTGTACTATGCATTTTTCTGTGTGGATTTTTTTTTTCATATTTTATCTACTTTGTTCTAGAAAGGGCTTAATGCATTGATAGGTTTGTTGGCAATGTTTATTAGATCTAAATAAATTGAAAGATTTTTATCCATTAGCATTTGTGGGAGATATTTGAGTATTGTTTGTTATGTGGACATGTCATTTGTATCATCCATAGTTCTACCAGAGAAGCAGAACCAGTAGGAAATATGTGTCTGGGTGTGGGTTTGAGTGTGGCTGTGGGTGTATGTATAAAGAGACATATTGCAAGTAATTGGTTTGCATGGTTTTAGGAGTTGGCTCAGGTAAGTCTGAAATCCACAAGACAGGTCATCAGGGAGAGCAGGTTTGAATTATTAGGCACAGTTTGAAGCTGCAGATCACAAGCAGAAAACCTCAGCTCTCCTTTTAGGATGTCTCAAGTGATTGCATCAAGTCTATACAAATTATTTAGAATAGTCTCCCTTGCTTAAGTCAGTTGATATTGAGCTTTAATCAGAATATCTTCACAGCAATACCTAGATTACTGTTGCATTTGAAAACTGGTGATGATAGCATATCCAAATTGACATAGTAAAAGACTGTCACAGTATTCTTACTTTCTTTTGTGTATGATTGTCAGTTCAGTTCAGTCACTTAGTCATGTTCAACCCTTTGCGATCCCATGGACTGTAGCATCCCAGACTTCCCTGTCCATTACCAACTCCCGAGCTTGCTCAAACTCATGTCCATCAAGTCAGTGATGCCATCCAACCTTCTTATACTCTGTTGTCCCTTTCTCCTCCTGCCTTCAATCTTTCCCAGCATCAGGCTCTTTTCCAATGAGTCAGTTTTTCGCATCAGGGGGCCAAAGTGCTGTAAGTTCAGCTTTAGCATCAGTCCTTCCAGTGAATATTCAGGACTGATTTCTTTTAGGATCGACTGGTTTGATCTCCTTGCAGCCCAAGGGACTCTCAAGAGTCTTCTCCAACACCACAGCTCAAAGGCATCAATTCTTTGGTACTCAGCTTTCTTTATAGTTCAACTCTTACACCCATATGTGACTACTGGAAAAACCATAGCTTTGACTAGATGGACCTTTGTTGGCACAGTAATGTCTCTGCTTTTTAATATGCTGTATAGGTTGGTCATAGTTTTTCTTCCAAGGAGCAAGCGTCTTTTAATTTCATGGCTGCAGTCTCCATCTGCAGTGATTTTGGAGCCCCTCAAGATAAAGTCTCTTACTGTTTCCATTGTTTCCCTGTCTATTTGCCATGAAGTGATGGGACTGGGTTCCATGATCTTAGTTTTTTGAATGTTGAGTTTCAGGCCAACTTTTTCATCCTCCTCTTTCACTTTCATCAAGAGGCTCTTTAGTTCTTCGCTTTCTGCCATAAGGGTGGTATCATCTGTGTATCTGAGGTTATTGATCTTTTTCCCAGCAATCTTGATTCCAGGCTGTACCTCATCCAGCCTGGCATTACACACAGTGTATGACTGTGTATCTATTTAAATGTAAATTTTAGCATGATCATGTTATTTCTGTTTTGTTTTGCCATTAGAGGCAGTGGTCAGTCACAATAGTATTTAGGAAGTATTCAGTAGTTGAAGTTGTAAAAGGAACTGTTTTATCTTAATCCATTCATCTTGTTTCTGTTACTCAGTATGTAAATTTCTCAAAGTTGCTGACTATTACTGCTGAAAGGATATACTTTGGTTTGATTTATCCCATAGAATCCTAGATTTAATGAAAAAAATTAGGTAGTGTGTTTATATTATTTCTTCTATTTCTTAGTCTATGCACAGTGTATGGAAAAGAGTTGTAAATGTTTTAATTGAAAGATATATTTTATGAGGTAGCAGGAATCTTTTAATTATAATAATTTAAAGGTCAAAATGTATATATAGCACCAATAAGAGAAAGCTAAACAATGAAAAATCTTTATTCAGAATATTTATAATGAATAAAATAAAACCTTGTACTCTATTATATGGTTGGTAATTTTTTCTTACCTTTGATATTTTTCATCATCCTGTCAATACAAACAGGTTTTAAAATTCCAATTTAAATCTAATTATGTGATTTAAGGAGTTCTGTTGGATAATGGTACTATTTATCATAGAAGCTGAAAGAAAGAAAATTATGAAATCATTGATAATTTTACCAATCATATTAATATTATTTTAAGTTGTTTATAACTCTAAAACTTGATTTTAATTCCAGAATATCATATTTATTTTATTGCCAATTTTGTTTTAAGTCTAAAATTAATTTATATGGCACATTTTTTCATTTCATGAAATTACAATTTTTTATTGTAAAGATATGTCTCTGTAATGCAAAATTAACTTTTTATTGTATGCAAGATGGGGACACTTTAGAGGTGCATTTTGATAATTTCTTTTTTGGAAGTAGTCAAGCTGCATGTTATTATTTCAATTTTTTCTTTGTTTCTAGAATTACTATTGTAAGTAGGTTTCAGTCTCTAGTCTCTTTAGATTCATGTGATCTATTGATAGCTTACTTAGATGTCTATTAGACATTCTAAGTTAATATGTTCTTTTCTAAATACATAGTTTATGTTAACTTTCTGGCTCTCTTCCTCTGAAAACATGATGAAGTAGAAGGTCATACTTGTTACCAGGCAGTGGTGCTTATGGATGAAAAATGACCTTGGTAAGTAAATTCTGTGTTTTGTAAATAAGCAGTATATACCTGTTTGGAAGCCATAGTTTTGGACTGCATGTTAATTCTTGTAACCAAACATGTCTGTGTTGAGACCCTGATAGCTGTGCCTACAAACTTGTTTCAAAAGATACTGACTCTTGGGGAGCATATGGATGGCTTCTCAGCTGAGGTGAGTCTCACTGTCACCATACTTACTTGATTATGAGCTTTGACTTGGTTTGAGGACATATGCTGTTTCTGTCCTAAATCTTGGAAGTGAATCTGATGCCTCTTATAATCTGATGGTTTTGAATCCAGCTGTCTAGTTGGAAATAAAAGACTCACTTAGGGGTATTGTGAAGTCCAGATTTGAACTCCTTTTCTGTCCCTGACCTAAACCCCAGCAACTTTCCCCAACTTAGCTGTTGGCAATTCCATCCTTTCAATCACTTAAAATGCTCAAGTCATCTTTACTCTTTTTTTTTTCTCTTACACCGTCCATCTAATTCACCAGGGAATCTTATTGCTTATACTCTCAAGAATATATGCAGTATTTTGTCACTCTTATCTACTATTAATAGTTTGAGTTACCATCATCTTTTGACTAGGTTATTGAAAAGATCTACTAAGTAGATTTGGTTTCTTCTAACCCACAGCAATCTGTTCCCAGCACAGCCACCACAGTGATGCCTTTAATACATCTCTGCTCAGAATTCTAAATTGGATAACAGGATTATCTGAAGCTGTTTTTGTTTTTTTGGTGGCCAAAAATCTGAGACAAGCATTTCTCCAAAATTTGTAGGGGATCTCAAAGTACTTTCTAGGCACATGTTTGTTGTCATATGTAAAATACTAATAAACTTTGCCTTCTTGATAAAAATTTAGTGCACAGCGGTATTGATAGCTGATGCAAATTAGATTTTCTGGATTTTCTAACATCCCTGCTGTCACCCTTTGTGATTATACCTTTTGTATTTAATGTCTGTCTATAGAAATGATGTTTGCCAACCAGTCCCTCATCATCTCCATGAACATGGCCAGTATTTACTGAGTATTTGTGAATTGTATATATGCTGAAATGAAAGCAGCACAATTTGACCCATGGTCAGGCAATGAGGATTAAATAAAAGTAGAAGTAGTTTGTTTACTCTGAAAATAAGGTGTTCTTCCTTCCTTTTTTTTTGGTCTGGCCTTTGCACTACTCCCTGTGAGATTCCACATATTAATTGTCTTCTGCTATAAGTAGCCTCTAATGAAGCGAGGTTTTTTGTCTTCGAAACATAACTTTGTTTTCATGAACTTTAAAAATTTCATGGAATATTCTCCCAAATGTTACTGTATTAGGGAGAATGGGTGGGAAGAACTGCCATTAGAAATTGGGAAAGGTCCAGGTGGAGCTAATGCTAAAGAACCCACCTGCCAGTATAGGAGACACAGGAGGCATGGTTTGAAGATCTCCCGGAGGAGGGCATAACAACCCCCTCTGGTATTCTTGCCTGGAGAATCCCATGGACAGAGGAGCCTGGTGGGCTGTCGTCCATGGGGTCGCATAGAACTGGATGGAACTGAGCGACTTAGCATGCATGCATGCGTTATAGTCTGAATCTTTTACTGTTTAGCAGGATAATTTAGACTTAATTGCCTATGATATGAAATTTTTTTTCTATATGTTGTCTTGGTTACAGACACTGTGACATTGTACCCACGTGAAAAGCTTGACACACTTTTGCCTAAGAGGTTTTGGAGATGGACGGTTATTTTACTGTTGAATTTGCCCCTACTCCGGGTTGGAAACTGGCCCTTGTGGACTCAGTTATCTAATTTTGTCAATATATTGAGAGTTGATTTATCTTAGAGACAAACTAAACTCGTGAAACTTAAATATAAAACCAGATTGCAGATTTATTAATTTACAGTGTAAAACTTCTCTGTCAGAGGATGGAATGCTCAGAGTCTATTGTCTCCCTCAGGCAGAACAAACGGTAAATCACATTATGATTACACAGTGTGTGGTGAACATGGAACTAGAATAAAAGGAGTTGAATAAATTGAGTTTAATGATATTATGGTGAGGTAGCATGTTTCTTTCACTTTATAGAAATGGTTCTGGCAAGAGGAATGGAATAATTTAAAATGTTGATTTAAGTGTCCTTTTCTCTGGATAATACATGAATTTTGCTAATATTTCTCTATCTCTCCTTTTAAGTTCCTGACTAAAACCTATCTTCTTTCTGGTTGCTTGTTTTATTTCTTTAAATATATTAACTAGATAAATTAATATTTTGTATTTCACTCTTTCTGGCTTGGGAGTAGTTCTCTCTTATTTAGAAGATTGTGCACATTTGTGTGTTTTGATCACTTAGTTGATGATTCTTCTGATAACTTGAGTTTTTAAAGCAGTTCCCCAGTCATTATATTATTTGATTATCATAAATTTTTTCTGTTTGTTTTTTGAAAAAGAGGCTGGTTTTGTTTTTTTCCTTTTATAAATCAAGGCCCCACTGTTTGCCTTGTACTGAATTCTACACCCTACATCCCAGTGTAGAACTGGGATATAAATCTAGGTCTTAAGGTTCATTTTTTCTTCTCTGTTCTATGTTTCTCTTGTGAAAGGAAAATCTAAATGGAGTTGGATTGCTCTCTAAAATGGAGTGGGGAGGCCACTGAAGAAGTGTGGCTGATGCGTATTTCAGCCCAGGTGAAATCTGCCCTCTTGAGCACTTACTGTCCTAACAGCATCTAGAACATTTGCCAGAAACCCAAGATATGTATTGGAGTTTTAACCTAAAACAACTTGTTACAGCCTACTCATTAAGGACAAATATTTCTTTTTTGTGTGTCAAGAGTATAGCCTTTTGCCTTTCTAAGACCTTGACTGTTTTCTTCCACAGAACACTGTTTTGGTTTTTACCTGAATCTGAGTCTCATGAGTTGTAGTTCATCAGACCCCAAATAAAGGCCTTTGTTCTTTGCAGCCTAAATGTTGGTTATTCTTGGCTACTCTGGAGAGTGGCTTGAGTTCCATTAACACTGAGATAGGAAATATGCATTAAAAACACTGATGTACCTCTGATCTCAGATTTTGTTTTTTTTCCCCAAATTATTCATTCATAGTAAAGTGAACTTTCATCAAGGCAGTATAAGCCAATTGTATTTTATTTTTGTTAATTGTAGATGTAAGTTCTTATTGCAGTTAATTAAATTTATGTATTTTTTGGTGAGTTAAATACTGAATATTCTAAACCTTAGATTGTTGTTTCTCTTAAATGAACAATTATAAGGGTTCACATCCATTCTATGCGATTTTTTTTTAAGTATAAGATTTTTCAGCACTGTTTCTTATTAAAAATTTCATTTTTTGTTTTGTCTTTTATGCTTACTAAGAAATATTAGTTAGATGTTTCATTGCAGTCTTGTGACAGACATTACTTAGATGAAGTTGTATTCCTTTTCTTTTAATTTTTGTTTTGAGAACTACCGCAAGATGTACACTATTTTCAGTTTATTTTAACCACATGGTTCATTAATTTTAATGAGTAAATTGGGGATAGAATTTTATTTAAGCTACATATTTCATTTAGATTTGGGCCTCTAAAATTTCTTGAAGGTAATTCTAAGAGTTTTGGTGTCTAATAGCTCCTATTGTATTTAAATTTCTGATAAAGAGGATATACGGAGAAGGCAATGGCAACCCACTCCAGTGTTTTCGCCTGGAGAATCCCAGGGTCGGGGGAGCCTGGTGGGCTCCCGTCTATGGGATCACACAGAGTCAGACACGACTGAAGTGACAGCTGCAGCAGCAGCAAAGAGGATATAACGAACTCCACTTTGGGTTGAGGACATATAGCTTTAGATATCTGTCTCTAAAGAATCTGTTGGTGTGGTAAGATTTTTTTTTTTTAGTAGTGTATTCATCATATTGATAAAAAGTAGACTAGTCTGCTGCTGTTAAAAATTTTGGTGTTTATAAAGTTTATGAAAGTCGCATACAGGTATTATACACATAATCATGTAGATACTACATTACTTTAATGGGAATACCTAAATACACTATACTGCTTAGAATAGTATAGATGCTTCAGACTTGAATACAGAAAAAATACCACCCAGTCTCTATAAAGTGAACAGTTCCATTTGTATACAATGATGGTTCATTTTGGATAAACTCTGAGAATTATTCTGGGGCCATTTATTTCATCTTAGGAGGCTGAGCTAGCTTCTGGCAAATAGGAATCATGCTGTAATCTACTGAAACCAGTCAGTATGTTGCTATGGAAAATATTAAATTGATATTTCTGTTTTATGATGTAGATAACCAAGAAAAGAAAAACTATTTTGACTTCAAGAAACAATGATTAAACCAAAAGTGACATTCACATTTCGTAACTAGATTAGCTTGGCCATTTGATTAACTCAGAGGGCAGAAGTGATGTTTAGTTTTACTTCATTAGTTTTGCTTTTCGTTGTCAATAGTATGTAGTTAGAGTTTATTTGAGGACTGCTATTTTCTCTTTATTCTTTTAATTGGCATTGTTAAATTACTGTACATATGATAGCCAGATTTTTAATAACAGAATAGTAGCTTCTGTTGTTAGTGTCATGTAAATATATACTTTATTGAGGATAATAAGAATTTTATTAAATTCTTAAGTTTTCATCTCTTTTGTACTTTATGCTTTTACTGTTAGGTGGTCTATGTTTCATTTCCTTGTCCTGTATCTCTCATTGTTTACATACACATAAAGCTTAAATCCTATATGATTTTAACTTGTATTTTTGATCATTTTAGCTTACAGACTGAGCCTTTGAAGCAAATAGATGTTCTGATCTTGACAGTGTTTTGGCCATGAGGTCAGGGGCATAATAGTTAAAACTGCAACCTTAGGTTCTTCATTTATAAAATGGCTGTTATTGTTAAGTATCTAATCATCTGGCTTCCAAGTAGTTCAATGGTAAAGTATCTGTCTGCAATGCAGGAAACCCAGGTTTGATCCCTGGGTTGGGAGGACCCCCTGGAGAAGGAAATGGCAACCCATTCCAGTATTCTTGCCTGGACAGTTCCATGGACAGAGGAGTCTGGCGGGCTACAGTCCATGGGGTTGGAAAGAGTTGGACACGACTGAGTGACTAACACAGACACAATCAGCTAACACACAGAATATTTTGCACAATGCCTGGCATTAGCTATGTACTCAGTCAATGACAGTTCTCTCCCCTTTCTTCATGACAGTTCTCTCCCCTTTCTTCATTTCACTAGTTTAACAGAAATTTGAGCTACTCTTTTTGGTCATGTAGGGGAAAAAAAATGGTTTTTAGTGGAACTATGCATTGTCTACATTCAGCATAAATTTAAGAATTATCTGATTCTAGCCCTGTTCCTTGTCTTTGGACTATTTTATATTTTACAGCTATTTATATGTTATAGGTAACTGTTACACAGGTTAATTCTGTCATGTTGGGTAGAATTTCAGTTGTCTTCCTTTTCCTCTTTGGTTGCAGTTCATTTTAGCATTCTTTTCAGTTCAGTTCAGTTCAGTCTTCAGTCGTTCTTACTCCCTACTCCCTATCAATTTGTACTAGTTTAACTTTTCCTTTGAACTGGTTGTAACATTTGCCTGGTTCCCTCATTGTATGAGCAGAATAAAATCTTTCACATGTGTTCATTTTGTTTCTCTATGAGAGTCAAATTTTACCCTTTGTCTTGGAATGATTATCTTTCTTTACTATATTTAAATATTAGCATGCACTGTTTCCACAGAGTGTCTAAATAAATCCTCCAGAGGAGATTAATTTATTAAACACCTACTGTGAGCAGCATGTGTGTGCCTGGGCTGAGCTGCTCAGTCACGACTGACTCATCAACCTGATGGACTGTAGCCCTCCAAACTCCTCTGTCCATGGAATTTTCCCAGGCAAGGATACTGAAGTGACTTGCCATTTCCCACTGCAGGGGCTCTTCCTGACCCAGGGATCCAACTCCTGTCTCTTGCATTTCCTTTGGCGCTCAGCCTTCTTTATGGTCCAACTCTCACATCCATATATAACTACTGGACAAACCATAGCTTTGAGCATACAGATGTTTGTCGACAAAGTAGTGTCTCTGCTTTCTAATACCTTGTCTAGGTTTGTGTAGCTTGGTATACTAATATTTTATTTTACTCATTTGTTATTTGAGATGTTCCAATGATATCAACTTTACAAACAATGGCAAGTCTCACTCACTATAAATATTTAACCACTAAGGTTTAATATTTATTATTTTAATACTGGTGTGATATTCTTAAGGTAAATATAATATTTTTATTATAATTATTATTTGTGTATTATTTTAATACTGATGTGATAGTCTCAGGGTGAAATTTCTAATTTAAAGGATTTGTGTTGTATCTTTCATTGAGTAGTGTCTTGAATATAGTGATACTCTACAGTTGTGTTTTCAATGAGTGAATGGATAAAGGAGTCCCTGAAAGACTACCACTTTTTCCCCCTTAAGTTTCTTATCATGTTGTAATGAGATTTAAAATTTCTTTTTTATTTAGGTATAATTGACCTGTAACATTATATCAGTTTTATGCTTATAATGATGTAATGCTTATATATATTGCAAAAATGATCACAATAAAATCAAGCCAACATTTTTGCTCATACATAGCTATAGATGTTTATTTTTTCTTGTGGTAACGAACTTGTAAAATTTCATGTCCTAGCAACTTTCAAATATACCATACAGTATTATTAACTATGGTCATTGTATATAGATTATTTGTATATATTTAACATATATATTAAATTATCCCCATGAATGTTTACTTTATAGCTTGAAATTTGTTCCTTTTGTACCTGGTCTCCCATTTTGTCTTCCCCTGCCCTCTGCTTCTATAAACCACCAGTTTGCTCTCTCTATCCATGTGCTCCTTTGTTTGTCTTTAGATTCCTTAGGTAGTGATAGCATAAGGTATTTGTCTTTGTTTGACTTATTTCACATAGTATAATGCCCTCAAGATCTATCCATGTTGTTGCAAATGGCAAGCTTTTCTTCTTTTTTATGAACAAATAATATTCCTCTGTGTGTGTGTGTGTGTGTGTGTATATGTATTACGTTTTCTTTATCCGTTCATCCATTGATGGACACTGAGGTTGATTTCGTATTTTCAGTGTTAGAAATGATGCTGCCCTGAACATGGGTGCACATGTCTTTTTGAGTTATTATTTTTGTTTTCTTTGGATAAAATCCAGAAGTAGAATTGCTGCATCATACAGTAATTCTATTCTTAATTTTTTGAGAAGCTTCTATATGGTATTCCATAGCATCTTCATCAATTTACATTCCACCAGTAGTTCAGAAGGGGCTGCTTTTCTCCATATCCTTACCAACACTTGTTATTTCTTCCATTTTTGATAATAGCTTTTCTAACAAATGGTATCTCATTTGTGGTTTTGGTTTGCATTTCCTTGATGATTAATGATGATAAACACCTTTTCGTGTACTTATTGGCCATCTATATGACTTCTTTGGAAAAATATCTATTGAGAACTTCTGCTTATTTTTTAATCAATTTTTTTTGGCTATTGAGTTGTTTATATATTTTGAATATAACCCCTTTTGAGATATATGGTTTGGAAATATTTTCCCTTATTTAATAGTTTTTAGTTTGTTGTAGTTTAGTTTGCTTGGTTATTTTTGCTTTTGTTCCCTTTACTTTTGGTATCTAAAAGAAAGTCTTAAGTAGCCAATTTCCATAGACTGAGGAGCAAAAAACTATCTTAGCATAACACCTTAATATATTGCTTTAAGTTGCAACAGCAGTTTTTTTTCTTTCTGTTGGGAAATTGCTTAGAATTTGAATTTGTTTGCCTATGAGCAAGAGATAAAATAAAAAGAAATCTCAGATTTTGGAGTGTAACTTGGCCTAAAGATGTGTGATTTTAAAATATTTCTTCCATATTCTTCCAACTTATAAGACTCAGACAATGCTCTCTGTATCTTGTTAGTTTCTGTTTTAATTTCTTTTGTAGTTGCTGTAGGGTTTTCTTCCTTCTGTGATGATAAAGAAGCAGTGGTGATCTAAGTAGCACAGTTTTTCACTTGCCTGTTCAGAAGTTATATTTATACGATACAAATTTTTGTTGACCATGCTAGCAATGGATTATAAAGACTTTATCTCTCTCTTTCTCTTTTAGAAATTATAACATAGTTTCTTTAGTCATCTGTGTAATTCTAAAAAGTACTCACTGAAATTTTTGGTATATATTAGTGTTTCCTAAACCACCCTTAGAGAAACACAATTATTCTTCAATTAATCAAGTAGATATGGAGCATTTATATATAGAACACTTTGAAGGGTAATAGAAAATAACTAAAATGATGGACATTTAATCATGTATGTGCTCCCCCTTTTATTAAGAAAGTGACATGTCTGTTTCTTACGATTTGACCTCAAGCTTTTTAAAGGTGTTATATATTTCTCTTTTCTTGAGCTCCAAAATCACTGCTGATGGTGACTGCAGCCATGAAATTAAAAGATGCCCGCTCCTTGGAAGGAAAGTTATGATCAACCTAGACAGCATATTAAAAAGCAGAGACAGTACTTTGCCAACAAAGGTCTGTCTAGTCAAAGCTATGGTTTTTTCAGTAGTCATGTATGGATGCGTAAGTTGGACTAAAAAGAAAGCTGAGCACCGAAGAATTGATGCTTTTGAACTGTGGTGTTGGAGAAGACTCTTGAGAGTCCCTTGGACTGCAAGGAGATCCAACCAGTCAATCCTGAAGGAAATCAGTCATGAATATTCATTGGAAAGACTGATGCTGAAGCTGAAGCTGTAATATTTTGGCCACCTGATGCAAAGAACTGACTTATTGGAAAAGACCGTGATGCTGGGAAAGATTGAAGGCAGGAGGAGAAGGGGGAAACAGAGGATGAGATGGTTGGATTGCATCACTGACTCAATGGACATGAGTTTGAACATGTTCTCGGAGTTGGTGATGGATAGGACAGCCTGGTGGACTATAGTCCATGGGGTCGCAAAGAGGACATGGCTGAGTGACTGAACTGAACTGATATTTCTCTTTAAATCTCTAACAGATATCTTAGGTACATCTTGAATCTATTTAATTATGTTTACCCATTAGATTTTTAATCAAGAGGTATTTCCTATAGGGAACCTTTCTTACAGAGAGGAAATACTTTTCTAACCAGCAAATTTTACCCTGTTTTTTTTTTTTTTTTTTGGTCAGTTAAAAAAAATTATCTACTTATTTGTACTTACTACCATCTTCATATTTAGATATACTGTTTAGATTTTCTTCAGTTCTTACATCTGTTGTTGTTCTGTTGCTAAGTTGTCTCCAGTGCTTTGTAACTCCATGAACTGCAGCATGACAGGCTTCCCTGTCCTTTACTATCTTCTAGAGTTTGCTCAAGTTCATGTTCATTGAGTTGGTGATGCCATCCATCTGTCTCATCCTCTGTTGCCTCCTTCTCCTCCTGACCTCAGTATTTCCCGTATTTCTTCACTTTTTACATATCCTTTGTTTTTCATTTAATGAAAGAATGTTGTAAAATGGGCCCTTGACTGGGTAAGAGCCTCTTTAAATGGAAATTAAAGATCAAAAATTGTTTCTATATTAAAAGTTGTAAAAATCATTATCATTGTATTGGTATTCTACTCTTGAATTAACTATTAACAGATATAAACAGATTTCTTTGAGTATAGTTAAAAGTGCATAGATAGTTCCACTTATTTCTTGTTTAGACTTTGCAAGAATTATTATGCTTGTGTAAACAAAATATAGTTGACCACAGGCAGAATTACTGGAAAAAAATGCATACTATTTGGAAACTTAGTACTTCTTTGCTTGTGTGGTGTTATGACTTAATGTGCTTTATTTTTGTGTTTTAGAAGAGGTCTGTAAATGAAAAATGATATGCTCAATGACTATGCTAACTACCATTACAAAGTTAAAGATGAGGAACTGTCATTCACTGCACTTTTAATTAACCTTTTTGCTTTAAAGGAATATATGATGACCTTGTATCCTTTAACTCTTAGAAAAATAAGAAGTTCTCATTTGAAATGAAGCAATTTGTTGTCTGCAGTCTTGCTTACTTTGGCTGCCTGATGTGAAGAACTGACTCATTGGAAAAGACCCTGATGCTAGGAAAGATTGAAGGTGGGAGGAGAAGGGGATGGCAGAGGATGAGATTGTTGAATGGCACACCAACTCGATGGACATGAGTTTGAGTAAGCTCTGGGAGCTGGTGATGGACAGGGAAGCCTGGCATGCTGCAGTTCATAGAGTCTCAAACAGTCAGGCGCGATTGAACTGAACTGCACTGAACTGAGTCTTGCTTAAGACTTAAAAGCAAGCAGACAAAATACCTGAAGAAAATTTTGTAGATTTCTACTTCTTGAAAAGTGTTGGCTGAATTTTTATGGAAATTGTTGCTGTTGGGTACACTTGATCGGAATTTAAAGATTCTGGGCATAGACTTATAGCAATCAACTTTTAATAGGCCAAAGAATACTACAGCAATTTGAAACATTAAAAATTGTAACTTCTTAGCTAGATGAGAAGATAATTATATTTCACATATTGAAATTCATATTTTTTCATTGTTATGTTCAAAAATTCCCATTGAACAAACATGTATAAATATGTATATCATCTATATTATTGTATTACATTTAGAGTATGTTTATGTATACAGTATTTATAAATGTGGACTATTTTTTTAGGATGAATTGCTGTTTTTGCATAGTCACCTAAAATTCAATGAAAATATATGACTTCTAGCATAGGAGGCCTAACTGAAAAATCTAGTTTCTGGTTAAAGGGTATCATTTTTATATTCTCTTTTCTTTCGCATCACTATTCATTTGTTTTCTCATTTAATTTTTAAACTAGGATGTGAATTATGATAAGTTCAGTGAATATTTATATTATCAAATTAAAAATATTCCTGAAAATTTTCCTAATGTTTCATGAGTTGAATGCACATGTAAATTCTAGGAATTTTAGGTTCAACTTTACTGATGTCTGCAACAAGTTTTGATGTGATTAGGAGGATGTTAGAAGGATTTTCACCTCCAAATCTAATATTCATTGGTCTTTTACTGACTCTTGATATCTTTTCACTACAGCATCATTTCTTTGAGTACCCTGCATGCGGTTCTCAGTCGCTCAGTCGTGTCTGAATCTATGTGACCCCATGCCTCCTCTGTCTATGGGATTTTCAGGAGAAGGTAGACATTTCCTTCTTCAGGGGTTCTTCCAGACCCAGGGATCGAACCTGCATCATGGGCAGATTTTTTTTACCGCTGAGCCATTGGGGCAGGCTAATTGGTCACTATTAGTCTTTAATTTGGATTAGAGTTTTTCCTTCTCTTTACCAAGAGCAAATTTTGATCAGTGAGAGGGTTGGTTCAGCTCATGGACTTTGAGCACTGCAACCAGGAAGGACAATGAAACAAGAGATCTTCAGAATTATATTTTTAAGCATATGTAATTATTTTTTTTGTTATATTTAAAATTTTGCCTCATGAATCTAGGTGTTTAACTTAAGAAATAGAACATAACTAACTGTAACACCCCTGCCCTGTCCCTGTACTTTTCCCCTGAGGGACCTCTGGCTTAAATTTTTGTTATAATTTACTTGCTTTTGTAAAAAAGAAAACTTTTTATATATATTACACATATATGACATTTATATATATGTGTGTGTGTATGTATATATATATATATATAGTTGTTTATGTGCCTTGTAGAAGTGGGTTGTTAGTGGTGGTGGTTTAGTTGCTAAATCGTTTTTTCCTTTAATTAACATGCTTACTTTAGGACTGAGGTCTGTATGTTTTACCATAAGAAATTATGCATCGATTTTTATTTCTCCAGTGTTTTTTTTTTCAGTGTTAGTTTTGCCATTTTTCTCTGTAAGTCTATTAATATAGTGTTATAGTAATGAATTCTCTAGCCTTGTATACCTGAACAAATCAAACTCATTCATTGCATATCATTTTCTCAATATGGTGTTAGATTATATTTAGTAATATTTTATTTAAAACTTTTACCTGTTTTAAATTAAATATAAAGATCTTTGTTGTTCTTTTTTTTAAAATTTTTATTATTATCAGTCTTGGCTATCAATGTTATGTTAATATTATATCACTCTAGTGAAGTTTTCCTTCATTTTCAATGCTCTGTAATAATTTTGGAATATTGAGATAATTCATTTTTTGAATTTTTGTTAGAAATTCTCTTGAAATACTTTATAGGGTATGCTTAGTCACTCAGTCATGTCCAACTCTTTGTGATCCCATGGACTGTAGCCCACCAGACTCCTCTGTCCGTGGGGATTCTCCAGGCAAGAATACTGGAATCTGTTGCCATGCCCTCCTCCAGGGGATCTTCCCAACCCAGGGATCAAACCCAGGTCTCCCACATTGCAGGAGGATTCTTACTAGTCTGAGCCAGCAGGGAAGCCCTTATCTATAAGGTGGTTGGCTTATAATTTTATTTTTTTCCCCAAGGAAATATATGTTTTTAAAGTATTTTTTGGCTTTAATCCAGTCATCTTTTATAGACTATATTTCTATGGAGACTTGCCTATTATATCCAGATTTTTCAAGTTTATTTACTTAGAAGTCTTAGAGGAATTTTAGGATTTAAAAAAACTCTTCTGTTTTAATTATTAGGTTACATTTGTGACTTAATTTTTATATTTGTACTTTTCTCCTTTTATAAGTAATAAGTTAATTACTGTTCACTTACTTTTCTTAGAATGTCAGGGTTTTGATTAATTTGATCTGCTTTTTTAACCTTTGACATCTGCATTGTCTTTATTATTTTTTTACGTGCTTTTAAAGTTTTCTGTGTTATTTCTATTTTAGTTCATGAGATGGAAATTTAATTCATTTTAAAATTGATTGAAGTGTTCAAGGCTCTACATGTTTTTTTCTAAACACTGCTTTAAATGTATACCATAGATATGTAATGTTTTCTTTATTTCTTAGAAATGTGTAATGTCTTTACAGTGGAAAATTTAAATTGTACTGTGATTGGATGGATAATGGAGTAGGTGAAAGTCCAGGAAAAGCTTGTTGGTATTATTTTAACATTTTTAGAAGAGGAAACTGTGACTTAGAGAGATTTGTGTAATTTGCCCAAGGCTACATAACAATAAGTTGTTATGGTTCAAATTTGAACGCATTCTGATTCCACAGCTGTGGCTTTTACTTAAGCAATAATATTGTGAGGTCACAGAGGTACTGAACAGTGTGACTTAATCAGGGAACAGTAAGTAGCACAGTGTGACTGGAGTGAAATTGGCACTTAGTGGTATCGTTTCTGTGTTGGGCAAATAGTTCTTTGGGATACCATTAACATGAAATAAAGCAGGTTTGTGTAAGATGATGGGTAAGTGTGATGCATGTACCAGACAGCTAAATGCAACTGTCTGGTGGTTAGGTGAGCCTCTGGATCAGGAGGTCTGTGGAATGGTTTGTACTGGAGATGTGAATCATTTGTCATTAGCTTATAGATGATAATTCAAATAAGGACTTCTGAACCTGGTAAGAATATTGTGAATACTGAGACGATTAGAGGGTGTAGAAAACAGTGAAATTAAGATTGAGTGGAAAAGAGCCTGAAAAACAAGACAAAAAGTCAAAATACTAGAAGGAATTCAGTGTGTGTGTGCTAAGTTACTTCAGTCATGTCTGACTCTGTAGCCTGTCAGGCTCCTCTGTCCATGGGATTCTCCAGATAAGAATATTGGAGTGGGTTGCCATGCCCTCCTCCAGGAATTTAGGATATAGTGGCTTGTAGGTGCCAAAGGAAGAATTTCAAGGAAAAGGGGAAGTCATTAGTATTACGTGCTCTGGAGTAAAAGAAGGATAAAATAAGAAATGTTCATTTAACTTAATAATAGCTTAAAGGAAAATTAATATCATAAATGATGAGTCTAGTGGAGTGATGGGGATTTGAAAGAAAAAGGAGATTTGGTTGTGAAGGGAAAGTGTGAGAGGGTGGTGGTAACTATTGGAGTGTGAGTGTGAGGGTGCTTCTTCGCCCTCCGTACTTTCCTCGCTCGAACTCCCTTTTCCTTTCCTTTATTTATCTCGTTCCTTTCTCTTCCTTTATTCTACCCTGTTTCTTTTCTTAACATGGTGTACGTGAACATATAATGTTACAGAGTGAGAATTTAACTCATGACAATGTGACATTTTGTCTTACATTATCGATATAAATATGAATAACATGCATGGTGGTATGGTGGTTTAGTCGCTAAGTTGTGTCTGACTTGTGACCCCGTGGACTGTAGTCTGCCAGCCTTCTCTGTCCATAGGATTTTCCAGGCAAGTTATACTGGAGTTAGTTGCCATTTCCTTCTCTGGGGGATCTTCCCTACATAGAGATCAAACCCAAGTCTCTTGATTGCAGACAATCTCCTGACAACAAGGTGGCGTAATGGTAAGGAATCTGCCTGCCAGCCCAGGAGATGCAGGAGCCTTGGGTTCCTCAATACTTTACCGCTGAGCCACTGGGGAAACCTATCCATACACTTTGTACTTTTTATACCTGAAAGTAAACATACTTGTCCAACAAATTTTAACAATCTTTGAAGTAATGATGAAGTGTTAAAAGCTTTACATATTTTAGTCAATGAAAACCTCATCATCACCTCTATGTCAGTTTTACAAATGAGGAAACTGAAGGAAGTTAAGTAAATACTTGCCAATTGTTTTGTACTTACTTTGGCAATATAATTTCAAGGTCTATGCTCTTAATCATGAGGCTGTATTCCTTTTTACTATACTTCAGTACCTATTGTCATCCCTTTAAAAAGCTAATAATAGTTTTAGTACAATTTTGATTTAGAATTAGAAGTTAGAATATTTTGACATTTTATGGAAGTTTGTTAGCATATAGAATAATGAATAGAAAAAATAATTTCTGAAAAAGATATATCAAGTAGAAATGTGAATTAAAGTACAGGTTTTTTTTTTTTTGTATTTTAGTTAAAATAGTGAAATGGTTTTTGGAGAAACTAGGATACCTTACCCAGTATGGCACACGGTATTTGAAAAATTCAATATAACTATACAATAAAAGCATATATAAGATAATTAAGTAGTCCTGTATGGTACCAATAAAAAATTGATACAGTCTTTAGTTTGTTAATACCTAATGACCTTATAAATGTCTTTCTTCAGGGAAAAATGCAATTGCCATTGTGATCTGCCTTCCAGAATTTATGCTAGAGCTTCGCTGACGTTGCTACTGATGCCAATGTGGAATAAAGGTCTTTATAATTTAAACAGTCAAAATGGATAAATGAATTACTCTTAAAAGTGATTTAGTTCCTCTTCTTAAACATTAAAACACACATACAAATGTATTTGAATTTTTAGAAGGAACATTTGAAAATAATCTGTTTATTTTGCTGTCATCAATATTTTTGTCTCATTTCATGTTTGGAATTGGCTTTCCTTTTGTGACCTTTGTGTTTGAACTCTACAATCTAATAATGTTTTGTTGTGAAACTAACTACAGAGTTGCATTTCACCATTATTTGTCTGTGGAAACATACTAAAATTGACCTTAGTATGAAAAAAAATCTTCTGTTGTTGTAAAAGAAGAAATTAGCTCAGAGACAGTAGATTAACTGTTGTAATGTCATTGTTTTTCCCCTTAGCCCTGGTAGTAACTAATTCATCTGATTTGCCTCTTGGGTCATAAGGTCACTGAATACACGGATACGTGTCCTGCTCATTGCTGTCTTCTCCGTGCCTGGTGCCTGTGTCTGGCACTGGTAGAGATTCTAGTGCTTTCTTGTAACTAACTGAATAGGTAAAAAATACAGGTGAATAATTTCTGAGTTGCAAATGCACCCCTGTGGTAATGTATTAGTATGTAAACATTAAGACACTATTAAATTGTTTTGTTTGCCTGGGTCTCACATGGAAATGTCATGTTAAATTTAGAAAACTAGTTTTAGATCTTAGATAACAATCCCTGAAAAGGAATCATAGAATCCTCATTTTCTGTCCTTTGCTTTTACTTTCCTTGTCCTGTTTCCTTCCCTTCCCTCTACTCTCTTTCTTCCCCTCAATCTGCTTTTTATTTTCCCTTTACTAATACTTTTTTTGGTTTATTTGTTTTCCTTCAGTATCTGGAGTCCATCTTTCTCCAGCTTCTCCTGAGATTGTATTGGACCATGACCGCACTTCCCCTTCAGTTGGTTGCCTCTCTTCTGAGCCCATTATTGCATCACCAGAGAATACACATGCAGATAACAGCATTGGCAGTCAGACTCTTCCTAAAGCACAGGTAACGACAAGCAAGTTTTTATAGGAGGTTTTCCTACTTAAAAAATTGCATACTGATTTAATTGAAATTTTCTTGATTTCCTTTTTTTTTTTTCCTGTAGATACTCTTTGAGGTTAATATTTCGAATGAAAAAAACTGAACAATGTTTGTTTTGTGACATAATTTCAAGGTGTCCAAATAGCTTTAGTTACTAAAATATGATTGACTATCTTTTTTATTAAAATAGACAATTTTGCATTGGAAATCGTGAATTTCAAAAAGGAAAATAATTACAAAAAACTTTTTCTTGGGGCTTCCATTGTGGTCCAGTGGTTAAGAATCTGCCTGCTGATGCAGGGGATACTGGTTTGATCCCTAGTCTGGAAAGATCCCACATGCCTCAGAGCAACTAAGCCCATGTACCACAAGTACTAAGTGCTCTGGAGATCAGGAGCCACAACTTCTGAAGCCTGCATCTCTAGAGTCATGCTCTGCAACAAGAGCAGCTACTGCAATGAGAAGCCTGCACATCACAATGGAAAGTAGCCCCCATTCATGACAACTAGAGAAAGCCCACATGTAGCAGTGATGATCCAGTGCATCCAAAAATATAATAAAATAAATACATACATAAAGTAATAAATCTTACAAAATAAAAAAAAAATTTCTCTTTAAGGGCAACTTAAAATATATTTTCAGGTATTAGAATATTCATTTCAATTTTAGAATAAAAACAGAAATAGAGCAGTTATAACGTTTATTCTTTCAACTATTTATTGATCCAGGCCTTGTGCTAGATGCTGGAGTTAGTCCAGATTTCCAAAGTGCTATATACAATCTTGAGTCACCTGTGATCTTTACTAGAAAGTGATGATCAATTAAAGATTATTGATAAATTTCAAATTCTGATTTATAATTTAATAGATAAGCAAATTCTGAAATGTGTGTGTAAATTTAAGAACTGTGAGTGTCAGAATTGTTTATACTTATTATACACCCTCAGCATAAGAAAAAAGTTTTTTAAGATTTTTAGTGCTTTGTTTGGAAAATAATAAATACCTTAAACTCTTAAGTTTAGAGAAAATTTTGTTTCTTAGATCAGATTGTTGTAACAGTTTGAGGTCTTCTGTTGATTTACTTAAAGGGTGAAATAATTTCAGAACTTTGCTACAACTTAATTTCCAGTGTGGTTTCTAGTGCCCTTTGGGTGATTTCTTTCTTGGTAAAGTGTAAACTTTCCTCTCTTGTGTGTGTGTGTGTTTTTTTTAATGTGGTTTAGATTCAGCAATCAACACACACTCATCTGGATATCTCACTTTTTCCATTGGGTTTAACTGATGAGAAAAGTAATGGAACAATTGCTCTTGTGGATGATTCTGAGGATCCTGGAGCCAATGTATCAAACATACAGCTTCAGCAGAAAATTTCCACTCTGGAGATGAAACTCAAAGTTTCTGAAGAAGAAAAACAGAGAATTAAAAAGGTATATTTACATTTGTCTAAAAAATAAGTGTTTGAATTGCATATTCTGGAAATACAATATAATCCCAACCTCTGATTGAAAATTCATCAGTGGAAAAGCTGTTATGTTCTTTGTGACAGGCTTAAATCAGTTAGATGAGTCTATCACTTACAAAAGCCTTTGATAAGAAGTTTCTAGCCATAAATATACACTTTTAAAGATATGAATGGCTTTTACTAGATTTTTTTTTTCCCCAATGAATGCTTTCCTTTGGGTTTCTTTAGTTTGAAAGCACATAGTGTTGCAATTTTATGTAGATTAGAAGATTTGTACTATTCGTTTGTTTTTATGAGAAGTCAGGCATCATGTGATATTTGACAGAATACTTAGAAATACAGCTGTTCTAGTAAATTATTTATGTGTGTTCTTATTTCAATTTTCTACAAATGTCTCTATAAAAAGGCTTTAGCAAGCTTAGGGAAAGTATGTGTTGGGGTCAGTTCAGTTCAGAGGGTCAGTCATGTCCGATTCTTTGCGACCTCATGGAGTATAGCACACCAGGCGTCCCTGTCCATTGCCAACTCCTGGAGTTTACTTAAACTCATGTCCATTGAATCGGTGATGCCATCCAACCATCTCATCCTCTGTTGTCTCCTTCTCCTCCTGCCTTCAGTCTTTCCCAGCATCAGGGTCTTTTCCAGTAAGTTAGTTCTTCGCATCAGGTAGCCAAAGTATTGGAGTTTCAGCTTCAGCATCAGTCCTTCCAATGAATATTTATGACTGATTTCCTTTAGGATTGACTGGTTGGATCTCCTTGCAGTCCAAAGGACTCTCAAGAGTCTTCTCCAACACCACAGTTCAAAAGAATCAATTCTTCACTGCTCAGCTTTCTTTATAGCCCAACTTTCACATCCATACATGACTACTGGAAAAGCCATAGCTTTAACTAGACAGACCTTTGTTGGCAAAGCAATGTCTCTGCTTTTTAATATACTGCCTAGGTTGGTCATAACTTTTCTTCCGAGAGCAAGCGTCTTTTTATGGCTGCAGTCACCATCTGCAGTGATTTTTGGAGCCCTCCAAAATGAAGTCTGTCACTATTCCCACTGTTTCCCCATCTATTTGCCATGAAGTGATGGGACCGGATGCCAGCATCTTAGTTTTCTGAATGTTGAGCTTTAAGCCAACTTTTTCACTCTCCTCCTTCACTTTCATCAAGAGGCTCTTTAGTTCTTCTTCGCTTTCTGCCATAAGGGTGGTGTCATATGCATATCTGAGGTTATTGATATTTCTCCTGGCAGTCTTGATTCCAGCTTGTGCTTCATCCAGTACAGTGTTTTGCATGATGTACTCTGCATATAAGTTAAATAAGCAGGGTGACAATATACAGCCTTGATGTACTCCTTTCCTGATTTGGAACCAGGCTGCTGTTTCATGTACAGTTCTACATGTTGCTTCCAGACCTGCATACAGATTTCTCAAGAGGCAGGTCAGGTGGTCTGGTGTTCCCATCTCTGTAAGAATTTTCCACAGTTTGTTGTGGTCCACACAGTCAAAGGTTTTGGCATAGTCAATAAAGCAGAAGTAGATGTTTTTCTGGAACTCTCTTGCTTTTTCGATGATCCAACAGATGTTAGTAACTTGATCTCTCATTCCTCTGCCTTTTCTAAATCCAGCTTGAACATCTGGAAGTTCACAGTTTATGTACTGTTGAAGCCTGGCTTAGAGAACTTAGAGCATTACTTTACTAGTGTGTGAGATGAGTGCAATTGTGCGGTAGTTTGAGCTTTTGTCATTGCTTTTCTTTGGGATTTAATGAAATGAAATTGAATGAAAACTGACCTTCTCCCGTCCTGTGGCCACTGCTGAGTTTTCCAAATTTGCTGGCTTATTGAGTGTAGCACTTTCACAGCATCATCTTTTAAGATTTGAAATTGCTCAACTGGAATTCTGTCACCTCCACTAGCTTTGTTCGTAGTGATGCTTCCTAAGGCCCACCTGACTTCACATTCCAGAATGTCTGGCTTTAGATGAGTGATCACACCATCATGATTATCTGGGTTGTGAAGATCTTTTTTGTACAGTTCTTTTTGTATTGTTGCCACCTCTTCTTAATATCTTCTGCTTCTGTTAGGTCCATACCATTTCTGTCCTTTATTGAGACCATCTTTGCATGAAATGTTCCTTTGGTATCTCTAATTTTCTTGAAGAGATCTCTAGTCTTTCCCATTCTATTGTTTTCCTCTGTTTCTTTTCATTGGTTGCTGAGGAAGGCTTTCTTATGTCTCCTTGCTTTTCTTTGGAACTCTGCATTCAGATGGGTATATCTTTCTTTTTCACCTTTGCTTTTAGCTTCTCTTCTTTTCTCAGCTATTTGTAAGGCCTCCTCAGACAGCCATTTTGCCTTTTTGCTTTTCTTTTGCTTGAGGATGGTCTTGATCCCTGCCTCCTGTACAATATGTTGAAGCAGGATGTTGTTTATAGTTGGCTTACATGCTTTTATGTATTTATTTAGCATGAATGCTTTTAGTATTATATCAAGGTTAGTGTTAATGTTAGTGTTTGGTATTGGTCTGGAAATGAGAGTGAAGTGTACATTTTATATTCTTGAACTTTAAAAACCATATTTCCTGTGGGTTCTTTCGTTACCAAATATTTTCTATTGTGTCATTGAAACATCAGAGTCTATTTTTTTGCCATAAATATTACACAATTTATGCCTGTTTTTTGTCTTTTAGGATGTGGAATCATTGATGGAGAAACATAGTATCTTAGAAAAAGATTTCCTTAAAGAAAAAGAGCAAGAGGCCATTTCTTTTCAAGATAGATACAAAGAACTTCAGGTAAACACAGCGAATTAAAAATTTAATATGTAGGCCTTTTGATGATGCATGTCATATATAATTTCAGAAAGTGCTCAATAAATGCTTTATGAGTGAGGGATCAGATACTTGCTTAAATTGTAAAATACTGACTAATATTGATGAAATCAATGATAAATGCCACTTTGAAAAGTAGAGATCTTTGAGAAGCTGTGAAGGTTAGTTGCTTGAGTCTCAAGCTGGCCTAAAATATTCTGTTTCTGATGATTTTCTCAATTTGGAAATTGCACATTCCAATTTTTCATATTGTGATTACATTTCAAAAGAACTGAGATATTTAACCTTTTTCATAAATGTAATCAGTCTCCTCTTCTCCTCACATTTCCTTAACAAATTTATTTCTTCTGCAGTCTTATCCTTCTCAGTAAATAGCAATTCTATCTTTCCAGATGCTAAAGCTGAAAGCCACATTTACTCCTTTTGTACTTAGTCCAAGTCTGTTCCTTTAGCTATTGCCTCTACCTTCACAATATCCAGGTTTTGACTGTTTATCATTATGGTCACTGCTGCCAACCTATTCTAAGCCAGCCTTATTTCTTCCCTGGAATACTGAAGTATCTTCTGTTCTAACTTACCTTTCTGCTTCTGTCATTGCCCACTTACAGATCATTCTCTGCATGGCAGCCACTGTGATCTGTTTAATAGTTAAAGCTGCTCATGTCATTTCTCTGCTCTGAAACCCTCGGTGGCTTCTCATCTCCCCGAAACTAAAAGTCAAGTAAGTCCTTAAAGCAGTTTGCAAGGCCCTTCATTTTCATGTGTCCCTTCTCCCTCCTTTTCCCTGACTCTTTCTCCTCACTTGTTTTACTTTACCCCTCTGTCTAGAATACACCGCCCTCACTTTTCTGCATGGTTTACTTTTTGATATCATCCTGGTCTCCATGCCAGTCTCACCTTACCAAGGGAAATCTTTTAGACAGTGCTGACATCCCCTACCAGCCTTCCCATAGTCTCCTTTATTTTTCTCCATAGCACTTTTTACATCTGACAAACTGTGTATTTACTTGTTTATTTGCATAGATCATTTCAGTAGTCTTCCGAGTGGTCTTCTAGCTTCTACCCTTGCTCTTTGCCCCTAATGAGTCTTTGTTTCAGCAGGTGAATAATGTTTTTAAAAATGTGCATCGCTTCATTACCCAACCTCAATTATCATTCCCCTCCTTTCAGTGTAAATCTTCTGACTTCTCTCCAACTCACCGCCACCCCCCTGCCCCCCTCCCCCCCACTGACCCTTGCCTGGCCTCCCCTCAGCTGCTTACTTACATTGAGCTCCTAAGAGGTCCAGGTGAATGTGTGAGTCTGTGTTACTGAGAGTGTTCCCTGCCTGTTGGGGTGGTGAATGGAGGGAACGTATTTGGGATTCATTCACATTTTCTCTGACTGGAATGCTCTTCCTTCAGATATCTGCATGGTTTTTGTTTCAAAAAGGTCAAAACTTGAAAATAAGGAAAAGCATTAACAGCGTGTTCTTTGAGTGCCCTGGGAGGACATTACTCACTCGACCTGCTCACAGATTATTTAGGAGAAATGTAGCAATGCTGTTAAACAGTGCTCACTGTTTACTGTTGATTAGAAGTCTCAGTTGTATAGACGTTACATGTCAATTTTTTTCGACAGAAAAGATACAATCAATACTGGCCTGTTAGAATTTCAAAAAATAACTGTTCATATTAACTTATAGGATAGTCATCATTTTTGTTTCTAACTAGCACTCTTGCTTAGTCTAATACTCTGGTATTTAAATTTTCTATCCATGTGTGCTAAGTTGCTTCAGTCGTGTCTGACTCTTTTTGACACTATGGACTGTAGCCTGCTAGGCTCCCCTGTCCTTGGGATTCTCCAGGTAAGAATATTGGAGTGGATTGCCATCCCCTCCTCCAGGGGATCTTCCTAACTCAGGGATCGAACCCGTGTCTCTTATGTCTCCTGTGTTGACAGGCAGGTTCTTTACCACTAACGCCACCTGTGATGCCCTTTTATAGGCATGCCAATTGAAATGCTCTTTGCAACGGTCTTAACATCTGATTCATTCATCCTGTTAACATAAATGGTTCATTAATGAAGAGTAGATTAAGTCTGTGATGTGTTTCCTTTATATTTATGTGAATCACGTTTCAACTGTTTGAAAATTGTACTCCTTAACAACTCTCATGAACCCTTGCTTCCTTTAGAAACTTGCTCAAATGCTACCTTCTTCTGGAAGCTTTCTTTGACTATTCTGTAGAAAATAAGAACCTGTGTACATGGTCAGCATTTCCTATCCCCATTTCTTTGCTTTTTCCCCCGTCTCGTCATAATACCTGTTATTTCATTTTGATTTGTTTATTTTTTGTTTTCCCCCACCAGAGTGTAAGCTCCATGAGATTAGGAACTTTCCTTTCCAATGCCTGGAGCAATATTGGCTTATAATATGGCTCAGTTAATACTCTTGAATGAAAGAATTCATTAATATAATGCACCTTGCTCCCCGAGGGCTAATTACGGTGTGTACGTCCACATTTATAGTCTCATACTTAGAATTATAGTGCTTATTAGTAGGTTCAGTACTGAATACTGGAACTTCGTGTTTTCTTTTCTCTATATTGAGTGACTTATCCTGGGCCTGCTCGTGAGACAGATACCTTTGAAATTCCATTTCTCAGTCTGTGAATGGGAACAGTAACATACTTGAGAGACCAGCTCCTGACATCATAACACTTTGAGCTTTCTATAGTGAAGGCCAACAGCGACAACATAATGCTGACTTACTGCTTTTACTGTCAGTAGTGATAATCTAGGAGTAACAATCTCAGTTTTCACAGCGGATATTCAGTATTAAAAGTTTTCAAAACTAATATTCAGTATTAAAACTAATATTCAATATTAAAAATACTTTCTTTTTACTAGAAACAATACTTCCCAAGAAAACACTTTTTAGGTGATTTTCATTCAGTACCAAATCTCTCCTTTTCTTACTATGTGTAAGAAAAGAGTAAACTAACTTAGGGAGTATTTTATCACCTTGGCTAAATAAGTGATAGAAAAGTGTACTAAGAAGTCTAATAGTCAAATTGAACTCAAAGACAGGCATTCTGTTTAGTTTCTATATCACTGCTGGGTGATGGAAGAAGTCTGGACTTATCATTTTGGTCTTAGCTCATAGACCTGGAGAAGGGAATCATGTTTTTTTCCAAGGGGTTTGACTCTCAGAGGGTGTTTATTATCTAAGAGTTGCCTGTTCTGCTAGGTTGCCCCTTTTGTGAACCTTGGGATAGAGAAGGATAGCTTTTCTTTGGGCTTGTTATGTTTGTGCTCATTGGCACGTCCTCATTGCTGGTCATTCCATTATTCAGTTTGTAATTTATGAGGGAGACTAAAAGCAAGCTGACAAAATTTGCTACTATGTCATTCCTTGGGTCCTCAGATTCCCAGGCGGTCTGTTTTCTTGTCCCCTTCCGTAGTCTTCTTAGATTTGTTTTAAAGATACTGTCCAGGCCTTTCAGCTGTACTTACTGAGAAACCTAGGGAGATGTGCATCTACCTCATCTTAGTCTGGAAGTGAAATAAGAAGGAATATTTTAAATTTTAAATATTATGTATTATAGCTACTATAGGAAATCAATTCCACCTTAAAATACATTAATTTAAAGCAAGTATTTTGAGTGAATTTTTTTTTTAAGGAAATTAGTGTAAATAATCAGCTCATAGAGTCATTGTAGGTAGAGGAGGGGTAAATAAAAATATGTGTAGCTCACTTTGTGAGATAATTCATAAATCTCTATATCTGCATTATACTTATAAGTTTATGCATAAATAGGTTATGTGTTAGACTTTTTGGAAGTATATTTTTAATAAATATTTTTAAATTAATTGTACCTGATTATTAAGCATTGAGAAAATCTTGAGCTTTGCTCTATGACCTACTTTGTGTAATTAATTTTTTTTTCTGGGAATATAGCCCTTTTTGAAAACTGGTACAAAGTTTGTTTTATCTAATACTTTTTAAGAACTAGAAGATGTGATTAAATTTGTGAATATCAAAGAAGAATACTCTATACTAAATATAAGTAGGATGAAATTTTAGCAAAAGTGAGTTTTGGAATCATGAATATAAAGTTTTTTGCTTGAATTTGTGGCCTATCAGTCATCCCTCAGAGATATTTGAAAGTTAATGTATTTATTGTATATTTTCTTCAGACTATGGTAATCCATATAATTTTTATATTAAGCCGTATGTTACATACAAGTTTTCTAAATGTGTGTGGAGCTCAATGAAATAGAAAAAGTTTTCTTCTCTGCTATTTTTGATGATAGGGATAATATATTGGTGCTTGCCTGTCTGTGGTATCCTAAATAAAGCATAATATCCAGGAGTACACAAAGATAATCCTGGCAAGACTGGATTAAATTGACTGAAAAGTTTATGTGTAGAGGTGTACAATACAGAAAAAGGGAACAAAATTCACACCTTCTCCTCACCATGAAAAATCTAGGTATTTTCAAGTGATCTGAAAATGTAGTGCTTGAATTTTCAATCTTGTAAAGAAATCTGCCTCCACTTAGACCAGTGTTGGGTGTACTTTTGTCATGATTTTAGTCTAACCAGAGATGGAGTAATTAATAAATGGAATGTTTGTAAAACCCTTAAACTTTGGAAAAAAAAAACAAAAAGAGTAACTGTTGCAGAGAATTCTGACAGTGTTGATTTTTGTGATGTGGTCTAATTGCTAGGCTAGGTGGAGGGGCGTGAATGTGCCGGTAACAGAAGGGAATTACAGAGAACGTGAAGCCTGAAGCACATGAGGGTGTGCACTACCTCTCCTTTCCTGTTCAGTCCAGGGTGTGTGGCCCAAGCAGAGGAAGAAGAGTGAGTCATGCTGCGTTTGTCTGAGGCAGCTATTTAAAGGACTTCTCGTGAAACATGAACAGAGAACTTATCTTACTATAATTTGGATTCCAGTGTCTTCTGTTTTATTTCTTTGACTCTCATAGCCAGTACATCACACCTGTGACAGGCAGTGAGGAAATTTGGAAGCTTATCAAATTGTACATCTCATAGTGTGACCACATTTTAACAGGTTTAACTAGTAGATCTTAGCTGATTGTTAAATTATCTCTGATAGTTGTCAGTATTGGTACCTATAGCTAGATTTGGGAATTTTCTATACAAACTCTTTAAAGATTGAGTCTGTTCCTCCAAATGCCACTCCCCATTGAAATGTTGCTTAGTTATATAGTATGTTGAGTATTCTGTTTGAGAATTTAATTTAAAAAAATATTGTGAAAATCCAGTGTTTCAGAGGACTTTCAGTTGATCTCTTAAATGGATTTTTACCTGTGTTCTGTTGCTGATTTCAAAGGTTACATCACTTCAATAAGAATAGATATTATTCTTAATATTTTTGCATAGTTTTAAAGTGAATACTAGTCAGCTGTTGGGAAGTTGGGTGCTTAGCCAGAGACCACTATAATATTAATAATTATGCTTTATGGCATTAGAGCAATGGCTTTGATATCTTTGAGCATTTAACTTGATAACTTGTGAGAAATTAATCAGTTCTGCATAAGTAAGCCAAAATTTAGTTGATGGTAGAAATAGCAAGAGAAGTAGAATTAAAAGTAGAGCCTGGAGACGTTACTGAAATTTAACAGTTGCTTCTTTTGGTTTAGCAGAAAGAGTGGTTTCTTGAGATGGAATCTGCTCTAGGTGAAAATGCTGTGAAAGTGGTCGAATGACAGCCAGGGTTTAGAATATTATGTAAACTTAGATGGTAAATTGGCAGGGTTTGAAAGGACTGACTCCAGTTTTGGAAAAGTTCTACTGTGGGTCCAGTGCTATCAAGCAGCATTGCATGCTACCAAGAGTGTTTGTGAAAGGAAGAGTTAGTCGTTGCAGCCAACTTCATTGCTAGCCTTATTTCAGGAAATTGCCATACTACCATAGCCTTCAGCAACCACCACCTTGATCAGTCAGAAGCCATCAACACTGAGGCAAAACCCTCCGCCAGCAAAATGAGTAGAATTCACTGAAGACTCAAATGATTACTGGTGTTTTATGGCAGTAAAGTATTTTTTGACTAAGGTCAGTACATTGTTTTTTTACACATAATGCTATTTGCACACTTGATAGATGAAAGCATGCTGTAAACATAACTTTTATGCCACACTTGCCAAAATATTTGTGTGACTTGCTTTATTTCAGTATAATTTTATTGTGGTGGTTTGGACTCAAACCCACAATATCTCTGAGGCATGCCTACGTACAGATGGTAGTGTACTAAATAAATATACTTTTATTTGAGAAAATATTCTCCTCCTTTTCCTTTTTAAAGAATATTTCTTAGATGCCCATGCATAGTGGCTCATTGAGAGATTCCTTATTGTTTTCATTTTATGAGTATCTGAAGATATTATTCTGTTTTCTTTTATTATAAAGTATTGCTTATTTTCAGTCTATTCTTTCAATTTCTTACTCTTTAAAGTCAAATAATTTTACTATAATATGTCTTGGCATTGGTCATTCTGGGTTGATTTTCCTAGTTTTCCAGTGTGTCCTTTAATATCCATATATAGTTTCAATTCCTCTTTCTAAATGTCAAGGAGTTTTTATTAATTATAAACTTAATACCTGTATTATTTTCTCACTATGTTTTATTCATTCTGGTGACTAATTGTGTGTGTATTGGTTACTGTTTGTCTTCCATATTCCTCTTTATCCTTGAATCCTTTTCATCTCTTTTTTCATTTACTTTTGACCTAAAATGTATTTCCTCTTATTCTGTTAAGGTGTTAAGAGAATAACTGTTCTTAAATGTGTTCATAAATGTGTTCTCTTAAGGTATTGTCCATTCAGCTCATTTGATATTATATTCTTTTTAATTTAGTCATCATTTCTGAAATAATTTATTCTGTTATAATTTTTAAATTTTTTTACATCATTCCTGAATTTTTCTAATAATAATTCATATTATTCTATAATATACTTTATTACTTTCATAATATCTTTTAACTTACCTTGAACTACAAGGATAGAATTTGAAATTTCTCTTTGAAATATATATTTCTGCTATGCCTTTATTTTCTGTAGGGCTGTCATGCTGTTCCATAAGTGTATAAATAAAACATTGCCTAGCATTTGACTTAATAATTTTGTTATTTTGTTTTTATGTGAAGTTAGTTTTCTTGATCTTTTTAACTGGAGGAGTGATTTAAGGCTGTTTTTTTCCCCTCACAATTGTATAGTGCTCTTGTATTTTTGTCAGATTAAAAGGATGTGGCAAAATTTGTAGATTTTTCTGATGCTGTTCGTTTCTTTCACTTTGACTTGATATTCTTTTCCTCCCCCCCCCCGCCCCGCCTTTTTTTTTGTTGTTGTCTCTGGCTTGGTCAGTGTGGATTCCGTTCTTAGTTTTTTCTGCTCAATACGGGGCTGGCTTTCTCTTGACGTACTTAGAGTTTACTGGATCTAGTTTATCCAGGCCGTTAACACTAGGGCCACTCATCCTTCCTGGAATGGTAGGCCCCTCCGTCTTACCTGCTGTCCTCACACTGGCCTGCTGACCTCTCTGCTGAGTTGTTCATTCGCTCAGTCATGTCTGACTCTGCAGCCCATGAACTGCAGCACGCCAGGCTTCCCTGTCCTTCACCATCACCTGGAGCTTGCTGAAAGTCGTGTCCGTCGAGTCGCTGATGCCATCCAACCACCTCATCCTCTGTCATCCCCTTCTCCTCCTGCTTTCAATCTTTCCCAGCATCAGGGTCTTTCTAAGGAATCAGTTCTTTGCATCAGGTGGCCAAAATATTACAGCTTCAGCTTCAGCATCAGTCCTTCCAATGCATGTTCAGGATTGATTTCCTTTGGGATTAACTGGTTTGATCTCCTTGCAGTCCAAGGGACTCTCAAGAGTCTTCTCCAACGCCATAGTAAGAAAGCATCAATCCTTTGGCGCTCAGCCTTTTTTATGATCCAGCTCCCATCTATTAGCTATTTTGGAGTTCTCGTGTCTGTATGATATCCAATTGCTTTCATCTTTCCTCCTGCACAGATTCTGATGCCATGTACATCTTGAGACTGTTCTTGGTTTATCCTCACTTGCTTATAGCTGGCATTCACAGAGATACTGTGACATCTGTTTTATGATACACATTGTATATGAACTTTTGGTTCTTATTGGTTTGTATTTTTTAAGGTGCTCTATGTGTTTTTGTGAAGGAATTTTGGGAGATCTAAAAACTATACCATCACTACTGCCAGAGACCCAGTATTCTCTCGTTGTTGTTGTTCAGTTGCTAAGTCATGTCCAACTTTTTGCACCCCGTGAACAGCAGCATGCCGGGCTTCCCTGTCCTTCACTATCTCCCTGAGTTTGCTCAAACTCATGTCTATTGAGTCAGTGATGCCATCCAACCACCCATCCTCTGTCAGCCTCTTCTCTTTCCCTCAATCTTTCCCAGCATCAGGGTCTTTTCCAATCAGCTCTTTGCATTAGGTGACTAAAATATTGGAGCTTCAGCTTCAGCACCAGTCCTTCCAACGAATATTAAGGGTTGATTTCTTTTAGAATTGACTGGTTTGATTTCCTTGCTCTCCAAGGGATTCTCAAGAGTCTTCTCCAGCACCACAGTTTGAAAGCATCAATTTTTCTGCACTCAGCTTTCTTTTTTTCTGCTTTTCTCTTCTTACCTTTCTTTATGGTCCAAATCTCACATCCATGCTCTCACTGTTAATGGTTATTAAAGGGAGTTGTCTGGAATGGTGAAGGTAAAACATATGCTTTCCCCAAGAATGCTTAACTGTTTATGGAATTAGTACTAGATTGCAGGGAGTCATAGGTTTCTAAATTGCTTAATACAATTTTTAAAAACCATCTTTTGTTCATTTTTATATACTATTGCTTGGTCCTTGTAGGTGCCTGTGAGAATTATTGAAATAAAAAAGAAATGTCAAGAGAATAAAGAAAAACTACTTGGGAAGGCTACTACTTTATGCATTGTTTCATCTTCAATTTTATAGAAAGTCACTTATATTACATTTTCCTGATAGTTACTGAATTTCATGTGCTTCATTCCATTTTTTAAATGAAAGTAAAAAAATTAATTTGACTAGGAGGGTATTTGCAAGCACATCTAAATGGCTACTACTCATTTGATTTTTTTCTCCTGTAAATTATAACTTGTATTTGTACCTTTTTACCTGTATCTTTAGAATCCAGATCACTAAGATCATGATTAGTGTTCCTAATAAGGACTTTGTTAAGTCACCCCCCACCCCTACAAAGTGTTAACTATCTTGAGAATAAACACAGGTTTTATACTGTTTCTCCTTATTCATTATTCCCTGACTTAGGTGTTAACAACCTTTCCTTAGCTTAGGAGTTAGCAACTTTTTCTTTTAAATGAGGATCATTTTTTAGCACCTACAAATGATATACTTCTTGAAAATGAAAGCAATAAACTCTTTAAAAAAAAGACTAGGTTTTTCAAAACATTTTAAACAGTAACAAAATTGTAAATACTTTAGGAAAGCACCCTTTCCCCTTTTAAATATGCAGTTTTTAGAAAAACAAAAACAATATTTTTAGTTTTACCAATGGTAAAGATGTATAATTGACCAGATGGATTATTTGTTACTAAATAGCTGTAGTAACAAGAAAATTGACCTTTTAATTTCAAAGAATTCCAAGATTGGAAACATTTTGGAGAACTGACATTATAGGCATACATTTCTGAAATTTTATACTGGTTAATATTTGAAGGTATCATGTGATTTTTCTCATTCCTGTTCTAATAATTCTGAAAATCAAGTTGTCCCTTTATTAAAACTTAATTGAGTTTTATTGAGTTCATTAGAAGAATACCATCTTCAATTCTATAGGCTAATTGACCATTGTGAAAATGTTTTTTCTCACTTACACAGCAATAGAAATTTAAAATGTTTGCTACCACTTCACAAATCTAAGATAACATAGATTACACAGATTATCTAAGATAACATAGACACAGCATGAATTTGATAATAGATTTTGAGGGGACAGAAAAAGTAACATTTCCTAACTTCAGAGCTCTTATTAAAGTGTGATGCAATATCACTCTTAGGTTTGATTCACTATGTAAAATGACTTTTTGTCTCAAGTCAGTTTCCATATATTTAGAATTTGTAAGTAGTTGGAAATGTAACATATTTAAAGATAAAGATTCAAGTACACTGTTTTGGCTAGTTTAATTGAACCTGCATATATTATAGTAAATAGAAAATAAAGGTTTTTTAAACCACAATTCAAAAAGACATATGTACCCCAGTGTTCATTACAGCAGTATTTACAGCAGCTGTTTACAGGACATGGAAGCACTGTTTACAGGACATGAAAGCAACCTAGATGTCCATCAATGTGACATATCTATACAATGAAATATTACTTGACCACAATAAAGAATGAATTTGAGTCAATTGTAGTGAAGTGGTTGAACCTAGAGCCTATTAAAAAGAGTCAAGTAAGAAAGGAAAACAAATAATGCGTATATATGGAATCTAGAAAAATAGTGCTAATGAACCTTCTTTCAGGGAAGGAATAGGGACACAGACATAGAGAATGGACTTGTGAACATAATGGGGGAAGGAGAGGGTGGAACAAATTAAGAAAGTAGTATTGACGTATATACACCATCTTGTGTAAAATAGATGGCTGGTGGGAGGTTGCTATATAGGCAGGGAGCCCAGCTTGGTGTTCTGTGACAACCTAGAAGGGTAGGATGACAGCACAGAGGGAGGCTCAGGATGGGAGGGCATATATGTGTAATTATGGCTGATTCTTGCTATTGTAAGGTGGAGGTTGGTACAGCATTGTAAAGCAATTATCTTTCATTTAAAAGGGAAATTAAAAAATAATTTTAAAATCAAGTTTTTTTTAACCTGCTTTTAAATTTAAAGCTAGTTATCTCAGTTTTAATGAATAGCCTTCATTAAAGAAGATTTTCTGCAAAAAGTTTTTATACCAAAAACTGGATTAAGAGTCTACCTTAAATTTAATTACTTATATTCTCATAGTATGATTCTGCATAAAATTTTAGCAGCAAGTGTATATTACTTTTATTTTTTCATTTGGTCTTAAAAGTTTTGCTCATTTTTTATTGAGTGATTCAAGGCTGGATGCTAATTTCATAGTCATGATTTCTTTTCAAGTTAGATAGTACATGACCCCTTGTGAGCTATACTAATGCCAAGGTTTATATGAACACATGTCAGAGATGGTATAGAATCATCGTTATAATTCTTATTCTGTGACACTGAATTTTTTTTTTTTTTTTTTTTTTTGAGCAAGCAACTTTATTTGGAAAGTCAGCAAATGGAGAAGATGATTGGATAGCATCCCAAAAAATCATCTACCCTGAGTTAAGATTCCGGCTTTTTTAATACTGAAAGGGGTGAGGTGTGGTTGTTTGCTGCAAACTTCTTAGTGCCTAAATTTTGTTCTTGCAGCTGTCTACACAGGCAGGTCACCATATTCATATAAACCTCCAACAGACAGGGACTTCCTAGCTGGCACAGTGTTAAAGAATCCATCTGCCAGTGCAGGAGATGCAAGAGACTTGGGTTTGATCTGTAGGTTGGAATGATGCTCTGGAGGAAACAGCAGCCCACTCCAGTATTCTTGCTTGGAAAATTCCATGGACAGGGGAGCCTGTCGGGGTACAGTCCATAGGGTCACAAAGAGTCAGACATGACCCAGCATAGCACAGCCTAACAGCCAGCAAGAGAAATGTCATTTTCTATTATGCAGTGTTTTATCTCTGTGAATGGACAACTGTTATAACTTTCAAGGTCACAGCCTTCAGAAAGGGCTATCCAGTATATCTCAAGCTATAGGCAACATTCTTAACTTGTAGCAAAAGCAGTAGAATACGAAGGTTAAAGATTCAATGTGCAGTCACATTTGTTCTTCTCTTTTACAGAGTGTCCATAATTTTGTTTCTTCATTTATCACACCTAGAAATGTTTCCTGGAAACGACCTATCACCTTTCACATAAATACTTCAATATGCATCACTAACTCATAAAGACTTTATAAAATGAGCACTAACTCTTTAAGATCCCCTACATTCAGCCCAGGTTTGATTGCTCCTTACTGTCTAAACAATGTCACTTTCCCCAGTGAGATAAATCCTCCCATTTTGACTCTATCTTGGAAAAAACACGGGGCTCCTCTCTGCCCTAGATGCCTCTTATAAGACTAACATTCTGCTCTCCCCCTTTTTTTATGATATTGAATTTGATCTTTAACTTGTCTTATAAATTTAAATAACTTAAAATTTTCATTTCAGGATCACATAAATTGGTAAAATATAATTTAAATGTTTATTTACAGTAATCCTATTTGCTATCAGGATATTTATAAGTAGCTTTCTCACTTTAAGAGTTCATGTTTTACCTTCTTTATGAGATTGTTAATCACCCAAGGAAAAGTCTTAGAGTGCACGTGGATTTTTTGGTACCCAGTGTTTTTGAGCAGGGCTTAGTGATAGATTTGTGTGTGTGTGTGTGTGTGTGTGTGTGTGTAATGGTACTGCCAAAAAATAGGAAAACATGGACTTAAAATGTGGCTAAGCCTTATTTTCATCCAGTGGTGAGGCAAAACCTGTTATTTTTGAATACTCTAGTTTACAATCTCAAGGGATATATTTACTGTATTTTCCTACTTATCTGAGGTCACACTCTGACCTCAGCCATTCTAGAACAAAGCCACAGACCTCATCAGTAAATGAAGAGAATGGTTTGAGCAAATTCTTTAGAAATCCATGTACTTTATTTGGTAGGTAAGTCATGGAGTCTTTTTCTCTTTCAACCAGATGGTTGAGTACAAAGTAATGGGGAAAATATGTTTACACTCACAGCAACCAAAAATGAATGTTGAAGGAGAAAACACACCCAAAGCTTGAAAATCTGAGAAATTTTGAGGCAGGGTTAGGTGGCTCTCAGGGTCTTTATGTTTTCTGTATATTTCTTTGATGGACCTAAAATTTCAGACTTTACTCAGGTAAAAACGTTTAGGAGAGGGTTATTGTGAGGCACGTTTCCTACAGAGATTTGCTTTCAAGTGTGCTGTCTCCTCTTCTCTTTGAAAGTTTATTTGCTTTACATATTCTTTCTGAATGTTGTGATTTTTAAGGGAAGAGTCAGGAATTTACTATCTAAAACCTTTTCACAGTACAGAGAATAGTGGCCAAAATTTGTTAGCTCTGGAAGGATGATTATGTAGAATAAATGCTTTCTGAGAATTTTGTGATTGGCTTAACTAGTTCATTATTACTTCATGATTTAGCTTTTAACTGAAAGGCCACTTCTTGAAATAACCTTCTTCAGATTTATCTGGCTAAAGTAGTTTCTGCTTCCCCTAACCCCACTCTTGTTGTGTTTTCCTCAGAGTACTTAGAAGAATGTTGCTTATGTATTTATTGTTTGACTGTTCCTCCCTTTTCTCAGAATATAAGTTCCAGGAAGGTGAGGCATTTTCTGTCCTTTTTAATCATTGTATTATCAACTCCCAAAATAGTGCTTGACACATAAAAAAATGTTGGTTGGTTGACTGAAATGGTTAATAGCTTGTGAAGTTCTCTGAACTTCGTGTCTCTCCCTACTTCCCCCTTGCTAAATTCATATGCTGAAGCCCTAACCCCCCAGTGTGATCGTATCTAGAGGTGGTGCCTTTGGCAGATCCTTACATTTCAGTAAGGTCAGAAGGAAAGGAAAGGATTAGTGCTCTTTTAAGAGAAACCAGAGAGCTTGGTCACTCTCTCCCCCTAGGGATGTGAAGATACAACTTGAAGGTAGCTTTCTCTAAGCTATAAGCTAGAAAGAAAGTCCTCTCTAGAAATCATTCATCCTAAGTTGCTTCAGTCATGTCTGACTCTTTGAGACCCATGGACTGTAGCCCTCCAGGCTCATGGGCCCATGGGATCCTTTAGCCAAAAATACTGAAGTGAGTTGCCCTGCCTTCCACCAGGGAATCTTCCTAACCTAGGGATCGACCTTGCATCACTAAGATCTCCTGTACTAGCAAGCAGGTTCTTTATCACTAGCACCATCTGGGAAGCCCCAGAAATCATTCATCTTGGCACCTTGATCTTGGATTTCTAGCCTTCAGAGCTGTGAGAAAATAAATGTCTGTTGTTTATCACCTAGTATATGATATTTTGTCAAAGTATCCTGAGCACACTAAGACATGGAGTGTAGATGTTTTTGATGCTTTTGAATTGAGGTGCTGGAGAAGACTCTTGAAAGTCCCTTGGACAGCAAGGAGATCAAGCCAGTCAATCCTAAAGGAAATCAGTCCTGAATATTCACTGGAAGGACTGAGGTGGCAACTGAATCTCTAATACTTTGGCCACCTGATGTGAAGAGCCTTCTTGTTGGAAAGACCCTGATGTAGGGAAAGATTGAAGACAAAAGGAAAAGAGGGCCGCAAAGGGAGAAATGGTTAGATAACATCACTGACTCACTGGACATGAATTTGAGCAAACTCCAGGAGATAGTGAAGGACAGGGAAGCCTGGTGCCCTGCAGTCCCTGGGGTTGCAAAGAGTCAGACATGACTTAGAGACTGAACAACAACAAATAGGTGTTTTATATTTAAGGCTGTAGTGTTCTTCATCATCCCTTTAATGTTTCCTTTTGTGAGCCATCTCTATGCTAAAACTTAGTTGGATTCAATTATTTAAAAGACATAGGTAAAATACTTTTAATTTAATTTTTAAAAATTGCTTAATGAATTTATGGTATTTAAAGGAAGATTTTGTGATAAAAATATTAGGAAATGTGTATTTCTTTTAAGCTAATACATATATTACCCTTGTATTTTGTTACATAACATCTTATAAAAAAATATTTGGTTTCAGCTGTAGATACAGAGTGGAGGGCAATTTAGTAGTGAAAAATAGATATAAATATGCTACGTACTCCTTCTACTTCTAAAATTACAGACTAACAGCCAGGGAGTGTCACAAGTTACGGCAGTGTCTGAAATCACAGAACAGCCCGAAACCTCTAGAATCTGAAAAAGGCAGCTTTCATAGCAAACACTAACTTGCTCTTTACTGCATAGGAATTATAGACGTGGCAACAGCTCAGGTCCTGCTTCTGCTTTAAGACTTAATCAAGAAAAAAAAGACGTCACACAGTTTAAAATCATTGACCCCTCTTTTGCTTTCAGTTTCATGAGACTTCTTCCTCTGTTATTTCACTTGGCCTTTGAACTCTTCCCCCATTTTGTCATAGTTTCTTTTATACAGGTAATATGCTTCCTGGAAAGTTTCTTTTTCTTATTTTTCAGTATGTGTACATTTTATATATGTCTAAATATACTTTCTCTGCCTTCCATATTATTTCTTCTGTCTTACACATTTTCTTTAGCTCTTTTTCTTAAAACATAATCTTTCTAGCAACATAGTCTAGGAAGAATTCTAGTGTAGAAACCTGTAACTGTGACAGTTGCTTATAATTTCATACCTTACAGATAACATTAAGATAGATACTATCAATTTCTCCTCTAGAATATTGTATAAATTTACACCTTTACCAAGAAATAAATGAATGTGCCTATTTTGCCACATCCTTGCCTACACTATGTATTACCAGTCTTTTTGCCAATTAGAAAAATAAAATATATCTCTTGTTTTTTAATTTTTATTTTCTTATTGGTATGTATGAATTTTCCTTGTGCTGTTAACCATTTTCATTTCATCCCTGAATTTTATATTTTTTTTTGTCCATTAAAAAAATCTGTTCATCTAATTTTTAATGACTTATAGAAAACCATTATATATGAGGGTTATTTACACTTTGCCAAATATTATGAGGATTATTTTCTATTTGATTGACCATTTAGTTATCTATACGGTTATACTTCTTTTTCTTAGCTAATCTTAACTACTAATCTTCCAGTTAGATTTTAAAATCATTTAACATGTTAAATTTAAAAAGAACACTCGAGATTCTGATAGAAATTTCATTAAATTTTTAGATTTACATGTAGAAAATTGACATTTTTCCGTGTATTCAGTTCTGTTCAGTTGCTCAGTCATGTGCGACTCTTGTGACCCCGAGGACTGCAGCACGCCAGACCTCCCTGCTCATCATCAACTCCTGGACCTTGCTCAAACTCATGTCCATTGGGTCGGTGATGCCATCCAACCATCTCATCCTCTCTCAACCCCTTCTCCTCCTGCCTTCAATCTTTCCTAGCATCAGGGTCTTTTCCAGTGAGTCAGTTTTTTGCATCAGGTGGCCAAGGTATTGGAGTTTCAGCTTCAGCATCAGTCCTTCCAGTGAATATTCATGACTGATTTCCTTTAGCATTGACTTGTTGGATCTCCTTGCCATCCAAGGGAGTCTCAAGAATGTTCTCCAACACCACAGTTGAAAAGCATCAATTCTTTGGCACTCAGCTTTCTTCATAGTTCAACTCTCAGAACCATACATGACTACTGGAAAAACCAAAGCTTTGACTAGACAGACCTTTGTTGGCAAAGTACTGTCTCTGCTTTTTAATATGCTTTTCTTGGTCATAGCTTTTCTTCCAAGGAGCAAGTGTCTTTTAATTTCAAAGCTGCAGTCACCATCTGAAGTGATTTTGGAGCCCAGAAAATTAAAGTCTGTCACTGTTTCCACTGTTTCCCCATCTGTTTGCCATGACGTGATGGGACCAGATGCCATGATCTTAGTTTTCTGAATGTTGAGTTTTATGCCAGCTTTTTCATTCTCCTCTCATTTTCATCAAGAGTCCATTTAGTTCTTTGCTTTGTGCTATAAGGGTGGTGTCATCTACACATCTGAGGTTACTGATATTTCTCCCGGCAATCTTGATTCCAGCTTGTGCTTCATCCAGCCTGGCATTTTGCATGATGTACTCTGCGTATAAGTTAAATAGTCAGGGTGACAATATACAGCCTTGATGTACTCTTTTCCTGATTTGGAACCAGTCTGTTGTTCCATGTCCAGTTCTAACTTCTGCTTCTTGACCTCCATACAGATTTCTCAGGAGGCAGATCAGGTGGTCTGGTATTCCCATCTCTGTAAGAACTTTCCACAGTTTGTTGTGATCCATATAGTAAAGGCTTTGGCATAGTCAATAGAGCAGAAATAGATGTTTTCCTGCAACTCTCTTGCTTTTTCGATGATCCAGCAGATGATAGCAATTTGATCTCTGGTTCCTCTGCCTTTTCTAAATCCAGCTTGAACATCTGCAAGCTCATGGTTCATGTACTGTTGAAACCTGGCTTGGAGAATTTGGGGCATTATTTTTCTAGCGTGTAAGATGAGTGCAATTGTGCGGTAGTTTGAACATTATTTGGTATTCCCTTTCTTTGGCATTAGAATGAAAACTGACCTTTTCCAGTCCTGTGGTCACTGCTGAGTTTCCCAAATTTTGAAGGTATATTGAGTGCAGCACTTTCACAGCATCATCTTTTAGGATTTGAAATAGCTCAACTGGAATTCCATCCCCTCCACTAGCTTTGTTCATAGTGATGCTTCCTAAGGCTCATTTGATTTCATATTCCAGGATGTCTGGCCCTAGGTGAGTGATCACACCATCATGGTTATCTGTGTCATAAATTCTGTGATTCCATGTATTAAATTGTTCTTTAGGGGACGTGTTTCTCAGTTTAAGCCAGACTTTTAAAATTTCCCTCAGTTGAGTTTTATAGTTTTCTTCTTATAACTCCTGGACATTTACTGTTAAGTTTTTCCTAAACATGTTAAGAGTTTTTGTTTCACAATAAATTTATAATTATACTTGTATTGTGAATTTATACTTTATAATTCTAAAGAACAGGTATAGCAATATACTTGTTATTTAGAATCAGATTTCTTATAATCTCATCTTGGCTTTCAATCTTGACAGTTAAAAGCCCTTTAACACCTAGTATTGCTATAGATTTTACTCCTGAATTCAGTGCAATAAACTAGAATACATATACTCTCCCAGAAACTGTATCACACCATGAAGGTAGAAATGTAATTTGATTGGGTGAATGAATGAAAGAATAAATGCAAGCATTGTCATGCAGTCTGATGGTATGCTAAGTATGCAAGATCACGAAGGAGGAAAAGCCATTACAATTTCAACTCAGAAGGTTGACTGGTCTTTGTAGTAGTCAGTGGGGAGGGGATGGATTATAGAGGGAAGAACATGTGCAAAGTCCTCCAGGTATAAAGTAGTGTGACTGGTTTGAAAGACAGCTAGTACTAGAGATTCAGTAGTGAGTGTGTCTGGTTTGGATTATTAGCACAGGACATGAAAGTTGCAAAATCTGAAAAGGTTGTTATGGTCTGTCAAAAGCTTTTGGTAGTTGTGTGACACTGACATTTTTGGTGTTTTAGAAAGATGTCCTTGCAGTTGATAGGTATGAGTTGGAGGAAGATGAGATGCGGTTAGGGAGACCTCCTGTATTCTTGCTTGGGAAATCTCATGGACAGAGGAACCTGGCGGGCTACAGTCCATGGAGTCACAAAAAAGTCAGGTATGGTTGAATGACTAGGTATTATTTTGCTAGGTATTAGTTGGGTGCTTGGTATATTAGTGGAAAAAAACCAGCAGCAGCAAATTGCTGATCATGGGACCTCCTTTTTAGTATATGAAAGAGAGTAATAACTTTACAATAAGCTAAGTAGAAGTTTATTTCACTTAGATGAAGAAAACAGAGCAGGATAAGGGAATTGGGAGTCCCAGGGGAGGGAAGAGTAGATCACAATTTTAAGTGAAATGATGAAGGTTTCAGTTAAAACATGACTTTTGAGCAGAGACTTGGAGATGGTGAGAAGTGAAGATTGTAAGTCTAGAGAGAAGACAAATGAAAATACTCTGAAATCGGAACCTACAAGAGCAGTGTGTCTGGAGCAGAATGAATGAGGGAATGTAGGAAATGAAGTCACCTCACAGTGGAGGTGGAGAAAGGGATGGGAAGGGCATAAAAACTGAATTTTATTTTAGGAAAAAATATTTTTATGAAAGTGTTCAATTTTACACTTTAAAAATGTATGAATATCAACGCATTTTGTTGAAAGAGTATGCCACAGTAAGAGGTACTGTAGGCAGTAACAGACTATATTTTCTGCAAAGCAGGCTGTCTGTTGTCATTCCAGAGCATATATATTCTTCTTTGCAAGTAAAGCCTTGTCAGAAGCCAGCTTTCTTCCTTCATCGGAGACTCAGACATGGCTCAGCACACTCTTTATTTCAGCTTTTTTTGTCTAAAATATTTTTGTGGCACTCCAATTTTTTTCCTCCAGTGGGTTTCTCTTTTTTTTTTTCTGTGTCATTGCAAACATATGATCTGCTTTAGAATTAAAATATAAATCTATCTTTATTTCTCTGCAGTTGTGAGATCTGGCTGGAACTTCAAATAGGATTAATTTTTAAGCAAGATTGAACTTGATGGACCATTTGGCATATTTCTTATATATCTTTGGTAGACTCTTGCAGCTTTAGTATTTTAGTGATTTTTAAAAACTATTTAAGACAATTTTAAATCTCCACTGTACTCATAGAAAACTTGACAGCTAATTTTTTAAGGAAACTAGTGAAGCAGATTTTATTGTATATGAAATTAAAAGGATTCCCTTGTATCATATATTCTTGATAATATGCTTTGACAAATTAGTACTTTGCTCATTTGCATTTTGTAGATTTTTAAACTTCTGTGCCTTTCAGAAGTACCACAAATTTAATTGATGTCTTGCATTGCTATCAGCCTTTCAAAACTACAGGAAAATTGAATCACAGATACTTCCGTCTACCTTACATCATTATCTCGAGAAAGATATCTAGATGATACTTCAACCCAAATTTCCATTTTGGGTATTTTTAGCTTTGGTTGTTTTTTGTAAGCAAAAAAAAAAAATGCTGTAGATTTATATTTACGTATTTGCAACTCATTTCTTTTCACAAAAGTTTCCTTTTTTAAAAAAAAATTGTTTATTTAGTTTTGACTGCAAATTGCTGTATGCAAATTTTCCTCTAGTAGTGGCGAGGGGGCTACTCTCTAGTTGTGGTATGCAGGCTTGTCATTGTGGTGGCTTCCCTTGTTGTTGTCCACGGGCTCTACTTACATAGCAGCACGCCAGTTCAGTAGCTGCGGCTCACGGGATCTAGAGCACACGCTCAGGAGTTGTGATGCACAGGCTTACTTGCCCTGCAGCATGTGGAATCTTCCCAGACCAGGGATCAAGCATGTGTACCCTGCATGGGCAGATGGATTCATGATCACTGGACAACCAGGGAAGCCCTTCTACAAAAGTTTTGAGTGTCTTGTTTGATTTGAAACATCAAAGTAGATGTTTGAAGAACATCAGAGTCATGTTCTGATGATTCTGAAGAAACTCAGAATCAGGGAATAGATAGAATGGAATATTAAGGCCAAGAGAAAAACAGGGCATGTATAATTATTTCTAAACATTTTTTTTAGCACTGAGCTACAGGTTTTACTCTCAGATGACTAATTTTGCTAAACAGGCTAGCATTGTAACTTGTAAAGAAAAACTTAAGTGAAAGTTTGCATAAACTTTTAGTAGAATTTGTCGTAATAAGGCCTAAAAATTTGGATGAAGGACTTGTACTTCAAAGCAGTATAGTTGCAGAAAATAAAAAGTATATAGAGATGACAAAACATTTCCCTCTACCCATAATCATGTTCTGTTGTTCATTTTCTTGAAGAGGCATCACAGTTGCGATATACCAATAATACCAAGAATTATTATTTCTGTTTTTTGTGAAGGTTTTAGATATGAAGTAGATAGAGGTCAATTTTTAAACCTCCTTTAAATTTATAAACAAGGTAGTGGAATTTCATATGTGAATACCAGAAAAATATATTCTTAATTTTCATTTTTAGGCCTCTTAGCTGTTGGAAAATTTTATTGAAAATAGATACTTAAAATAGGAAATTTTCCTTCAGCTGGTAGCTTGATAGCAGAGACAAATGATAGACTTTAGACAATGGAAAAGAGAAATGATGATGTTTGGGGGAAAAATATTGTAATCCATTTAAGTTTCTACTAAGCTCATAAAATTGGTCTTTTTGAAAATAGAGATGCATTTTCATATCTGGACTCTTCATATGGTATTGAATGGAAAATAAAGGAGTCTTTCTGAAATAATACTGAAGAAAGAAAATTAAAATGTGACTCAGTTCCCTGTTATGCAAATAATGATTCAGTTCAGTGTTGGACTTCAGGGGCCAATAATTTTTATGAAAGTATTACTAAAGCAAGGTGTTTGGGTTGGATTTTAAAATCAGTGTCCTTTGGTTGACTTCCTTTCAGTTTTTTTTTTTTATTTTTTTTATTTTGGAATACTTGTTTATCGTATTGTGGCATTTATTTTGTTCCCTCTAAATTTTTCCTTTCCTATCCCTAGCACAAATGTGGATGTAGATCCAAATCTAATCCATATGGTAAATAAATTGTTTTTCTGTATGCTGTAAACCCTGTTGTGTATTCCTAAGTGTATTATATTTTATAGCATTTGAGTTCCCATATGCTTGGCACACTTTTTAATTTTATGGGAGCTCAATCAGTAATTGTGTCCAAATACAGTTATAGACTCTGTATGTGTGTAAATTATATATGTATATATATAATGTAAATTATTAGACATTTTAAAGACCATTTTGGCCAGTACTGAGATAGTTGCTCACACGATTTAATATCACACTTAATGGGCACTCTGATAGGTGTTGCAGCCAGATTGGAAGATAGCCAAGGTTATTGCTTTGTGTTGAGCTTATTGCAATCTGCAGGGTTATACATATTTAGCTACTACCACTTCTTAATGCTTCCAAGTGTTGCCTTCTCCTTTTTTTTTTTTTAAAGAAAACAACTTAGTCATGTAAGAAAGCCTTGAGAAGAGAGTATTAGTCATCACTAGTAAGCATCATAAAATGGACTTTAGCCTCTTCTTTTTGATTATGTTTTTAATTTCAGCAATAAAAGCTCATGTTCCCGGATTAGAATTTATTTTTGAGCTTTCAATTACGTATCCAAGTCAAAGTCATCTGTCAAAGCTGTGATCTGGTAGTTTTAAACTTTTTAAAAAATCAGGAAATGTTCTGAGGCGGAGAGAATCATTCGTAGATTTCTCCTTTTATTTATTTCACCTTGGTCATATAAAAACTGATGAACTGCAAGCTAAATACCACTTTCTAACCCCAAAGGCATGCTTAAATGCTATCTTAACTCCATGCTTGTGGCTTCTGAGTTGTCAGTAATCTCCAGGATGAATACTGTGGACTGGTTATTTGCTGCCAACACAGCATCCTCCTGACAGAGGTTCATGTGAGGAAAGAAAGTCAGACGGGGGTAAAATTACAGGACAAAAGAGAAGCAAAAGTATTGTATTCTATGAAAATGGTGATGGTGTTATAGTTTTTGCCACAAGCCCTTTTGGAAAATCATTTTTAAAATACTGTGGAAATGCCACAGATTTTGAAATATAATTTTTTCCCCTTGTTTTGAAGCCTAGGATTTAGGGATGATAGTCATAACAAGTTAGTCTATTTTTGGAAAGATGACTTTGTATGCCACAGTTCTTCACCCTGAGTTAGGAGACAGTTCACTGTTTTTATGCAATTATATTTGCCCTCATCCATTTATTTAATAAGCACAAGAGATAAAAATAGAATCAAATGTTCATTTTACTAAATCAGAAGTTAAATATTTTTCATTTGTGAAATGCCTTCAAGATCATTGTTAGAAATTATAACTTTTGAAGTATGTATCTTTGGGAACAGATATTTTAGGACTTGAAAAAATTTCATACCAACTAACTCCTTTTTTGTTCTAGGAATGGGTTTTTAAGGATTACTAAAATATATAAGAAATGATACCTATTCTTAAAATATAATATTGGAGATTATATATACACATATAAGACAAGTCAATATGTGATAAATTTATAAGATAGGTGTTGAATTTAGTAATTATTTTAGATAAGGGTTGCATTTTTAAGTCCCCGTGCTTCCTTAAAGGATTTATTTCTTTGATAATTAGAAAGCAGTATAATTGAATGTTTTATTAAAATTTGAAAAATATATAGATTTATTGATATCCTTTATTCAGCAAGAATTCAGGGTAGTTAATTATACTTATTAGAAAATTATAAATACAAGGTATATAAGTAATATAGATTTTCTAAGTAAAATATTATTGACAGAGGTATAGTCACATCAGATAGGATTTATTCTTTCAATAATTTCCTCCCAGTTGACTCAGTGGTAAAGAATCCGCCTGCCAATGCAGGAGACGCAGGAGATGCGGTTTCGATCCCTGTGTTGGGAAGATCCCTGGAGGAGGAAATGGTAGCCCACTCCAGTATTCTTGCCTGAAAAATCCTGTGGACGGTGGGGCCTGGCTGGCTATATAGTTCATGGGGTTGCAGAGAGTCAGACAGGACTGAGCGACTGAGCGTGCAAAGCACAGTGACAAGACTAATGGGTAAATAAAAATTCCAAATTGTAAGATGATATGTAGTCTTGGGTTAAGGTAAATTTGGCACCTGTTGGAGCATTTTAAGAATGACTTTTCTAGTTTTTGCAGTTTATATTTTAAGGAAGCAATTAAAAAACTTGGAGTGGATTCAGAAAAGAGCCTCCTTAGTAATTAAGTGGAAAATATGACCCGAAAGTATGGTGAACTTTAACTTGAATTTTTTGGAGATTTTCTTTTTATTAATAATGATTTAAAAATACTTACTTTTGTATACACGTGCTTAGTCTCTCAGTTGTGTCTGATTCTTTGCGACCCCATGGACTACAGCCCATCATGCTCCTCTATCCATGGGGATTCTTCACGCAAGAACACTGGAGTGGGTTGCCATGCCCTCCTCCAGGGGATCCTCCCAATCCAGGTATCGAACCCAGGGATCGAACCTAGGTCTTCTGCATTGCAGGCGGATTCTTTACCAACTGAGCCATCAGGGAAGCCTAAGAATACTGGAGTGGGTAACCTATCCCTTCTCTAGAGTATCACCTGACCCAGGAATTAAATTGGAGTCTCCTATATTGCAGGTGGATTCTTTACCAGCTGAACTATCAGGGAAGCCCTTTTGTATGCCAGTGTATTATCTTTCAAAGAAATAGATTAGGAAATGAGGGGAACAATCTTTATTCAAACTGTTTATCTTGATTTTTCATTTGGAAAATGTGTTCTGTCATTTGTGATAGTTAATAAAGATTAGGAGTATCAATGTTTGATTAGTATATAGTACACCAGTTCAGATCCATGTCTCCTCCTCTCCTCTGACTTTCTAGTGTGTAGCTCTCCTAGTGAGTGGAGAGGAAGTGGAGGAATGCATAAGAACCTTAATACTTAATTATTGGTCTTGTGAGGCATACGTGTTCTTCCTCTGGGTGAGATCTGATTTCACTGACTGATGGTGCTCCTAATAATTTCTTGGTCCCCACATGTATTATGCATGGTTTTCATTGGGTAGCGCTGAGATTTACCTCAGCAGTAGTATTTGCTGAGGATTTCTTCAGTGTGGCTACCTGCTGGCTGTGTCAGTTGTCTAGGACAAGGTCATTCTCTTGGTGGTGTGACTTCTCATCTAGTTCAGCAGCTGCTGATGCAAGTCAAGAGAGTCAAGAGTAAGGAGGACCTTCTAAGATGTTACGAGAGACTGACTCGATTTTGTTACCCAAAGAAAATAGAAAAAAAGTGAAAGTGTTAGTTGCTCAGTTATGTCCAAATTTTTGCAATCCCGTGGACTATAGCCTGCTGTGGGCTCCTCTGTCCATGGAATTCTCCGGGCAAGAACACTTGAGTGGGTAGCCATTCCCTTTTCCAGGGGATCTTCCTGACCCAGGGATTGAACCCAGGTCTCCTGCATTTGCAGGCAGATTCTTTACTGTCTGATCAGACATGAGTAAACACATTCCTCTGGGAGGGGGAAGAGAAGCTCTTCTCCAGGAACAGTGCCATTTCCGTGGAAATGAAGACTGCTTTCCTTATTCCTTCTTTTTTTCCCTTACTGCTTTCTTTGTGTACACCAGCGCTGGTGCTGATGGTGGCGGTGGCACAGGCATTTGGAAGTGGTAAGGGCCAGTTCTGCTACCGTTTAGTTACCTCTGGGTGCAAGAGGGCATGTTGTATCTCTCAGCTTGAGTTTTGAAGCTTAACTGCAGTTCTGAGATAACAGAAAAAGTGCTTATCAACATCCTTTCACAAACTTATTCCTTTCTATTCTTTCTATATGTGTGTATAGTAGAGGGAGAAGTGTTTGTGTGTTGGCATAGTCAGCATGTTTCTTTTTATAATGCTCATGTTTGGGTGGCTTTGTCCAGAAATTGAATTTGCTGTATATAAAAATTTGTGGGTAACATCTTGATTCTGTTCCCCTTTTATGTAAGATCAGGTGCCTTTTTTCTGTGCAGAACAGTTTGAAGCCTGTTCACAGTTCTGTCACATGAGGCCGTAGTTTAAGTCCCAGAGTGTTCAGTTGAAGAGTTGATTAGATTTGTTAGAGTATCTGGGCTCTAACTGCTTCACAGGTTTCTATCAGGATGCAGTATGCCTGTTTTTATTTTCTTTACATTTAATACTTTTGAGCTTTGGATCTTTTCCTCACTTGTAGTCAGTAGTTCTGAAGACATTACTTCCATTTACCTCTTATAGCAGCTATGTGCTCACCATTCAGAAGCAAGAAGAGTACTGACTCCAGGGAAGAAACTGTTTAAAAGATATTGGACAGCTGGAAGCAGAGACGCCACTACCATGTCCCTCTCCGCGAGCTCCACCCACCTCGTTTGTGGCCTAGATGATGCTGAGTTTGGTTTAGGAATTAGGAAACTCCAGTGCGTGTAAGGGGAGAGTGAAAAAGTTGGCTTAAAGCTTAACATTCAGAAAACTAAGATCACGGCGTCTGGTCCCATCACCTCATGGGAAATAGATGGGGAGACAGTGGAAACAGTGTCAGACTTTATTTTTTTGGGCTCCAAAATCACTGCAGGTGGTGACTGAAGCCGTGAAATTAAAAGACGCTTACTCCTTGAAAGGAAAGTCATGACCAACCTAGATAGCATATTAAAATGCAGAGACATTATTTGGCCAAGAAAGGTCTCTCTGGTCAAGGCTATGGTTTTTCCAGTGGTCATGTATGGATGTGAGAGTTGGACTTTGAAGAAAACTGAGCGCCAAAGAATTGATGCTTTTGAACTATGGTGTTGGAGAGACTCTTGAGAGTCTCTTGGACTGCAAGGAGATCCAACCAAGTCCATCCTGAAGGAGATCCATCCTGGGTGTTCATTGGAAGGCCTGATGCTGAAGCTGAAACTCCAATACTTGGCCACCTCATGCGAAGAGTTGACTCATTGGAAAAGACCCTGATGCTGGGAGGGATTGGGGGCAGGAGGAGAAGGTGATGACAGAGGGTAAGATGGCTGGATGGCATCACTGACTCGATGGGCATGAGTTTGAGTAAACTCCGGGAGTTTGTGATGGACAGGGAGGCCTGGCGTGCTGCAATTCATGGGGTCACAAAGAGTCCGACATGACTGAGCGACTGAACTGAACTGAACTGAGTGCATATAAGCATACTTTTAGATGGAAGCTCATGGATTATTGATGTAAATGCTTCCAGAATGGCTAATATAAGCCTTGAAAATAAGAATTGTAGTCAGATGTTTTCATAGACCTGGTAGGACAGTGTGTATCTTAGCATGGAACCAAAGAGTGAGGGAAGCAGTATGCTTTAACTCCTCCTCCTGTAAATCTCCATCTCAGTTTGAATAAGCTATCTTTTCTGAGGTTATTGGATCAAGAAATTAAAAGGGGTCTTTTCTTCTGGCCAATCCATATTCTGCCTGAAAAACTGTGGATAGCCTCTCAACTTGTTTCTCTTGAGAATGTTAGTGAGACGTTTCCAGAAGTCCCGAGTGGGGCTTAGGTGATTGGGGTGGAGCCGTGCCATGGTATGGCTCTCTGTTCCTCCAGAGTTTCTCATGTGCTAATTTTCTAGGTTAAGGTATACTGTTTGAAAACTAATCTTGTTATACATTGGAAGAAAAAGATAATGTGCTGTAGTTTGTCCTTCCATACTAAAATTTGTTATTTTTTAAATTTTATTTATTGTTCAGTCGATAAGTTGTGTCTGACTCTCTGCAACCACATGGACTACAGCACGCCAGGCTTCACTGTTCCTCACTATCCCACAGAGTCTGCTCAGACTCATGTCCATTGAATCAGTGATGACATCCAACCATCTCTTCCTTTGCCACCCTCTTCTCCTTCTGCCCTCAATCTTTCCCAGTGTCAGGGTCTTTTCCAGTGAATCGGATCTTTGCATCAAGTGGGCAAAATACTGGAGCTTCAGCTTCAGCATCAGTCCTTCCAGTGAATATTCAGGATTGATTTTCTTTAGGATGGACTGGTTTGATCTCCTTGCTGTCCAAGGGGCTCTCAAGAGTCTTCTCCAGTACCACAGTTTGAAAAATTGAAAGCATCTATTTTTCAGCACTCAGTCTTCTTTATGGTCCAAATCTCACATCCTCACATGACTGCTGGAAAAACCATAGCTTTGACTATATGGACCATTGTCAGCAAAGTGATGTTTCTGCCTTTTAATATGCTGTCTAGGTTTGTCATAGCTTTTCTCCATATATGTATTAATTTGGTATAGCTGAATAGCAAGTTACTTCAAAACTCCTACATTAAACTAGTAACCATCTATTATTACTGTTCATGAGCATTTGGATCAGCTGGTTCTGCTGATGTAGTCCAGATTCAGCTGATTTCTGTCAAGCTCTCTGAGAAATCTGCAGTCAGCTGATGGGTAGGCCTGGGGCAGGCACATCTGGATAGACCTCATTTACATGTGTGGTGGTTGACTGGCTGTTGGCTATGGTGACCAAGTAAATGGGCCGCATATCTCGTCATTTAGTAAGCTAGTTTTGTCTTCTTATGGTGGCTGAAAAGAGTTTCAAAAATATCAAGAGGGCAAGTTCCAATATGCAAGCACGTTTTCAGTTTCTGCTTTCATGATGTTTGCTAACACCTGATTGATCCCAGTAGATCTCATGACCATGAGCAGAGCCAGCTTGGGAAGGCCTTACAAATAGCCTGGCTTCTGGTTGAGGTGAGCAGTTGAGACTGTGACTGCCAAAACACACACTTTACATTGTTTATGTTGTCAGACTTACTTCCCGTTTATTATTTTTTAATGTTTGAAAAAGGTCTCCCTTTGGTGGTCCCTTTTAAGCTGTTTTTTCAGTACAGGAGAATTTTTACATTTCTTTATCTTTCCTGCTCTGGATTCTTATTCTAATACAGTTGATTCCTATTGTTCAGTAAAATAGTTGTGTCCAATAAAGTCATTGAAAACACTGAATTCTCAAATGCTGAACCACTGCTCTGAAGGGAAATACAGGGTTAGGCTCCTGAAATCCTCTGATCACAGTACTTTTATCAACTGAGCTATAGTTAACCTTGTTTTATGTGTGTTTTTATGAAAATCACCATTTAGTAGATATATTGATATCATGGCCAACTACACTATAACTTATGCTTGAAAGAAGTATATCTAACAGAGCTATTTTCTCCATGAGTCACATCACAGCCTTCTTGCTTTTAGAGACACTAGTCAGCACTTCAGCAGCATGCCTGAGGACCATTTAAAAAATGAAATCACCAACAATAAGCACAAAAATGCAAAAAATATGGTAGTGAATAGAATGACCAAGTTATTTGTTTATAGAAGGACAGCTGAATCAAGAAGGCAGAGAGAATTGCCCTATTTGACCTGACCTGGGAATGTGTATGTTGGGTAAGTCAAATTCTTCAATGTTCTTTGTCCATCCTAGCATGTCTCCAGAAGTACCTAGAGTATTGATTTTGGGTTACAAGTAAATTTTAGTTACTTGTAGCTAAAGACAAGCAAAGAGGAACTATAGAGCCTTAAAAATGTGAAAGAACAGAGTGAAAAAGCTAGCTTAAAACTCAAGATTCAAAAAATGAAGATCATCGTATCTGGTCCTATCACTTCATGGCAAATAGATAGGGGATAAATGGAAACAGTGACAGACTTTATTTTCTTGGGCTCCAAAATCACTGTGAATGGTGACTGCAGCTATGAGGTTAAAAGATGCTTGCTCCTTGGAAGAAAAGCTATAATAAATATAGATAGCGTATTAAAAAGCAGAGACATTACTTTGCCTCCAAATCTGTATAGTCAAAGCTGTTATTTTTCCCATAGTCATGTACAGATTTGAGAGCTGGACCATAAATAAGGCTAAATGCCAAAGAATTGATGTCCTGTGGCTACTGCGAACTTTTTCAGATTTGCTGACATATTGATTGCAGCACTTCAACAGCATCATCTTTTAGGATTTGAAATAGCACCGCTTGAATTCTGTCACGTCCACTAACTTTGTAGTAATGCTTCATAAGTCCCATTTGACTTCATACTTCGGAATGTGTGGCTCTAGATGAGTGACCACACCATCATGGTGATCCAAGTAATTAAGACCTTTTTTTGTATAGTCTGTCTGTTCTTGCAACCTTTTTAAAATCTATTCTGCCTTTCTTAGGTCCTTAGCATTTCTGTGCTTTACATGCTTATCCTTGCATGAAATATTCCCTTGGTATCTTCAATTTTCTTGAAGAGATCTCTAGTCTTTCCATACTGTTGTTTTCCTTACTTCTTTGCATTGTTCATGGAAGAAGACCTTCTTACTTTTCTTTCCTTTTCTCTGGAACTCTGCATTCAGTTGGATATATCTGTCCCCTATATAGAGGTTCTCCATCTTCGGCTGCAGAGAATATGATCAGTCTGGTTTCAGTATGACCGTTGGTGATGTTCATGTGTAGAGTCATTTCTTGTGTTGTTGGAAGAGGGTGTTTCCTATGACCAATGTGTTCTCTTGGCAAAACTCTGTTAGCTTTGCCAAGCTCCATTTTGCACTTTAAGGCCAAACTTTGCTATCACTCCAGGTATCTCTTGACTTCCTACTTCTGCTTTCCAATTCCCTGTGATGAAAAGAACATCTTATTTCTTTGGTGTTAGTTCTAGAAGGTGTTGTAGATCTTCACAGACCTATTCAACTTTTGCTCTTCAGCATCGGTGGTTGGACGTAGGCTTAGATTATAGATGTCACATAGATTACTGTGATGTTGAATTGTTTGCCTTGGAAAGGAATCAAGATCCTTCAGTCATTTTTGAGACTGCACCCAAGTACTACATTTCAGATTCTGTTGTTGACAGTGAGGGCTACTTTATTTCTTCTAAGGGATTCTTGCTCATAGTAGTAGATAGAATGGTCATCTGAATTAAATTCGCCCATCCTTGTACATTTTAGTTAACTGATTCCTGAGATGTCTATGTTCTCTCTTGCCATCTCCTGTTTGACCATATCTAATTTACCTTGATTCATAGAACCAGCATTCCAGGTTCCTATGCAATATTTTCTTTACAGCTTTGGACTTTAATATCAACACCAGACACATCCATAGCTGCACGTCATTTTCGCTTTGGTCCAGCTGTTTCATTCTTTCTGGAGCTATTAGTAATTGCCTTCCATTCTTTCCCAGTAGCATATTGGACTGCCTGGCAGACTTGTCTTCTGGTGTCATATCTTTTTGCCTTTTCATACTGTTCATTATGTTCTTGCAGCAGTAATACTGGAGTGGTTTGCCATTCCCTCTTGCAGTGGACCACCTTTTGTCAGAATTCTCCTCTGTGACCCATTCATCTTGGATTGCCCTGCACGGCATGACTCACAGCTTCACTAAGTTATGCAAGCCCCTTCACCACGACAAGGTTGTAATCCATGAAGGAGTTTAAAAATATAGCTGATGTTTGTTTCAATACCTGTTTTAAGATGGACTTATATACTTGTCTTTTATTTGGAGTTGAAATGGTTTCTGGGAACATTTGTGTATACATGCATGTTTTTTAGTTACAATCTCAAATAGGAGTGTTTCAGTTCAGTTTTGTTCAGTCACTCAGTCGTGTCTGACTCCTTGCGACCCAATGGACTGCAGCACGCCAGGCTTCCCTGTCCATCACCAACTTCTGGAGCTTGTCTCAAACTCATGTCCATTGAGTTGGTGATGCCATCCAATCATCTCATCCTCTGTTGTCCCCTTCTCTTCCTGCCTTCAATCTTTCCTAGCATCAGGGTCTTTTCCAACGAGTCAGTTCTTCACATCAGGTGGCCGAAGTATTGGAGTTTCAGCTTCAGCACCAGTCCTTCCTCAAGTGTTTAAAGGTTTATTTTCTCAGGAATCTAATAGCATAAGGAATATGAGGTACTGAAAGCAGCAGGTAAGTTTTCTTCTGTTCAGAACAGTTGCTTTTCCACATTTAGTGTGGGAGTCAGTTTGTTGGCATATTTCTGTGTTCTTTACTAAGATTGATTGCTTCAAGGAATTTAAAAGATAGGCTTTTGAAGAGGAAAGCAGATTATATTAAAGCGATTTTTAAAATGCACCTAGTAAGAGCTCATCATTTTCTTGGCATTATTTAAAAAAAAAAAAAGTTCATTTTCTCTAAAGAAACCAGTTTCCTTGGGACTTCTCCAATGGCTCAGTGTGAAAAAAATCCACTGGCAATGCAAGAGTCACAAGATACGTGGGTTCGATCCGTGGGTTGGGAGTATCCCGTGGAGGAGGAAATGGCAACCCATCCCAGTATTCTTGCTTGAAAAATCCCGTGGATAGAGGAGCTTGTCATGCTACAGTCCATGGGGTCACAGAGAGTTGGACATGACTGTGTGAGCACACACAGCGCACACATCCCTGCACACAGTGTTTCTTTTGCTTGCTGCTTCCGATCTGCTCAAAGCTTAGAACCTGGGCTACTAACCTTGGTGGAATAGCTTGAAGAAGGATTCGTGGCCACTGTATTAGACTTTGAGGCAGTTCTTCTTTACGTAGAGCAGAAAAATCCTGGAGCACAATTTTTGTCAACTATTTTTACTTTTTAGCATGCATTGATTTTTTACTTTAAAAATGCTTTTTTGGTTTGTTCATTTAATAAGGTAAGAAAATTCAGTGATGGACTTTATATACTCTTAGCTTATAGGAAATTTATGTACTTGCAAAAGCAAAAACATTTGTGCCCTAAGTCAAGCAAGCTGATGTAAAAACCTTTCTCTCCAGATGGACAAACAAAATTGACTTACGCCCTAAAATGTGTAATGGTAGAGTGATTTGTGCTATGCCCTCAGTCAGGATATCCCAAGTATCTCTCTTTTACTGTTAACATTTCACTATAATATGTGTAACTCGAATATTTAAAATCCATCCACCCCCTCTCTCGTCCTTAACCACACATTACCACTTAATAGAAATCAGTTAGTGTATCTGATGATTAACCAGAGAGAGTGATCTATTCAGTGTCACAGAAACTGTATTAAATAAATAGAGAAGATACAGTATGTTGGATTCCTGGGTGTCTGTTTTCAAGAAATTGTCAGGAGTAATTTTGACTTTCCCATGTGTTCTGACTACAACCCAATTTTTATATGAGGTATCTCTTCTGTTCCTGTTTGGTTGTCTATGATATATTAATTACCATGCTAATAAACCCTTAACATACTTACTTTCACTTAATTCCCACTTCCAGACAGTCTGATAGGCATTATTAGTCCCATTTACAGTTTAAGAAAGTGATAATAGTAAGTTGCTTGTCCAGGGTTCACATTGCTAGTAAACTCATTCCCTCAGTTTAAAATTGGATTGACCTGAACATACTAGAATGGTATTGGAGGTGATATTTTGTTGTAATTATTTCCTTAGAGGAGATAAAGAATGTTAGCTTTTATTTTGCTCAGAGTTTAATTTCGAAAGTATTTTATTTAAATACCTTAACTATTTTGAACAGAACTCTGACATATAGCAAGCATCTCCCTGTCTCTCTTTATTCTTTTTGTTTTTAGAGATTATATTAAATATCTGTTACCATTTGTTTGGTAGAGGGACGGCTTTGTGAGCACTGATTCTTATACTGACATGTTAACTCTTGTTGCTCTCATAGTCTGTAGAGCAGTCAAGACTGTATGTCCCTGCAAGAAAACTGAGAAAAAAAAAATCACATTTTTCCTCTTCATCTCATATATAGCAGAAGTATTTGCCACAAATTTTAATTTTCTCAGAAATGATGACTCTTTTATTATCAGAGTGTAGTGTTTGAGCCATCCTGAGGAGTAGATTAAAAAAGCAAACAGCAGCTCTTCTTGCTTTTTTCTACTTCCAATCCCCTTTCCTAAAAAAATACAAATAGATCATTTTATCTAATTTCTTAGTAATAAGTGGAAAAAATAAACAGGCAATTCCCAATCACCGGGGCCCTCATTCAAAAGAATAGGATACTCCCAGAAGGGAATTAGTTGGAATATTTTATTCTTGTCTAGCTTGGTTAGCTGTTAGCAGAAATAATTAGTAATTTATGGCAGGACAGGAAGAGAATCTGATTCATAGATACACTAATCAGAATAATAATCATTGGAAAATTGGGATATATCCATATTATATTGCTCAATGTGATTTTTGAAAGTGTTCCTTAAGTTCTGTTGGAACAAACAAGGTTTATACTGTATATTATTACACGTATTGGACATAGTGGGAGTGGTAACAGTGTGGTGATTTTTGTAGTTGTGTTACATTATCTCTTAAAGAAAACTTGTAAAGGGCTTATTAATTCAACTTCAGAGTTTTGTTTTAGGCTAAGATTTGGCAGAGTTAGGCTTAGTTCATTGGTGACTAATTTATTTTCTAAAGTTTGAAGAGTTTTGTTCAAATCCTAGTGAATTGTTATTTCTAGCATGTGTGATATATTTTTTTTCCTAGAAAATTAGGACACATTTTGGAAATGATTACAAACATAAAAGTAGACAAAAGAATAGGAAGATCTGTCATTTCTTATGCTTTTGTGGCTACATTGTTGAATCACCTTAAAGAAGAAGAAGATGAAAAATAGTCCTTGCCAGAATGCCCTGTGTGAAAATTTTTTTTCTAAAGTAAAATTTGGTAACTATTCTAACTTTGGATATTTGTGTGGATTCCTACATGTAATTTTCCATCTTTTTAAAACAGTTGCTGCTAACTGAAGAAGATATTTTCCATTTTTCAACATATTTATTCAAATTAATTCCTTCTGTAAGAAGCTCTTTGTCTTAATAGTGCTATGTTTTATCTGGATGATATGCAGAGTACTTTCCCAGCATCATTTTTGGTTCAAGTTACTGAGTACTTGTTAAAGCCCCGCTGTCAAGTAGGTTTTCCAGGCCCGTTGTCACCAATTTGAAACGCTTAGTTTTACCTAGTTTTCTTTCAATTTATGGCACAGTTTTGAAGCTAATCATTGTTCCTTGGAGATAAGTGTCTTTCATGCCAAGAATTATAAAATTATCTATAATACTTCCACCGAACAACATCATGCATTTGATATGTTTTTCTTTTTAATGATATTCTGAATGTGTCAAATGCAAACTATTTGTATGCCATTATCCATCTAACATAGCTTACACATTTCTCATACTCCTATAAATCCTTTGCAAATATTACTGCATAATATTATGCATTGGAATGAACCATAATTTTCAGAATCTTCTCTTTTTGTTGTTGTACGTATTGATTATTATTATTTAAAAATATTTTTAGTCTTTTAAAATCATGTTGTCCCCCCAAATTTTTATGTAGACAAAGCTATCTTGATTTATGATTTGCTTTTTAATGTAATTTGTTAGAAGAGGAATTGGCATGTCTGACTCTTGGTGACCCCATGGACTATAGAGTCCATGGAATTCTCTAGGCCAGAATACTGGAGTGGGTAGCCTTTCCCTTCTCCAGGGGATCTTCCCAACCCAGGGATCTAACCTAGGTCTCCCCCACTGTAGGCGGATTCTTTTCCAGCTGAGCCACCAGAGAAGCCCAAGAATACTGGAGTGAGTATCCCTTCTGTAGCACATCTTCTCGATCCAGGAATCAAACTGGGGTCTCCTACATTGCAGGCAGATTCTTTACCAACTGAGCTATCAGGGAAGCCCATCTTGATTTATGGTTTTCTTTTTAATGTAAATTGTCAGAAGAGGAATTACTGGATCACAGGGTGAAAATACTAACATTAAGTTAGTTTCATGAAAGGTTGAACCACGTTATGTTGCCAGTGCTTGTTTTATAAAAGAAAGTGAAGTTGCTCAGTCATTTCTGACTCTTTGTAACCGCATGGACTGTAGCCTACCAGGCTTCTCCATCCATGGGATTTTCCAGGCAAGAGTACCAGAGTGGGTTGCCATTTCCTTCTCCAGGGGATCTTCCCGACAAAGGGATCGAACCTGGGTCTCCTGCATTACAGGCAGACACTTTACCCTCTGAGCTACCAGGGAAGCCCTGTGGTTGTCTCATACTTGCCTTATAATATAGATTACTTTAAGGAGAGTTTCGTTAATTTGAAACCCATAAAATGGTATCACCTTTAAATTTAATTTTTTTGAAATTATATTTGTGTTGGACTTAAAAATATTTCCATCAGATATTTCTGTTTTTCCTTAGGAAGTATCTATCCCATATTGTGAACATTTTCCTTTTATGATTGCAACATTTCTTCTTTTTGGCCGTGGCATGCAGGGTCTTAGTTCCCCAACCAAGGATCGAACCCACACCCCCTTAAGTGGAAGTATGGAGTCTTAACCACTGGACCACGAGGGGAAGTCATTGCAATACTTCTTATATACTTTATAGATACTTTTTCTGTTGTGGGTATTAAATATTTTTCTTGTGTGTGAATATTTTTCCTAGAATAATCATTTAATGATGATGGTTAATAAATAGTGAGCAGCAACTTACCAGACATCATTAGACACAAAGTCCTGAATTTAGAGTCCAACTTTTAATGAGATATAGACAGTGTATAAACAGATAAATCTGTAGTTTGTCATGGCATGATAAGTACTATAAAAAAAAATAACAGAATAAAGGATCTGGAAAGTGTTAGGATATGATAAGGTTGTAGTGGAGAGCCTGTCTTGACACGAGAACTTGTGGAAAGACAGATATAGGTAGGCCTTCTGGACCCTGGGTATGTGTGAGAGAAGTGGGTCAGACAGAGGAAACACAGTGAAAGAGGTAAAGTTGTATTTGATATATTTTTAGAAAGAGCAAGGAGGTTGGGTTTCTGAGAGGGATATACGTCCATCTGCTTTCCATCTTTTGTCTTCTCAACTCTTTGACTGTTTGCTTTTTAGTTTTGTATTATTACAAGCACCAAAAAACAAAAAAGAGGAAAAGAAAATAAGAAGGCTAAAAATCTTTTCAGGTATTTTTGTTGCATTTGGAGTGGCAGAAGTCATAAATATTGATGTATAATCTGCCATTTCATTTAAAAATCCGCTGTTGTTGTTATGATGATTTAAACATGTATTAAAATCTCAATATTATAAAATAATAATTATTATTTTAAACAATTCAGTTCAGTTCAGTTGCTCAGTTGTGTCTGACCCCTTGTGACCCCATGGAGTGCAGCATGCCAGGCCTCCCTGTCCATTGCCAACTCCTGGAGTTTAGTCAAACTCATGTCCATTGAGTTGGTGGTGCCATTCAAAAATCTCATACTCTGTCATCCCCTTCTCCTCCTGCCTTCAATCTTCCCCAGCATCAGGGTCTTTTCAAATGAGTCAGTTCTTCGCATTAGGTGGACAAGGTATTGGAGTTTCAGCTTCAGCATCAGTCCTTCCAATGAATATTCAGGACTGTTTTCCTTTAGGATGGACTGGTTGGATCTCCTTGCAGTCCAAGGGACTCTCAAGAGTCTTCTCCAACACCACAGTTCAAAAGCATCAGTTCTTCAGTGCTCAGCTTTTTTTAATAGTCCAACTCTCATGTCCATACGTGACTACTGGGAAAACCATAGCTTTGACTAGACGGACCTTTGTTGGCAAAGTAATGTCTCTGCTTTTTAATATGCTGTCTAGGTTGGTCATAACTTTTCTTCCAAGGAGCAAGGGTCTTTTAATTTCATGGCTGTAGTCACCATCTACAGTGATTTGGAGCCCAAAGAAATAAAGTCTGTCAGTGTTTCCACGTTTCCCCATCTATTTCCCATGAAGTGATGGGACCAGATGCCATGATCTTAGTTTTCTGAATGTTGAGTTTTAAGCCAACTTTTTCACTCTTCTCTTTCACTTTCATCAAGAGGCTCTTTACTTCTTCTTCACTTTCTGGCATAAGGTTGGTGTCATCTGCATATCTGAGGTTATTGATATTTCTGCCAGCAATCTTGATTCCAGCTTGTGCTTCATCCAGCCGAACATGTCTCATGATGTACTCTGCATATAAGTTAAATAAGCAGGATGACAATATACAGCCTTGACGTCCTCCTTTTCCTGTTTGGAACAAGTCTGTTGTTCCATGACCACTTCTAACTGTTGCATCTTGAGCTGCATACAGATTTTTCAGGAGGCAGCTCGGGTGGTTCTGGTATTCCCGTCACTTAAAGAATTTCCCATAGTTTGTTGTGGTTCACACAGTGAAAGGCTTTGTCATAGTCAATAAAGCAGAAATAGATGTTTTTCTGGAACTCTCTTGCTTTTTTGATGATCCAACAGATGTTGGCAATTTGATCTCTGGTTCCTCTGCCTTTTATAAATCCAGCTTGAACATCTGGAAGTTCATGGTTCATGTACTGTTGAAGCCTGGCTTGGAGGATTTTGAGCATGACTTTGCTAGCGTGTGAGATGAGTGCAATTGTGTGGTAGTTTGAGCATTCTTTGGCATTGCCTTTCTTTGTGATTGGAATGAAAACTGACCTTTTCCAGTCCTGTGGCCACTGCTGAGTTTTCCAAATTTGCTGACATATTGAGTGCAGCACTTTTACAGTATCATCTTTCAGGATTTGAAATAGCTAACTGGAATTCCATCACCTCCACTAGCTTTGTTCATGGTGATGCTTCTTAACGCCCACTTGACTTCGCATTCCAGGATGCCTGGCTGTAGGAGAGTGACTATACCATTGTGATTATCTTGGTCATGAAGATCTTTTTTGTACAGTTCTTCTGTATATTCTTGCCACCTCTTAATATCTTCTGCTTCTGTTAGGTCCATACCACTTCTATCCTTTATTGTTCCCATCTTTGCATGAAATAATCCCTTGATATCTCTTATTTTCTTGAAGAGATCTCTAGACTTTCACATTCTGTTGTTTTCTTCTATTTTGAACATAAAGAAGAATTCCAGAAAAGGCTGTGTTTTGGCATCATTAGGGGAAATATTGTATCAGTATACTGAGTTGACTTAAAATCAGCATTTAAAAAACTGTAAGATCATGGCATCTGGTCCCATCACTTCATGGCAAATAGAAGGGTAAAAAGTAGAAGCAGTGACTGACTTTTCTTTTCTTGGGCTCCAAAATAACTATGGATTGTGACTGCAGCCATGAAATTAAAAGATACTTGCTCCTTGGAAGGAAAGCTATGCAGACCTAGACAGTGTATTAAAAAGCTGAGACATCACTGCTGACAAAGGTCCGTATAGTCAAAGCTGTGATTTTTCTAATAGTCATGTATGGGTGTGAGAGAAGGTTGAGCACTGATGCACAATTGATGCTTTTGAATTGTGGTGCTGGAGAAGACTCCTGAGAGTCCTTTGGCCAGCAGGGAGATCAAACCAGTTAATCCTAAAGGAGTCAACCCTGAGTATTCATTGGATAGACTGATGCTGAAGCTGAAACTCCAGTACTTTGGCTATCTGATGCAATGAGCTGGTTCATTGCAGAAGACCCTGATGCTGGGAAAGATTGAAGGCAAAAGGAGAAGGAAGTGGCAGAGGATGAGATGGTTAGACAGCATCATCGACTGAATGGACATGAATCTGAGCAAACTCTGGGAGATAGTGAAGGACAGGGAAGTTTGGCATGCTACAGTCCATAGGATCACAAGGAGTGGGACATGACTTAGCAACTGAGCAACAACTATAAATACTGAGTCTCCTGAGACAAAGAATACTGAGGTACTTGAGGTTTGTTGGTGAGTAAAGGGAGAAATTCTTTCAAAGAGGGACATTAGAAGTATTGTAATAGATTTCTTATGGTTGCCATAACATTGTTATGAACTAGGTGGGTTAAAATGACAAAAATTATTCTCTCAAAGTTCTAGAAGTCAGAAGTGTGAAATTAACATGTCTGCAGGCCCATTCTCCCCCTGAAGATTCTAGTGGAGTGTCTTTCCTCCTCCAGCTTTTGATGGCCCCTGACTTGATTCTGGGAGCAAAACTTCATTTTCTTCTTTTGTCGCATGACCTTTTCCCTGTATCTCAAATCTCCTTCTCCTTTCTATAATAAGGAAACCAGTCAGTACTAAGTGGTGAAAAGCTGAAAGCTTTTCATTGAAAACCAGAAATAAGGATGCCCACTCTTGCCACTTTTATTCAACATAGTACTGGAAGCCCTAGACAGAGAAATAGGCAAGAAAAAGAAATGAAGGATTGCACATTGGAAGGGAAGAAGTAAAGCTGTTAGAATTTGCAGAAGACAGGATATAATATAAAGAAAACTAAAAAAAATGTTAGAACTAATAAAGTCACTAAAGTTATAGAATATGAGATCAATATATAAAAATCAGTTTCATTTTTATACACTAATACAATTAACAGAAAGAGAAATTAAGGAAATAATCTCATTTACAATTGAATCAAACAGAATAAAATACATAGGAATAAAGTTAACCAAGGAGGTGATTGACGTTTACAATGAAAACTGTAAGAAATTAATGAAAAAAATTGAAGAAGACACAAATAAATGGAAAAATATTCTATGTTCATGGATTGGAAAAGTTAATATTGTTAAAGTGTCCATACTACCCAAAGCAGTCTACGGATTCGGTGCAATCCTTATCAAAATTCCAATGGCTTATTTTCACAGAAATAAAACAAACTATCCTAAAATTTGCATGGAGCCACAAAAGACCCTGAATAGCTAAAGCAATCTTAAGAAAGAAGAAGAAAGCTGGATGCATCAACACGCCTGATTTCAACTTTATTACAAAGCTATAATATTAAAACAGTATGTTATTGGCGTAAAAAGAGACTCATCACTGGGACAGCATAGGGAGTCCAGAACTCAACATGTGTGGCCAATTTATTTATGACAAAGGAGTCAAATATATACCCTGAAAAATGGATTCTCTCTTCAGTAAATTGTGTTGAGAAAACTGGATAGCCACATGTAAAAGAGCGAAACTACACCACTGTCTTATATCATACAGAAAAATTAACCCCAAATGTATTAAACATTGAAATCATAAAACTTCTAGAATACAACATAGGCAGTAAGCTCCTTGACATTGGGTTTGGTGATGATTTTTAGGATCTGACAGCAAAAACAAAGAGAACAAAAGCAAAAATACGCAAATAGAACTATATAGAAAGAAAACCAAACCAAGGTTAGAAATAAAACAGATTGGCGGTTGCCAGAGGCAGGGAGTGGGAAGTGGGAAAAATGGGTGAAGTGGGTCAAAGGGCAAAAACTTTCAGTTACTAAATAAATGACTCCTGGGGATGTAATGTGAAGCATAATAACTATCGTTAAAAATACTATGCTGCATATTTGAAAGTTCCTAAGAGAACAGATCTTAAAAGTTCTCATTATAAGAAAAAAACTCTGTGGCTATATGGTAGCCAGTGTTGACTAGATGTGTTATTGTGATCATTTTGCAGTATATACAAATATTGAATCATTGTGTTGTATACTGACATTAACATAATGTTGTTATTTCAGTTATTGGGCTTCCCGGGTGGCTCAGGTGGTAAAGAATCTTTCTGCAGTGCAGGAGACCTGGGTTTGATCCCTTGGTCAGGAAGATCCCCTGGAGAAGGGATTGGCTACCCATGCCAGTATTCTTACATGGAGGATTCCAGGGACAGAGGAGTCTGGCAGGATACAGTCATGGGATTGCAAAGAGGCAGACATGACTGTATGAATAACATTATATGTCAGTTATACATTTAAAAAGAGAGGGAGGAAACCAATCGTTGGATTTAGAGTAACTCCAAGATGATCTCCTGTCACAATTGTTAACTTAATTAAAAACTGTTTTATAAAAAATGTTAAATTGATAGGTACCAGAAATTAGGAACTTGATATATCTTTTAAGGACACAATTCAATGCATTAGAGCCTGCTCCCTAGACTCCACAAATTTCTGCCCTTCCACAGTACAAAATACATTTATCCTATTCTAACATCCCCAGAAACTTCAGTTCATTTCAGGCTGTGAAACGAAGAGAAGCAAAAAGCAAAGGAGAAAAGGACAGATATTCCCATTTGAATGCAGAGTTCCAAAGAATAGCCAGGAGAGATAAGAAAGCCTTCCTGAGCGATCAATGCAAAGAAATAGAGGAAAACAACAGAATGGGAAAGACTAGAGATCTCTTCAAGAAAATTAGAGATACCAAGGGAAGTTTTCATGGAAAGATGGGTACAATAAAGGACAGAAATGGTATGGACCTAACAGTAGCAGAAGATATTAAGAAGAGGTGGCAAGAATACACAGAAGAACTGTACAAAAAAGATCTTCACGACCCAGATAATCACAATGGTGTGATCACTCACCTACAGCCAGACATCCTGGAATGTGAAGTCAAGTGGGCCTTAGAAAGCATCACTACGAACAAAGCTAGTGGAGGTGATGGAATTCCAGTTGAGCTATTTCAAATCCTGAAAGATGATGCTGTGAAAGTGCTGCACTCAATATGCCAGCAAATTTGGAAAACTCAGCAGTGGCCACAGGACTGGAAAAGGTCAGTTTTCATTCCAATCCCTAAGAAAGGCAATCCCAAAGAATGCTCAAACTACTGCACAATTGCACTCATCTCACATGCTAATAAAGTAATGCTCAAAATTCTCCAAGCCAGGCTTCAGCAATATGTGAACTGAGAACTTCCAGATGTTCAAGCTGGATTTAGAAAAGGCAGAGGAACCAGAGATCAAATTGCCAATATCCGCTGGATCATCGAAAAAGCAAGAGAGTTCCAGAAAAACATCTATTTCTGCATTATTGACTATGCCAAAGCCTTTGACTGTGTGGATCACAATAAACTGTGGAAAATTCTGAAGGAGATGGGAATACCAGACCACCTGACCTGCCTCTTGAGAAATCTGTATGCAGGTCAGGAAGCAGCAGTTAGAACTGGACATGGAACAACAGACTGGTTCCAAATAGGAAAAGGAGTACATCAAGGCTGTATATTGTCACCCTGCTTATTCAGCCATGAAATTAAAAGACACTTACTCCTTGGAAGGAACGTTATGACCAACCTAGACAGCATATTAAAAAGCAGAGGCATTACTTTGCCAACATAGTGTGTCTGGTCAAGGCTGTGGTTTTTCCAGTGGTCATGTATGGATGTTTGAGTTGGACTGTGAAGAAAGCTGAGCACCGAAAAATTGATGCTTTAGAACTGTGATGTTGGAGAAGACTCTTGAGAGTCCCTTGGACTGCAAGGAGATCTAACTATTCCATCCTGAAGGAGATCAGTCCTGGGTGTTCATTGGAAGGACTGATGCTGAAGCTGTAACTCCAATACTTTGGCCACCTCATGCAAAGAGTTGACTCATTGTAAAAGACCCTGATGCTGGGAGGGATTGGGGGCAGGAGGAGAAGGGGACGACAAGAGGATGAGATGGCCGGATGGCATCACCGACTCGATGGACATGAGTTTGAGTGAACTCCGGGAGTTTGTGATGGACAGGGAAGCCTCGCGTGCTGCGATTCATGGGGTTGCAAAGAGTCGGACACGACTGAGACTGAACTGAACTTACATCCATATGTGACTACTGGAAAAACCATAGCTTTGACTATATGGACCTTTGTTGGAAATGTCATATCTCTGCTTTTTAATACGCTGCCTAAGTTTGTCATAGCTTTTCTTCCAAGGAGCAAGCATCTTTTAATTTCATGGTTGCAATCACCATCTGCAGTGATTTTTGGAGCCCCAAAAAATAGTCAGCCACTGTTTCCACTGTTTCCCTACCTTTATGCCATGAAGTGATGTGACCGGATGCCAGGCTGTTTGTTTTTTCAATGTTGAGTTTTAAGCCAGCTTTTTTATGCTCTTCTTTTACCTTCATCCAGAGGCTCTTTAGTTCTTCTTGGCTTTCTGCCATAAGGGTGGTATCATCTGCATATCTGAGGTTACTGATATTTCTCCCAGCAATCTTGCTTCCAGTTCGTGCTTCATCCAGCCTGACATTTCACATGAAACCTGTATTTCCTAAAGCTGTAACAAGGTTCCACAAACTTGATGACGTATGGTAGCAAAAATTTTTTCTCTCACAGTTATGGGAAATAAAGTCTAAAATCAACATGTTGGCAGTGCTGTTCTTGGAGCTAGCATTCTTTGTCTTGAAGGAGCTGAAGTCAGTTTCTGCCTCTTCCTCCACTAGTCTCGCTCCCCTTTCCTATAGGGAAACTAATCTTAGGACTTAGGGTTCACTCTGTGTTCAAGGTAATCTTATCTTGGGATATCAAAGACCCTAGTTCCAAATTACATACACAGATACCAGCGATTAGGAGATTATCTTTTTTGAGGGCGTCACAATTCAACCCACTTCAGGCACTAAAGATGAATTTCAGTGTATTTTTAAAATGTTAATGCAGATCATAATAATGTGGATAGAAACGCTCAGAATATGAAGACAAATGACCAAAACATTGAAAAGAGACTTTTATTATTAAGCCATTTTTCTTTTCTCCATCAAAATATTAACTATTTTGAGAGACAGTGTTGTTAGAACGTTCCTTTCTGTTATCAAAATTTAAAATACAGCCAGACTTTGGAGAGCAGGCTTAAAATGATAAAAGTTGAAAGAAATTAGAATTTGATGATGTTGACATCCCCACTGAATGGGGTCTTGTCTGTAGATGTATACATAAGGCATCACTCTTTCCCATTAACTGTTGCAAGCTGTCTGCTCTTTCTTCTTTCCCCCTCCTTATCCTCCTTTTTTCCTTCCTTCCTCCTTCTTTTCCTTTATCATCTTTTCCTCTCACTTTCTCCTTTCCATTCCTTTCTTTTCTTTCTGCTTGGCTTGAATTAGCTTTGAGCATCTGCTTCTCAAGGCACTTTGCCTTTGAAGACTTTAACAAAGTTGAAAATAAATAGTAATTTGTTTTAAATGTGGCACAGAGTGGAGTTTCTGCCTTTCCCTTTGGAGCAAATAATAAGGTGACATTGAAGTAGCAATAGGAGCAGTTCCAGTCCAGTCAACAAATCAGCTAAGAATTTAGCCATGGTTATGCAAGGGGCCAGATTCTCAGCCTTTGAAGGATTTGGCCTTTATCCTTTAACGGATTATAGTTGGTAGAGAAATTGTTGTGTTAACCGAGCAATGATAGTGACAACAATAATGGCACTGCTATAAACATATCATCTTCTGTTATGAATTGCACTTGAGTAGTTGTTTTCATCTTTAACCAATAAATTGGCTATGGCCTGCTTACTCATTTCTCATTTGAAACTATTAATTCTTTCCTAAAAGTTTGCTTTAGACATGGATGTAACATTGTCATATTTGGGTTTTGTAAGGTGGCATGTAGAAAAATCAGTTACCTCAGTGCTGGTGTGAAGACATCATGGGATTTTTTTTGCGTACCATCATCCATTGTATCTGTTAGAAGAGTTCGAGAAGAAATTTGTTTCATTATGTTGTTTTTGACTGAGAGGGGGCCACAAAGCCAAAGGTTGGGGTCTGTGTGCTGATGAAATCCATACAATTGGGTTAAGTTGGCCATTAATGGGTCAGGGCCAGACATGAAAATGAACTCTTTGAAAAATTTTGGAAATCTTAAGCTAATGAGACACACATATTAAGGGTGTCTGTTTCAGTACTGGATACAGTTGATTATGGCACTAATGCTTTATTTCCATATGTAAGATTACTTTACCTTTAGGCTGATTCTTTCATGCTTGTGTAATTTTTTTCTCCCATTTTATATTTAGCTAAGTATTTGAATTAGTCTGTGAAACTTACTTGGTAATATTTTGAAGAATTCTGTCATGTATTGTTTTTACTGGTTGTATAGGGAAACTAAGAAAGGAGGGGGTATGGAGGTAAAGATTAAACATATATTCAATTGGAAAGACTGCTGCATCATGCCAGGGAAACCTACTTTCCTTTATTACAGATTGCAGCTAGGCTTGTTGCAGCTATTGAATGTGGGGTCAGTAAGAGATGGAGAGGTGGTGTTTTGGTTTTTTTTGTTCTGTTTTGACAAAGTGGGTGCCTAGGGGATAATTTTATCTTTGTGCTTCTCTGGCATTTATAATTGGGTCATATGTTGGATTCTTCAGATTTTGGTGGGAGCATTTTATACCATTTCTCAGTCCAGATCTTCCAGTGCATTGGTTAGATGTTATCCAATTATCTTTACTTTGATTTATTACCCCGCAGATTTCCTTTTGGACTATCTGGAGATGCTTACGACTGCCTTACCCAATATAGTGGGTTACTTGTTTTGTAAGGGATATAATCTTGTGGCTTCAGAGAGAGTGGTGATGACACCTAGATTAGAAAACTTTTCTCAATCAGGCTATATTAGCTAATTATATTCTATTAATTAGGTTCAGTCTAATTATAGACTTGTTCTTGGCTAAAGAATTTGGAAGGTGAAAAGCAACTGTTTTCTAATAGGTGAAGTAGAATAGTGGATTGGACTTGTGAATTTTCCTTTCTCCCTCTGTCCCTCACTCCCTCTCTCCATTCCTTGCTTCCTACCTTCTGTCCTTCTCAAGTTTTTTTTAAAGCTACTGTAATAATTCATTCTAAATACATCAGTCAAATGTTGCCTTTTACTGTCTTTAATGGAGAGGATCCTGCTACTATGCATCAATTAATTTATTAGAGATGATTAGTATGGGCTTCCCAGGTGGCACTAGTGATAAAAGAACCTGCCTGCCAATGCAGGAGACATAAGAGACATGGCCTTGATCCCTGAGTTGGGAAGAGCCCCTGGAGGAGTACATGGCAACCCACTCTAGTATTCTTCCCTACAGAATCCATGGACAGTGGAGCTTGGCGGTCTGTAGTCTGTAAGGTTGCACAGAGTTGGACATGACTGAAGCGATTGAGCACGCAGTATGGGTTCTACTGGATTTTTTAATGGCCAATAATAATGTGAATTGTAAAGTGTTTATCAGTTTTTCCTTTAGATTTGACTTAAAAATATTTTTCTGCATGAATTGTGATTCAAATATTTGAATAGAGTTTTGTCATCATATTAGCAATGAGATTTTAAAGTTTTTTTCCAAGTTGCTAATTTCTCATTTTCCCATGAAGCATCTATATTTGTTAATTTTGTGGTTCCTATTTACACATGTATTCAATCAAAGATAGTTTTTCAGCAACAAACATGTGCAGGTATATAAAAATACTAGACCTATGTATGTTTAACAATTTCAACAAAGGATTGATACTGGGTGATTGTGGGTAGCAGAGAATTGGTTAATGTGCTTCTGGTAACATTTGAAAAGTACCTTTCACATTTTTGTCACACTGGTAGTTCTGGCTGACAGTAATGAACTGATGAATGACTATTTCAATTTTACCAAGAGTGATCAGTTTGTGTGTTATTTTCATCAGACATTGTTCATTGTTGTTCAGCCACTAAGTTGTGTCTGACTCTGAGACTTCATGGACTGTAGCATGTCAGGCTTCCCTGTCCTTCACTATCTTCTGGAGTTTGCTCAAAATCATGTCCTTCAGAAGGAGTGACTTATGACAGATTAGTCTATTTATTAATGAATTTTTATAGAAAGGAAATCTATTGAAAAGCAGTTTGGAATGTACTCAGATATCAGATAGTTCAGTCTTTGTCATGATATTTTTCAGTAAACATTTGGCTGGCAGATCAGAAGATGTGATTTAGCCTTTGCCCTGCCCTCACTGATAACTCAGTGATCTTGAACAGACTTCTTGGTCTCTCAGCCTTAGTTTCCTCATTTGTAAAATGGATGCATTGAAAAAGCTTACCTTTGAAGTCTTGTTTAGAAACTCTGTGGCTTTATTTAAGGTGAGGGCATTTTCCTGAATCTTCCCATTCTGATGACGGTTTTGGGTTTGACATTTTGAAAGAAAGCTATCATTGTGCTCAAATTTGGTTTTGACCACTTTGAACATAGGTTGTAAAAAGAATTTCAGGCCATGCATGACTATTTGGTTATTCCTGTGTTTTTCTTTTGGTGACTGGGCAACCTGGTCTGTTACAGTGTGGTTGTATGATTACCATCAGTAACTTTGAAGTAAGCAAAGTAAGTTGATTTATCTAGCTAGTTTTAACATACAGCATCATAGAATGATATCATAGAATGTTATTCATTGTTGTTCAAGTGCTAAGTTGTGTCTGACTCTTTGCAACCCCATGGACTGTAGCATACCAGGCTTCCTTGTCCTTCACTGTCTTCTGGAATTTGTTCAAACACTTGTCCGTCAGGAGTTGGTAGTATATTTTAGAAATGATTTCATCCAACTCTCTGATTTAATAGGTAAGGAAACCTGTTCAAAGATGTTTCTTTTGTTGTTGTTGTTGTTGTTTCATTTATTTTTATTAGTTGGAGGCTAATTACTTTACAATATTGTAGTGGGTTTTGTCATACATTGACATGAATCAGCCGTGGATTTACATGTATTCCCCATTAATTTATATGCTGGGCTTATATCAGAAAAAGAGCATTGATCATAATCTCATTCATTCATTCAACAAACAGATATGTGAATCTATCAAGTAGCCTTCTTTTTGAAGACCAAATTTTAAATACATTTTCAACAATTCTTATTATGATTTTAAATAACTTTCTCTGATGAAGAATGAAACACCTTTCTTACTTCCCTAATATATATAGCCTTCAGATCCTGTCCATTGAATCTCATCTTTATTCAGTCCTTGTTTATTGAGCAGGCATTATATACAAGGTGCCATTTGAGATATGTATGTTCAATGGCAAGTGAAATTTCGCCTTTCTAAATTGAACTTAATGTCAGATTTTGAAATCTCCCTACTGTCTGGTTTTTCCTCACTTTCCCAAGTGCCATTGTATTAAGAGTACCATCATTATCTTCCCCAGTGTGTGAGAGGGATGGGCAATGAAGAGTACAAAACAGTAAGTAGTGATAAGTGCAATGAATAAAAATAAAGCATGATTAGTGGACAATGATGAGTGTGTGAAACTTTATTTTATGTAGGGTGGTCAGTGAGCATCCCTCTGGTATGATGGTTTTTGAATAGTACCAGAGGAAATGAGTGTGTGATATGTGGGGCGAAGAGTATATCAAACACAGCAAATAACTTCAATAGCCTTATGGTAATAATGTGCTTATAATGATTTGAGGAAGGCCAGTGACAACAGATGGAAGGATTTAGGGAGAGAGGGGTATAACTTTGGGCTATGGTAGGGATTATGGAGTTTATTTGCAGTAATGTGGAAGCTTAGAAATTTTAGTCAGGTGTGTGATATTTTATTATTTTACAGATATTTATTGAGTACCCACACTATGCCTGGTACTATTTTAGGTGTTATGAATACTGTGGTGAACAATTCCTGCCATCATAGAAATTACATTCTTTGTGATTGTCCTCAAGTTTTAAAGGACTGTTTTGGCTGCAGTCTTGGAGGAAGGGTAGAATCAAAGAGTCAGGGATGTTGGGAAATGATCATAGTGTGAACTGGAGAAGTAGCAGTGGAGATGTTGACAACTGTCCAGATTGTAGATCATGAGATGGAGACATTAGGAGGTTTAAATAAGTAAATAAATGACCCAGTATTTGCAAAGGGTTTAGAACAGTGCCTTGCACACAGTCGTATTGTTAAAGACTTTGTTAAAGGAATTTTGATCAGATGTTTTAGACTTTGTTGATGTTAACTTTTTTGTTTTAGATGTTTTAGACTTTGTTAAAGTTAACAAAGTTAAAGACTGTTAAAGAAATAAAAATGAACATCAAACCAGTAAGGTTTTGTGGTATATTACATGTGGATTGTGATGGGAAAAAAGTAGAGAAACTAAAAATGATTTCAGGATTTTTTTGAGCGAAGGGAAGATTGGTAAAGGAAAATTAAAGGTTTGACATTGGACATGTTAATTTTGAGATTTCTTTTAGATATACATGTAAAGACTTTAATAGACAGATTAAGAAATCTTAGGATTAGCTATGGCAGAATTGGAGATATAATTTAAGGAGTTGTACAAAGATAATATTTAAGTTTACTTATCAGTTAAACAAGTTGAAGAAGAGTTCTCATCCTCTGGAACTCCTACAATTTGAGATTGGGGCAGTGAAGAAGAGCAAATGGGATGGACTGAGAAGGAGAAGAAACAAATGAAGAAAATATTTCAAGAAGGAAGAGGAGTGGATTGGGCTTGGTGATTGGCAGCAGCAGAGGCTACATGATCTTTGAATCTTCTTATATTTTCTTAAAAAACTAGTCTAAAGTAGTTAAGGGAGAAAAGTCCATAAATAACATCTTGAATAAGAAAATAGATGGAAGTTAAGCAGCTGTGAAGAGATACCCCACGTCCAAGGTAAGAGAAACCCAAGTAAGATGGTAGGTGTTGCAAGAGGGCATCAGAGGGCAGACACACTAAAAACATAATCACAGAAAACTAGCCAATCTGATCATAGGACCACAGTTGTGTTTAACTCAATGGAACTAAGCCATGCCGTGTGGGGCCATCCAAGACGGTTGGGTCATGGTGGAGAGGTCTGACAGAAGGTGGTCCACTGGAGAAGGGAATGGCAAACCACTTCAGTATTCTTGCCTTGAGAACCCCATGAACAGTATGAGAAGGCAAAATGATAGGATACTGAAAGAGGAACTCCCCAGGTCGGTAGGTGCCCAATATGCTACTGGAGATCAGTGGAGAAATAACTCAACAAAGAATGAAGGGATGGAACCAAAGCAAAAACAATACCCAGTTGTGGATGAGACTGGTGATACAAGCAAGGTCCGATGCTGTAAAGAGCAATATTGCATAGGAACCTGGAATGTTAGGTTCATGAATTGGAACTGGTCAAACAGGAGATGGCAAGAGTGAATGTCGACATTCTAGGAATCAGCAAATTAAAATGGACTGGAATGGGTGAATTTAACTCAGATGACCATTATATCTACTACTGTGGGCAGGAATCCCTTACAAGAAATGGAGTAGGCATCATAGTCAACAAAAGAGTCCGAAATGCAGTACCCTGATGCAATCTCAAAAACGACAGAATGATCTCTGTTCTTTTCCAAGGCAAACCATTCAATATCACGGTAATCCAAGCCTATGCCCCGACCAGTAATGCTGAAGAAGCTGAAGTTGAACGGTTCTATGAAGACCTACAAGACCTTTTAGAACTAAAACCCCAAAAAGATGTCCCTTTCATTATAGGGGACTGGAATGCAAAAGTAGGAAGTCAAGAAACAGCTGGAGTAACAGGCAAATTTGACCTTAGAGTACAGAATGAAGCAGGGCAAAGGCTAATAGAGTTTTGCCAAGAAAACACACTGGTCATAACAAACACCCTCTTCCAACAACACAAGAGAAGACTCTACACATGGGCATCACCAGATGGTCAACACCAAAGTCAGATTGATTATATTCTTTGCAGCCAAAGATGGAGATGCTCTCTACAGTCAGCAAAAACAAGACCAGGAGCTGACTGTGGCTCAGATCATGAACTCCTTTTTGCCAAATTCAGACTTAAACTGGAGAAAATAGGGAAAACCACTAGACCATTCAGGTATGACATAAATCAAATCCCTTATGACTATACAGTGGAAGTGAGAAATAGATTTAAGGGACTAGATCTGATAGACAGAGAGCCTGATGAACTACAGACAGAGATTCGTGACACTGTACAGAAGACAGGTATCAAGACCATCCCCATAGAAAAGAAATGCAAAAAGGCAAAATGGTTGTCTGAGGAGGCCTTACAAATAGCTATGAAATGAAGAGAAGCAAAAAGCAAAGGAGAAAAGGACAGATATTCCCATTTGAATGCAGAGTTCCAAAGAATAGCCAGGAGAGATAAGAAAGCCTTCCTGAGCGATCAATGCAAAGAAATAGAGGAAAACAACAGAATGGGAAAGACTAGAGATCTCTTCAAGAAAATTAGAGATACCAAGGGAAGTTTTCATGGAAAGATGGGTACAATAAAGGACAGAAATGGTATGGACCTAACAGTAGCAGAAGATATTAAGAAGAGGTGGCAAGAATACACAGAAGAACTGTACAAAAAAGATCTTCACGACCCAGATAATCACAATGGTGTGATCACTCACCTACAGCCAGACATCCTGGAATGTGAAGTCAAGTGGGCCTTAGAAAGCATCACTACGAACAAAGCTAGTGGAGGTGATGGAATTCCAGTTGAGCTATTTCAAATCCTGAAAGATGATGCTGTGAAAGTGCTGCACTCAATATGCCAGCAAATTTGGAAAACTCAGCAGTGGCCACAGGACTGGAAAAGGTCAGTTTTCATTCCAATCCCTAAGAAAGGCAATCCCAAAGAATGCTCAAACTACTGCACAATTGCACTCATCTCACATGCTAATAAAGTAATGCTCAAAATTCTCCAAGCCAGGCTTCAGCAATATGTGAACTGAGAACTTCCAGATGTTCAAGCTGGATTTAGAAAAGGCAGAGGAACCAAAGATCAAATTGCCAATATCCGCTGGATCATCGAAAAAGCAAGAGAGTTCCAGAAAAACATCTATTTCTGCATTATTGACTATGCCAAAGCCTTTGACTGTGTGGATCACAATAAACTGTGGAAAATTCTGAAGGAGATGGGAATACCAGACCACCTGACCTGCCTCTTGAGAAATCTGTATGCAGGTCAGGAAGCAGCAGTTAGAACTGGACATGGAACAACAGACTGGTTCCAAATAGGAAAAGGAGTACCTCAAGGCTGTATATTGTCACCCTGCTTATTTAACTTATATGCAGAGTACATTATGAGAAACGCTGGGCTGGGAGAAGCACAAGCTGGATTCAATATTGCCGGGAGAAATATCAATAGCCTCAGATATGCAGATGACACCACCCTTATGGCAGAAAGTGAAGAGGAACTAAAAAGCCTCTTGATGAAAGTGAAAGAGGAGAGTGAAAAAGTTGGCTTAAAGCTCAACATTCAGAAAACTAAGATCATGGCATTTGGTCCCATCACCTCATGGGAAATAGATGGGGAGACAGTGGAAACAGTGTCAGACTTTATTTTTTTGGGCTCCAAAATCTGAAATTAAAAAATGCTTACTCCTTGGAAGGAAAGTTATGACCAACCTAGACAGCATATTAAAAAGCAGAGACATTATTTTGCCAACAAAGGTCCATCTGGTCAAGGCTATGGTTTTTCCAGTGGTCATGTATGGATGTTTGAGTTGGACTGTGAAGAAAGCTGAGTGCCAAAAAATCGACGCTTTTGAACTGTGTTGTTGGAGAAGACTCTTGAGAATCCCTTGGACTGCAAGGAGATCCAACCAGTTCATCCTAAAGGAGATCAGTCCTTGGATTTTCATTGGAAGGACTGATGCTGAAGCTGAAACTCCAGTACTTTGGCCACCTCATGCGACGATTTGACTCATTGTAAAAGACCCTGATGCTGGGAAGGATTGGGGGCAGGAGGAGAAGGGAACGACCGAGGATGAAATGGCTGGATGGCATCACCGACTCGATGGACATGAGTTTGAGTAAACTCCGGGAGTTTGTGATGGACAGGGAGGCCTGGCGTGCTGCGATTCATGGGGTCACAAAGAGTCGGTCAAGACTGAGCCACTGAAGTGAGCTGAATATTTTTGTATGTTGCTTTTTGTTTCTTTAAGTTCAGTAATAAACCCTTTCCTTGTTATTAATTTTACTAATTTGACTCATCCCTTTTCTCTTTTTTTTCCTGCCTTGGTGAATAAATATTTTTCATATTGCTGATTTTTTAAAAAGAACCAACTTTGGTCCAGTTGATTTTCTCTATTGAATTTCTATTCTTTTCTTTTTATTCTTTTAGTTTCCTTCATTATGCTTGCTTTGGGTTTAGTTTATTCTTCTTTTTCTAGTTCCTTAAGGTGAAAGGTTAGTTTATCGGTTTGATGTTTTTCTTTTTTTCAGTATAGATTTTTAATCTCCCTTGTGATTTCCTCTTGACTAATTGATTATATAGGAATATGTTGTTTGATGTCTACAAATTTGTGAATTTTCTCATTTTTTCACTGTTATCTCAAATTTCATTCCATTGTAGTTGAAGAGAATACTTTGTTTGACTTCAGTATTTTAAAATTTATTAAAATTTGTTTTGTGGTTTACCATGTAGTCTACCCTGGAGATTGCTTTATGTCTACTTGAGTTTAATGTTTATTCTGTTGTTGTTGAGTGGTGTATTCTATAATGTCATTTCTTATAGTTGGTGTATGTGTTGTTCAGTCTTCTATCATGTAGTTTTTTGGGCTCCAAAATTAATGTCGATGGTGATTGCAACCATGAAATTAAAACACGCTTACTCCTTGGAAGGCAAATGCTTACTCCTTGGAAGGCAAGTTATGACCAACCTAGACAGCATATTAAAAAACAGAGACATTACTTTGTCAACAAAGGTCCATCTAGTCAAGGCTATGTTTTTTCCAGTAGTCATGTATGGATGTGAGAGTTGGACTATAAAGAAAGCTGAGTGCAGAAGAATTGATGCTTTTGATCTATGGTGTTGGAGAAGACTCTTGAGAGTCCCTTGGACTGCAAGGAGATGCATCCAGTCCATCCTAAAGGAGATCAGTCCTGAGTGCTCATTGGAAGGACTGATGCTGAAGCTGAAACTCCAATACTTTGGCCAGCTGATGCAAAGAACTGACTCACTGGAAAAGACCCTGTTGCTGGGACAGATTGAAGGCGGGAGGAGATTGAGAATGAGATGGTTAGATGGCATCACCGGCTAAATGGACCTGAGTTTGGGTAAACTCCGGGAGGTGGTGATGGACAGGGATGCCTGGCGTGCTGCGGTTTATGGGGTCGCAAAGAGTCAGACACGACTGAGTGACTGAACTGAATTGATATCAATAATGAGAATTTCAGCATAATCCAACAAGCATTTGTCAATAGCTCCTGTATTCTAAGGGGCTTCCCAGGTGGCGCTAGTTGTAAAGAACCCACCTGCCAATGCAGGAGATTAAGAAAGTGGGGTTCAGTCCCTGGGCTAGGAAGGTCACCTTGAGAAGGACGTTTCAGCTCACTCCAGTATTCTTGCCTGGAGAATCCCATGGACAGAGGAGCCTGGTGGGCTGCAGTCCACGGGGTCACACAGAGCTGGACACAACTGAAGCAACTTAGCACATGCTGTATTCTAAGGCATGTGCCAAGCAGTAGATTGCTGTTCCTTCAGTGTAAGAAGATGTAGCCATCGGTTTAGTGTTTATTTTCAACTGCAATAAAATATGTGATAGAACATTTTTATCATTTATAAAATGTCTATTTGAAAGACCTGTTATTTGAATTGCTTAATATATTGTACTCTGTGTGTGCCTTTAATAGCACCTCAATACTTTTTAATGGTTCATGTCATTATTCAGAACCATAGTTGCTGAATGGTCAAACTTTATTATTATTATTATTATTTTTTATTAGTTGGAGGCAATTACTTCACAACATTTCAGTGGGTTTTGTCATACATTGATATGAATCAGCCACAGATGGTGCATATTCATCTTCAATTTCTAAATAATGATGTAAAAGTAGAATATATTCTATTTCATTTAGCAGATCTAAATGAATTTGCTTTGCTTTAGATTGTAAAACACTGAAAAGCTTTTGGACCTTTTTGGTTCTAAATTTGAATTTTGAACTAAAGAGATTAGCTGGTAGTAGGTATTATCAATGAGCGAAAAAAGTAAATTAACATTTAATTAGTTAAGTCTGAAAAATCTGGTTTTAGTAAAGTTCAATTGTTTCTTTACTTCTGGGTTTGTAGGAGGTTCTATATTTTAATATATATTGTTAATTTCCAGAGTTTGTTTGCCCATGTAACCTATTTTATATGAGTTTGTTATTAATCATTGGTCTTAAGATACAGTGTATGCATCTCAAGAACTGCCTAAGATGTTCTACTGTGATGTTAAAAGAAAATAACATAATACCTATTTCTCTTTATTTTTTTAAATCTTGAAAACTAAGAAAAACAAAATCTGTGTTATTATTCATCATAGAAATTGATACCTTTGCCCTCCTAGGTATCTCTATGAAAGTCACAAACCATCAGTGAGATGACCTGACCTGAATGGGCATTCCAAAGTGATGAGTTGGTGGTGCTGCCCACATGTGTTTGCTTGTTTTTAGTGTAATAGAATGTATGAGCTTGCTTTACTAGGTGTTTGGATTTTGCTGCTTTGTTATTTAGTTTTGACTAAAACAACTCTTTAGTCCATCTTAAAGGAGGTCAGTCCTGGGTGTTCATTGGAAGGACTGATGTTGAAGCTGAAACTCCAGTACTTTGGCTACCTGATGCGAAGAGCTGACTCATTGGAAAAGACCCTGATGCTGGGAAAGATTGAGGGCAGGAGGAGAAGGGGATGAAAGAGGATGAGATGGCTGGATGGCATCACCGACATAATGGACATGAGTTTGAGTGGACTCTGGGAGTTGGTGATGGACAGGGAGGTCTGGCTTGCTGCGGTTCATGGGGTTGCAAAGAGTCGGACACGACTGAGCGACTGAAGTAAAAACAACTTTCGCAGAAATGGGAAAATGACTTTAAGAAAAGATTGCTGCCGTGAGCCATAGATTGATAATCATACCAACAGAAATCAGTGTTTATATCAAGGGCCCTTATTGGTCCTTTATGTTTAGTCTATTTTGGTAAAGAGTGATTTAGCTATAGAAAGATACATAAATCTATATACTGGAAAAGGCAATTAAAATTTGATAATGAAATAGAAATTCTTGAATAAGTTAAGTATAAACAGTTTATAAATGAGGAATTGGTAACATTCCCAGATGGCGCTAGTGGTAAAGAACCCACCTGCCAATGCAGAAGATATAAGAGGTGAGGATTCGATCCCTGGGTCAGAAAGATCCCCTGGAGGAGGGCATGGCAACCCACTCCAGTATTCTTGCCTAGAGAATCCCATGGACAGAGGAGCCTGGAGGGCTACAGTCCATACGGTCACACAGAACTGTACATGACCAAGGCAAGTTGGCACACACTCTCATAACAATAAATGAAGAAGAACTGTTTTTCTTGTCTTTTATCCTAAATATCATTAATTTTCTCACCAAGTCCACTGAGGTGATGGTGTAGTCATTCAGAGTCCCAGGCTGACAGAGGCCCTCCTGCTGTTTGCAGCACATGTCTTAAATTGTCATCCAGGGCAATGACATCAGTAAGCAAATAGCGGGGGACAAAGGAAATGTGTGGAGGATTTGTTGGAGGTTTTGTGGTTCAGGTCTGAAATGGTGTGCGTTACTGCTGCCTACCTGACATTCCTAAAATAAATCATACTTGGTTGAGATGTATTATTTATTTATTGCTAGATTCCATTTACTAATATTTTATGTAGAATTTTAGTTTTTGTTTTCATAAAAGAGATTGGTTCATAATTTTATCTTTGCAGATTTTAGTATAAGAGATATGCTTTCTTAATAAAATATGTGGGGAAATATTCCCTCTTTTTTCATTCTCTGGAAGATTTTGTGTAAGAGTTCTGTTATTTGTTTATTAATTGTTTATTAAAAGTAAGCTTTTAAATAATCTGCACTTATATGTTTCTTGGTCAGAAGTTTTATTTTGTTTTTAACGTAATATAGGTTCAGTTGTTTTTTTTTAACACATACAAAATTTTTCAGAATTTTTATTTCATCTTCTTTCAGTTTTGTTTTTTTCCCCTGGGAGTTTTTTTCATTTTACCTAAAATTTCTTATTTATTGCTGTAATATTTAGCAATATCTTACTATTTGTTTATAAAAATCTATAGGTTGAATAATATCTTGAATTCATGAATAATATTAGAAAATTTTCTTTTTTATTTTCTTCATCACTTTATTGTTCCTGTCTTGCTAGATTTTATTTTTTCTTCTTTATTTGGATTATTTTTTTTAGCAATTCTTTTACACAAATATTTGCCTTTTTACTTTGTCTCTTGTCTTTTTAAAGGGTTTTTGTTAAAAAATATATTTTCAATCATTTATAGGTTTTTTCCCACTACCTTTTGGTCCTCTAATCCTGCTTTCTGCTGTTTTATCTATTATTTACCTCATCTACTGCATTGAGCTGTATAATTTATTTTATGAATTCCAATTCTCTGAAGAAATTCTCTGTAATATCCACTTTCTCCACTTCTCTATTTTCTTGTGTGTATTTATTCATAAATATTGAAACTTTTTGATAACTAATATCTGAATCACCCATTGGTCTATTTCTTTTGTCTTTTCTATTTTATGTTTCTTTGGTCTCATCTGTTATCATTTCTGATAATTTTGCATTGAAAGCTTTACATTGTGTTTGAAAAATTGGAAAGGTTCTATAGGATGTTAACATTATCCAAAGAGAGTTCAGCTTCTCCTTTGCTCCGAAGGTAGAATGAGGGTTTGTTCTCCTTAATCTAGTGGTTCTCAAATTTTGTTACATATTGAACTATTGACATGTGTGTATTACTGGAGAAGTAACAACAACAAAAAAAAGGTCCTGGCTTGCTGGATGACACAGGGCCTCCTGTCTCTGGATCCAGGTCCACAATTGCCAGATGTCTCAAGGAATAACACCATTGCCTTCGGTTATCTTACCTGTAAGCCTGGTTTTCCTTTCCCAGTTATGGTTTCCCTTTAATCTCTCACTGCTATCTTCAGAATGCTTTTAAACAGAAAGTTTTTTTGAATGGGTTTGTCTTTGTTTTCAGCTGCAACATTGGTGTGCCACAAATCACTCACATCACTTATAAATGCAAAAGTCAGTGGTGTGTTATTTTGTAAACAACAACAACAACAAAAAAAAACAAAAACAAATCATAGCTTAGTTTCTTATTTTCTTTCAGGAAAAGCATAAACAAGAATTGGAAGATATGAGGAAAGCGGGACATGAAGCCCTCAGCATTATTGTGGATGAATATAAGGTAGTGATTTGAGAGTCTGTTTCCTTTATTCTTTTAAAGTTTGGCAAATTTTAGTAAAAACACTATGTATATGCAAATCTTCACAAATTATAGAATTGTTATCATATTTTCCTATGGAATTTCTTTCAGTTGATCAATTGTGCTCATTGAAAGCATACTTGATAAGTTACAAAGGTAATGTTAGATGTTGCTCTGCATTTGAGAACTTACGGAATATTTGAGTACGCAGGGTTGAAGTTTTAAGACAAAATACTATAAAATTAATTGCTAGATTAGCTTTTTTGGTTTTTACTGTGATTCTACTTTTATAGGAAAAAGGATATATAAATCTGAAAATTATTGTCATACTTTTTTTTTTAAACAAGTTAAATAGATTTGACGTTAAGTAAGTATCAATATCAGTGATATATTCAGTATTATTCTGGATAAACTAAGCCTGCATAAACTTAAACATTTAAAGCAAATTCAAAGTTTAATGGCAAAATCTTTTCCTTCCTAAATTTCATTTTAGATAATTTTTTCCCATGTAGTAATTAAGGAATACTTTCTTGTTGAAATCAAATTCCAACAATTCTCCCCAGAAATCATGTGTGAATGGTTTGATGTCCATCCTTCTAGAGATTTCTCTTTATATTTAAATATATACACACACATATTTACTCATATCATGCTATATAATTTTGATTTGCTTTTAGAAATATGTTCTTCTACTCAATCTATTCTTTTGTTTCTTGCTATACTAACTTGTCAGTATATATTTTCTTGTCAATATATATAAACTATCCTATTTTTGTCATTGTTCTATACTACCGCATTCTATATTTATACACATGCACATAAACACACACACACACACAAATATATATATATACATGCACCATAATTGGCTTGATTCTACCTGTATAAATAGGCATTAGTTTATTTTTATTGTTAATTATTACAATAACTCTTTTAAAAAATCCTTCTATCATTTGTGGAATGTAGACATTATTTGTTGATTCAACTTCATCCCTAGACAAGACAGAAGTTCATTTAATTTTAATTAGCTAGCAGTTTAATGTTAAAAAGCTTCCCATAACAAGTCATTTGAATAAAAGTAGTAAAAGGAATAGATCCAGAATTTAAGTTGAAGATACTTTTTAAAAAACTGAAGATATTAAAATAGTCTGGTAGATATGTCTTGGGACCTGGAAGGTCATTTTTATGACCACACCCAATACAGAAACTTGTGCCATTCTTGAGAAGGCTGTTTTAAAATGTCTGCTTTTTATAGCTGTGATTATTGGCTCTTTTCTTTATAATGTTGTGAATTTTTCGTTCTACTAATATAAACCAGCTTTATAGTTATTGAGTTGGAGGAAAGTGTATAGGATCTATTTTAAACCATCTTCTCTTTTGTCCTAAGGCTAAGGGTGGGAAGAATTAAAATAATGGAATTTACATAATCCTCCTGGCATATTATGTGGTGTATTCTTGGATGAATTTATGTTTTACTTATTTATATTTATGAATTCTAAATTAAATGTTGTGAAAGTACTTAAATTGTTGTGTTGTTCTGAAAAACTTAGTATTTGATATTTAAAATTTTTTTGGTTCTGGCTCTACATATTTCCTTTGCTAAAAATATGTTTATTGTGTATTACTTTCAACACTGGCAAATAATGAGTTTAAAAGCACTTGTGACAACTTTGCAAATATATTTTGTAAATTATATTTTAAAGAAAATTAGTTGAGAGCTACTCATTTCACCTCTTTGTCTCATATCATTATGGGATGCTCATTTAGAAAAAGAATTTAGAAGTTTAGGCATTATGTATTTATTTCAATTTGCTTAAAAGGATTAGCTATCAAATCAAGTAACCTACAAAGTTATATTTAATTTATCATTTTATACTTGTAGTCAGTACATAAAGTATATAAATTCTCTTATAGCATTAAACTTTAGTGTAAATACTTTTTATATAGCCTTCTGTATTGTTTTATTGGTGAGCTTCACATTTTGCACAAAGATACTACAATACTCTTACAAAGGATATATCTGATAATTAATTATTGTATAAAATTTTAGAAACCAAAGTGTCTTAGAAAGATACTGACAATCAACTTCGTAGTACTATGGAAAAACTAAAGTAATTTAGATAGGAAAAATATCAATGTTTTCTTGGTTGATTAGTTGTCTTTGTAATGTAAATGTTGACGATTTGTGGCTCGTTATGGAACAAGAAAAGAAACAATTTTGTTTTTTTTCATCATGAATTCATGCATGAGAAGATCATGTGCTAATTATTTTATTTTGCTTCTCTTTTTGCCTCATTTGCCCCAGACAAGGTACTGGAGAAGTAACCAACCCAGAAATATCAATGGGGTCAGGCAATAGACCCCCCAAAAAACCTACTCTTTCTATCCAGAAGACCAGGAAAGCTTCTACCTGCTCTAGATAATAACCATTCTAATTCCACCAAATACCAGAGAGTAAACTGTAGCCTGACTCCAAGCCCTGCCAATAAAGGCTAGTTAAGGGGGCCTAGACTTGACGTTTTATCAGTTCATAATTAGGTGCCCTTTCTCATCCTCATTGGGGTGGTGTGTGTGTTAGTTGCTCACTTGTGTTGGACTCTTTGTGACCCCATGGACTGTAGCCTGCCAGACTTCTCTGTCCATGGGATTTACCAGGCAAGGATACTGGAGTGGGTTGCCGTTTGCTTCTCCAGGGGATCTTCCTGACCCAAGGAACAAACCCCGGTCTCCTGCATTGCAAGCGGGTGCTTTACCTTCTGAGCTACTAGGGAAGCCCCATTGGGATGGGGTCACTTTCATTTTTATATTAATTTTAGAATAAGTATGTAAATTTTAAAAGTTCAAGTTGGATTTTAATTGTATTTTCATTGTAGATCAATTTAGGGAGTATTGCCATTTTAATTGTATTAAGTTTTCTGATCCATAGTCATGAAATGGCTTTATGTTTATCTTCTTTAATTGCTTTCAACAGTGTTTTATGGTTTTCAATATTCTTTTATTCTTTTTGACGATGTTCTAAATTGAATTGTTTTTCTTAATTTATTTTTAGATTGTTCAGTGCTGCCATGTTTTTGTGTGTTGTTCTTATACATGGTCATTAGTTCTAATAGTTGTTTAGATTTTGTAAGATTTTTTGTATATAAGACCATGCCATCTGCAGCTAGAGATTGCATCCTCTTTTTCATTCTGGATGCTTTTCATTTCTTTTTTCTTACCTGATTTTCCAGGTAGACTTCCAATATAATATTAATAAGAGCTGCAAAATATATATGTATATTGATTAACCATTAAGTATGATATTATCAGTGAGATTTTTATAGATGGCCTTTATTAGGTTGAGGGAATTTCATTTTTATTTGTAGTTTTTTTTTTTTAATCATGAAAGGCTGCAGGATATTATCCAATGCTACATCTCTGTTGAAAATTTTTTTTTTTTCTTTATGTGATGTGTTCCACTTGTCTCCTGCATTGCAGGCAGATTCTTTACTGCTGAGCTTCAGGGGAAGCCCCTATTATTATGTATTATGTACTAATATCCTTATCTTTTGCTACCTTTAATAATGGCATATCATAATGCATACATTTTTATATTCTATAAATTCCTGAAGGAATTTGCATCTGTGCAAAAATTTCCTCTTTAGGACCGCTAAGAACTTCTACTAGTAGAGCTGATTGATTATTTTGAGTCAGATAAACCTGGATCTAAGAGCTAGCTCTGGTACTTACTAACAGTGTCACCTCAGGTAATTTATTATATATGAATTTTAATTTCCCCATAAGTATATGAGGGAATAAAACGTAGAACCTATTCAGAGAAGTATTGTGAGGGCCCGGTGAGATAATGAATGTTGATCATGGCTAATAATAATAGTATCACTGATTCAATGGACATGAATTTGAGCAAATTCGGTAGAGGAGCCTGGTATGCTGCAGTCCATGGGGTCCCAAAGAGTTGGATGTGATTTAACAACTGAGCAACAAAAACAACACTGATGATGTTGTCAATAAATTTTCTCAATTTAGTTATTATAACATTCAGTGTATCAGTTTTCTAGTATAGCAATTTTAATGTCTTGTCATTTTCTTACAGCTGACGATTAATTAGCTTACTTCTCAGAATTATACAGTGTGGATGCTTGTTTCAGTTTGTTTTAGAAATGTCTATTTAGGAGAAAGCGATCATGGTCCAGCCCTTCATATTCCTGGGCTTGTGCTAAAAAGTCAGTGTTCTTTAATTCATTTAGAAAGTAAAGTTATTATTCTCCAATAAAAATAATTAATTAAAAAGAAGAAAGTAAGTGACTTGCTTCAGATTAATGAATGAAAGAAAGAAAGTGAAGTCACTCAGTTGTGTCCGACTCTTTGTTACCTCGTGGACTAGCCTACCATGCTCCTCTTTCCATGGGATTTTCCAGGCAAGAGTACTGGAGTGGGTTGCCATTTCATTCTCCAGAGGATCTTCCCAACCCAGGGATCAAACCTGGGTCTCCCACATTGTGGGCAGACGCTTTAACCTCTGAGCCACCAGGGAAGTCCATGATGAATGAAAGGCCATGTGAAATTCTGCTGAAGTGCAGAAGAAAACAATGCTAATGCTAACTTAATGTGCTACATATGCCAACTTTTCCTATAATATTTACTTCATTATTTTTTTTCTTTCATGTCATGATTTTAAAAATCTGTTATCCTGATAATTAACAACAGTAAAATAAATGTAGATCTTGGGAGGCTTGCCATAGGAACATGCCACATCTAAGATTGTTTACTACAAGGAACAAGAATTTCCTTTACTTGTTTAACTGGGCTTTTTTCTTCAAATTGTCATTTGCTGTTATATACACTAGCTCAGACTTCACAGTTCTTTATATCTGTACTTTTCTCTATTAAATATTACTATCCATGATATGTGCGCGTGCCAAGTGACTTCAGTTGTGTCTGACTCTTTGTTATCCCATGGACTATAGTCCACTAGACTTCTTTGTCCATGGGGTTCTCCAAGCAAAATTACTGGAGTGGGTTTCCATGCCCTCCTCCAGGGGATCTTTCTGACCCAGATCAAACCTGTGTCTCTGAAGTCTCCTGCATTGGCAGGGGAGTTCTTTACCACTAGTGCCACCTGGGAAGCATCCATGATGCAGAGCACCTTTTTTTATTAAGGTAATGTGTAGTTGTATTACTGGGCTGCTATTTTGCTTACGACGTACTCATCAGTTGTCATCGGTTAGGGTATCTTAACCTCATGGTTCTCACTTTTTGCAGGACATAATAAATTACTTGGGTTGCTTTTAAGAAATCATACTAGTTTTCTTCTCTGGAAATTTAAAATCAGTTCACATAGGTGGGATTTAGGCATCTGTATTTTCTTTGAAGCTTTAGAAGTCATTCTGCTATCCCAAGGAGGTTGTTAACCATCAGCTTATCCCTTCATGTTTATTTGCCTATCGTTGTATCCTATCTGTTGCTATTTTCCCCATTCTTATTATCTAAATTGAACCTGTCAAGATTGTGTGTGGGTGGGTATGTGTGTCTGTGTGCATGTTTAGATTGAAATCACAGGGAAATTTTTCCTTATGAGAAAATGAGAGATACCCTGACAGATTTAAATGACAGTTGAATGGACCACTTTCTGTTTATAAAAGTTACAAAAGAAGCAAAAGTTTTAGCTGTAACTAAGGAACTAGATTTATCCCACATGAAGATTTTTTTAAACTTATGTCTTATTTTCCTTTATGTAGGATATGTGATCAGAGCAAGAAAAAATTTCTTTACAGTGGAGTATTGTTATAATAGCACAGAAGGACTGTCAAAGAAAATCATATATAGAAAAAATACAGGCATATTTGCTAAAATAAATGTAGTTCTCTAACTTAAGGCATGTGATGCCCTGAATTTTAAAAAGAACATATCTTGCTATCTCTATTTCTCACACAGATGTTTGGTTCTTATTTTTTTTTTTTCCCAAAAGTATCTCTGTATACTGTATACATTTATTCAGTTAATATACTGTATGTAAGTGCTTGGGGTAAAACTATTTTAAATGTTAATACATCCTTAAAATTAATTTTCCTTTTTATCCAAAATGACTTTTGGGAAGAATTTTCCAAAGAAAGGTCTAGTTGACTCAATGTGTTCAACTTGAAAGCTAGAACTTTTGCTCACATGCTCTAACAGTGAGTGGAAAGTACTCAAGAAATTAAGTTTAGCATGTTGTTTCTATTTTATTTTATTTTATTTTACTTTAAGTCTGGTTCATTGATGATCCCAAGTTGACATGTATAAGATAACAGGATTTTATTTTGATTAATAGTTTTGTTTTACTACTATATACTGAATCTTCTTTTTCAAGGCAGTGACAAAAGACTGCCTACTTTCTTTCTTTCTTTTTAATGTGTTGTTTGCTTTAAGATAGATTAGTTGGAAAAAAGAGTTTCCTTTTGAAACTCTAGTATTCAGAATTTATTTCATCCTGAAGTTATATTTGAAAGTTATTTTCTTTGTTCAGACTCAACTTGTTTATTTTTCAAATAGACTTACACTCAGCTGTTTTGTTGTTTAAACTAAAGGAATTTAGACATTTTTCAAATCATAGGAGATAGAAGTGTTGAAACATTGATATAGTTGATAGATGAGTCAAAATGGTGACTGGAAAGTTAGCCAAAAAAAGGCAAAAAGAAAATGTATTTTGGTTTAATATTTATTGCAAACACCAATAAATTATAACTGTAGTGATTTAAGGTCTATTACATGTTTCTTGGCCCCCTCGTGGGTGCCTAACCTAAACATTTTCTGTATCAGTTTTTTGGTGATATGAAAATTAGTTCCTGGTCATCACGTTCCTCTTCAAACTAGAAGTTTTTATACCCTCTTCTGAAACTTTAGAGCTTTTTATTCTAACCCTTGTGTTTTGTGTGCATGCTTTCGGCCAAGTTGAGTACATTTAAAAAATTCAGGCTTATTTATGTTTATTTACATATCTCAAGATATTTCCACCAGATAGTCATATAGACATATACTCATTTTTCAGTCTTTGTTTCTGAAAGCTTGTCTGAATTGATGATCTTTAACTTGGTGTATTACATCCCAGATGCCAAAAGTCACTGAGTGCTAGACACATGATTAGTGCTTATAAATATTTTACTCATTTAAATGAGCAGGCAAGGAATTAGTTGATTCTTTTCTAAAGTCTCAGAACATTTTATGAAGAGAATTTCCTGATTTTATTTTTCTTACGTTTAAGTACCAGAGTATTGAACTAGATACAGAAGAGTTTTAGCTTATCAGACACATACATTTTCTGCTATTCATAGTGAAAGATGGGGCAGAATTGCTACATAAACTTAAATTGTTCTGAAATTATCTTGAGTAAAATTCTTTATTTCCCATTTGATCAACCTTAGTTTTATTGAGAGTATTGGTTCATTGTGCATTTTTCAAAGGTTAGTATGCCTTAAGTCTCTTTTGCTACGGACTGCTTTGAATTTCAGCAGTGTAACACATGTCAAATGCCAGCTTAGAATATCACATGCCTGCTATATTCCATTTTTCAAAAGCATCTACTTGCTAGTATTTTATTTGAACTCTTGAGTTGTTTGTACTGTTTTATAAGGGAGAACATAATACATTTTGGAGACCAATTTTTCCCAGGGTGTAGAATTACTTTTATTGTATAAAGTTCTGCTCCAAGGAGGAGGAAACGATATTTTCTCTTCTTTTGATGTTTTCCGTTGATTAGAGATTGCTAACTTTTTGTATAAAGAGGGGTAAGTAAAAATGAAGATATGTGAGGTCTGTTATATATCTTTTTAAAAAAAATTACACCTTTTTGTTAACCCAAAGATATGAAATAAATTTATAGTTTTAGTTATTTGATTGAACAAGGATCCTCATAAATTCCAGCTTTTATCATATGATCAGATTTTTCCTGGACAAATAAAGATGCTTGCTGTTGCCAATAGCGTTTGGCCTAACAGTGTGCTAGATACTAGTGATTGGTTTGGAACTCACAACTTGGCTTGTCCATTCTTATCCCTCCCATCAAACTTAACCTCAGCAGAGGATTGAGAAAGGTTTGGTAGTTGAGAACTGTTCTTATGTGCCTCTGAGTTTTCTAGTCTAAGCCAGAATCTTGCATGCAAGGCTATTCTTGTGGTTTTCCAGCCAGGCCAAAACCAAAGGCATTGGAAACCTTGCAAGAAAACTTGTTCTAATATAGATTTAAGGCTTTCCTTTATATTGTGACTGAATTTTCAGCCTGATAGTCAAAGGAATGAAGGAGAAGACTGCATTCAGTATTGAGGATATACATTTCAAATTTTTGCTGCAGAGAAGACTTTGAAAAATAACTCCAAAGATTAACAAAAAAATTAATGAATAGGTTTTATTTAGTTGTTTCTTAAGACATGTAAGACCTTCCTTTTTCCATTAGTTATTTTTGGCTTACCTTCCATAATGAAATTTAAATGTAACTTTTTTTTTATATCACATCAGGTTAATATTTGTGACTAATGTTAATGAGACTTGAAAATTGTATCAGTATGAGTCCTGTCCATTGTTAATTAATTACAGACTTTTGCTTATTATCATGAAAAGTCAAGCTGCTCTATCATAAGTACCTTTTAATCCATAATAATATTATCTTTCTGTGTTGAATGAGGTTGGATCTGTTTTGTTCTTTTAGGGTTGAAACAAACCTTCCCCTTAACAATGTTATTCAGGAGGTTTCTACATCCAGTAGGAATGCTGAAAGAGTGAGTTTATAGTAGTATCTAAAGAATATAATTTCTGTAACCATTCTGATCAATGTGATGTATCAGTTATGTGATTTTTGATCTTCTGTTATTGTAGTGAACTGAATTATCAGTAAGGTCTGTCTGTAATCAACCTTTTTCAATTTTTGATAGTGTTGAAGTCTTACATGTTTATTAGACTTTAGAAGAGATGTAATTGATGTGTTACAGATTTATTTTTATTGGAAATTAATAATCCAGTTAGTGGACAATTACATACCATAGTTCTTAAAGGCAAAAAGATAAACTGCTTAAAATTATTCTTATAAGTCCAAATGAAGATATGTATATAAAAAACTATTTTTAAGATTTTTTTTTTCCTAATTTCTTGCTTGCTTGAAAAGTAATAAAATAGGAATGGTTAACTTTATGCTTTAATCTGAACTATAAACCATTAGTGTGCAATCCAGTATCAGAATACACACCTGGTTTTGATTTTATCTGTTAAGTTTTAGTTAATTAGCTTTTGGGAAATTTTATATATACATATATATAATATATATATATATATATACACATACATATATGTATGTTTTATGTAATTTTATATATACAGATATACATGTATATAAGTTTTATATATACATATACATGTATGTGTATATATAAATGTATATAGGTATATAACTGTATATAAATGTATCAATTTGTATAAATGTATATAAATATATTTAAATGTATATTTATGTATACATACACATATATAAATATATACACATATTTATGTATATATACATATTTATGTATGTATATATATATATATGTATATATATACATATATATATACACACACACATGCATGTATATATGTACATAGGTGGTGCTAGTGGTAAAGAACCTGCCTGCCAGTGCAGGAGAATGAGAGACACAGGTTCAATCCCTGGGTCGAACAACAGACTTCATCCATCATGCGAAATGAGTACAACATGCACAATGCTGGGATGGATGAAGCGCTAGCTGGAATCAGGATTGTCGGAAGAAATATCAGTAACCTCAGATATGCAGATGACACCACCCTTATGCCAAAAGCCAAGAGCAACTAAATAGCCTCTTGATGAAGGTGAAAGAGGAGACTGAAAGAGCTGGCTTAAAACTCAACATTGAAAACCTAAGATAATGGCATCCAGTTCCATCTCTTCATGGCAAATAGATGGAGGAACAATGGAAATGGTGATAGACTTTTATTTTCTTGGGCTCCAAAATCAGTGCAGATGGTGACTGCAGCCATGAAATTAAAAGACGCTTGCTTCTTGAAAGAAACTCTATGAGAAACTTAGGTGGTGTATTAAAAAGCAGAGACATCACTTTGCCTGGCGACAAATTCCATAGAATCAAAGTTATGGGTTTTTCCAGTAGTCTTGAATGGATGTGAGAGTTGGATCATAAAGCAAGCTGTGTGCCAAAGAATTGATACTTTTGAAGTGGTGTTGGAGAAAACTTTTGAGAGTTCCTTGGACTACAAGGAGATCCAACCAGTCAATCCTAAAGGAAATCAACCATGCATATTCATTGGAAGGACTGATGCTGAAACTTGAAGCTCCAATACTTTGGCCACCTGATGTGAAGTGCCAACTCATTAGAAAAGACCCTGATGCTGGGAAAGATTGAAGGCAGGAGGAGAAGGGGACAACAGAGGATGAGTTGGTTGGATGGACATGTGTTTGAGCAAACTCCAGGAGATGGTGAAGGACAGGGAAGCCTGGCATGCTGCAGTCCATGGGGTCGCAAAGAGTCAGACATGAGTGAGTGACTGAACAGCAATCAAGAATAAATTATTAGGGCGTAAATGATTTGCCCTATTGTCTTCAAAGTATCTTATTTCTTTGCCAAGGAAACATGCATGCAATACAAAATTTAAAAGATATGGAAGTATGCATGTGTGTGTGTGTGTGTATGCTAAGTTACCTCATTTGGTCCAACTCTTCGTGGCCCTATGGACTGTAGCTGCCTGACTCCTCTGTCCATGGGTTTCTCCAGGCAAAGGTACTGGAGTGGATTTCCATACCTTCCTCCAGGAGATTTTCCCAATCCAGGGATTGAACCCGTATCACTATGTCTCCTGCATTGGCAGGCGGATTCTTTACTGCCAGCGCCACCTGGGAAGCCCAGAAATATGCATAGTAAATATTAAATTTTGCTCCCATGGCTGTCAGAATATCATTCCCATCTATTCTTTAGGCTTTATTGCTTCCAGAAGTGAGATAATTTGCTAAAGATTTTCATGTCTCTGATTTGCAATCGATTGATTGTCAAATTGTTTTATAGCAGTGAGAAAGGAATTCCGTTTGAGGAATAAAACTTATAGAGTCTGATTTTTATCCATATGGTTAGAAGCATCAAGTTCAAAGTTATCCTGTTTTAGTAGTTTAGCAGAATATTCATGTAACCAAGTTTCTTGGTAGTTACTTCATTGTAACAACCTAATTTGGGTGCCAGGAAGGTCTTCCCTTGTGGCTCAGCTGGTAAAGAATCCTCCTGCAATGCAGGAAACCTGGGTTTGATCTCTGGATGGGGAAGATCCCCTGGAGAAGGGAAAGGCTTCCCACTCCAGTATTCTGGCCTGGAGAATTCCATGGGCTGTATAGTCCATGGGATCACAAAGAATCAGACACGACTGAGTGGCTTTTGATAAATCGATTATCAATAAATCACTACTTTGTATTTTAATGGTGAAATACTTCCATACTAGTTAGTATATTAACAGTTCTTCTGAGACACTTTGGTGACTTTGTCCCTTTATCTTAACCCCTCACAGTCAAGCTAGACATCAGCACTGCAGGGACCTCTGACACCTGCTCCAGTGCTGGGATGACACTTCTAATTTTTAGGTGCCCAGTCTTATGGATTTTAAATAATTTACACATCTCCCCATGCAGTATCACTTCTGTAATACATGGTTTTGGAGTTGAAACTCCAATACTTCAGCCACCTGATGCGAAGAACCGACTCATTGGAAAAGACCGTGATGCTGGAAAATATTGAAGGCAGGAGGAGAAGGGGATGATCAGAGGATGAGATGGTTGAATGGCATCACTAACTTGATGGATATGAGTTTGAGCAAGCTCCGGGAGTTGGTGATGGATTGGGAAGTCTGGTGTGCTGCAGTCCATGGGGTCACAAAGAATCAGACACGACTGAGCAACTGAACTGAACTGAATATATGGTTAACACTTAACTGGAAAAGAACCAGGTTAAAGTACCTTAAATTGTCATTTAAGTTTACAGCATTCTTCTCTTTGTGATCAAAAAGAAGACATAAAGGAAAATTTCATCTTTGTCTGTGTGAAAGTGAAAGTGAAGTCACTCAGTCATGTCCGACTCTTAGCGACCCGACCCCATGGACTGTAGCCTACTAGGCTTCTCTGTCCATAGGATTTTCCTGGCAAGAGTACTGGAGTGCACTGCCATTTCCTTCTCCAAGATACACTTTGTCAGTGTATCTTCTGATAAATTGATTTAGATGAAACCTCTAATCTCACTCAACTTTTCAATGTGAATAAAAGTTCTTTTCTAATTTTTGAGATCTATATTTGGTAAATGGATTTGGAGGAAATTTACTGTTAATTTGGAGGAAAATTACTTTAATGATCTTCAATCTGGTAACTTAAAAAATATTGTTGATACAACTTGAATCCAAATAGCTTGAGTTTCTTTTTCATGCAAATAAGGAGTTTAGTTTTCAAAAATTAGCAGAAGGTTGAACAATTCTCTTTTGAAAGTTTATCAATATAAAGGATTAAGTTAGCAGTCAGAATTTCACAGAATTCCTTTATTACTGGCAGAGAAGAAGCTCTGTTATTCTTCCTAATTATTAGATAACACATCTGAGACATGGAGAAGCGCAGTGCCCTGATCAAACATGTACAACCAGAGAAGGAGTTGTGAATATTGTCAGATCATTCAAAGCTTGATCCAGAACTCTATTTAGCAAGTTATGCTGCCTCCTTGGAAGGTTAATCATTGTGTATTTAAGTCAAATATTCCTGACATGTACATGGGTTTCTTTTTTCCGTGGTTTCTGGTATTTTAGAAGATGGAATGTTATGTCTTTAGTGTTTAATAACTAGGTGTTTCACTGAATCCTTTGAAAGATTCTGGAGAGATTTTAGTCACAGTTCTTTTTTTTCCCTTTTCTTTCATTCCTTCCTTTCTTTCTTCTTTTCTTTAACTGAAACTGTAGCTCTTATGCAAGTCACAAGAAATAATATTGTGGCATCTGAGGGCGAGGCATGTCCATATGGCAGCTTTTCAGAAGTTTAAAGTATCTGGAAGGCAGACATGCAGCGTCTCTCTGCTGAACTTAATTTTAGAAACTTCTTAATTTTAATGTGTTGTCCATGGCACAAAAGAAATTTTCACTGGGAGACTTTTGTGGTGTTTGAGGTAACAACTCTGATGTTACTACAATCCCTTAACAACAGGGCCAACAGGAATGATTTCTTCTGTCCTAAAGATTTTTTTTTTTTTTTTTTTTTTTGGTTTTCACAGCCCGCAGAACATTTTATAGCATGGCTAGACTGTATTGAATTTCCATGTTTAGATCTACACCCATAATTTAACATTTTTCTTTTTGAATTAGTATAGTGCCACTGCACAGCACTTCAAATACTAGAAAAATTTAGGATCTCTGCAATTCCAAATGCTTGAGATCTGTGACAAGGTAAATTTTCACCAGCTTCTCCATGAGCTTGACACTCCTGTTTGTTTAAGTTAAGGAAAAGGAAGGGTGGGGTCATTTGCTTTTTAATCCATTTATCCATAATTTTAGGAATTGGTTTTTGTCCTGCTTCCTAAAAATAAATATGACCAAATCCATAACTATAACTCCTCAAACATCTGGAGCTTACACTCTTGAGACGCATGCACCTTCATTTTCCCTAAGGGTTGAACTTAAAGATTCTAAATGTTGCTTAACTTCTGCCTGCCTGGGTAGTCAGGCCATGAACCTGAGCTCAGATTTAGATCCAGGTTTTTTAAGTAAACCCAAGCCTTAAGTTCAGATAGAAGTTTTTCCTTAAGAGAGTTGTATTCCCTAGTCCTTTTTACCTTATATGTTTAAATCACTTACCAGTGATAGATTTTGATCACATTAATTCTTTCTGTATTCCAGCAAAATTTTCTAAAATGTCTAAATATTGTTTTCAGAGATAACCTAATGTTTCTCTTCTAATGCAACTACATCTGTACCAGAGTTGAATTACTAACTCACTGAGGTCTTAAAATATGTGTGTCTGTCTGTTTCTCTTACCAAACTACAAGCCAACAAAGCTGTAGATTGACATTTTAGATCCCAACATTGGCAGAAGATATCTTTGATTAGCCAAGAGTCTTTGAACTTTTTAAGACATGTTAGTGAGCTGCCATCATTTGGACACTATACATTAATTTTTATAATCTTATCTTGTCAGTCTAATTTAGTATAAAATGGAGAATGTAAGTATTATAGAAGAACTTCATGCTAATAGACAAAGTATCCAGATGAAGTTCAGGTAGATATTAATTGGCAGATGTACTTGTAGCATATCTATGGCACTTTTTTGTGAGATTGTGAAAATCATTCAACTGTTCTTTTTAGGATTAACCCCTTCATTACCAGAGAGGATTATTTCATTACTCTTAATTTTACTGAATAAAAAGTGGTATATGCATGATGCATTTATATATATGTGTGTGTGTGTATGTGTGTAGCCAACAAAAATTGGTGCTACATATTTCATTCTCACAAATTGTCTATTGATGAAGAATTTGTTTTATACCATTTGACTGTTTTTTGTACTTTGAAACATTGTTTGAGAAAAGTGAAAGTATAGAAACTTTATAGGTCACATTATAGAAACTTACTTGTTTGAGTAAAAAATAAAATGCTTTTCCATGGTTCTGTGTGGTTCCCTTTATCTGGAAGTCTGGTGCTCCTATAGCATCTGGTTGGAGTCCCTGTTTCATATGATCTACAGTGGCCTTTTTTCTAGTTTTAAATTCATCAGCCTTTATTCCCAAGATAAAACTTTGTACATTTTTCTTTGTTGGAAATGTTCTTCCCTCAGATTCAAAATAAAACTGAGGTTTTTTTCTTCCTCATTTGTGACTTCCTAAGAGAGCTCTTGACTTTCCCCTCTGAAAGGTTCTCCCGCATTATTCTATTCCTTTTGCCCTTTTCAATTTTCTTTACAGCATGTAACACCATTAGAAATGTTTGTTTATTGTCTACCTTGCAATCTTCTTTGTCTTACCCACTTTCCCTATCTACAATGTGAATTGAGGAGAGTCAGGCTCTCATCTCTCTTGTTGGGTGTGCATCCCCAGTGCCTAGAACAATGTTTGAAATAAAGCATGCATTCAGTAAATATTAGTTGAATAAATGAAGCTTTAATAAATAATTGTTGTTGTTCAGTTGCTAAGTATGTCCAATTCTTTGTGACCCCATGGACTATAGCCTGCCAGGCTCCTCTGTCCATAGGATTTCCCAGGCAAGAATAGTGGAATGGGTTGCAATTTCCTTCTCCAGGGCATCTTCCTGCCCCAGGGATTGAACCTGTATATCTTGCATCTCCTGCATTGGCAGGTGGATTCTTTACCACTGTGCCACCTCGGAAGCCCAACCTAACCCAACAAACAGATATTAAAAAACATTCCTAAAACAATACCAAAACATGCAAAGTTTATTAAAGATTTTATGTTTACTACCTGATTTATTTTTTTCTTCCCAATGTACAGACCTTATTATATCTGAATATCTATTTGTTGTTGTTCAGTCCCTAAGTAGTGTTCAGCTCTTTGTGACCCCATGAACTGCAACATGCTTTGCTTCCCTGTCCTTCACTATCTTCCGGCATTTGCTCAAACTCATGTCCTTTGAGTTGGTGAGGCCATCCAGCTATCTCATCCACTGTTACCCGCTTCTCCTCTTGCCCTCAATCTTTCCAGCATTAGGGTCTTTTCCAGTGAGTCAGCTCTTTGCATCAGGTGGCCAAAGGATTGGAGATTCAAGCTTCAACATCAGTCCTTCCAATGAATATTCAGGATTGATTTCCTTTAGGATTAACTGGTTTGATCTTGCTGTCTAAGGAACTTTCAAGAGTTTTCTCCAGCGCCACAGTTGGAAAACATCAATTTTTTGGTGCACAGCCTTTTTTGTGATCCAACTCTCATATCCGTACGTGACTACTAGAAAAACCATAGCTTTGACTATAGGAACCTTTGTCGGCAAAATGATGTATCTGCTTTTTAATACGGTCTAGGTTTGTCATAACTGTTTTTCCAAGAAGCAAGCATCTTTTAATTTTGTGGCCACAGTCACCATGTGCAGTGATTTTGGAGACCAAGAAAATGAAGTCTGTCAATGTTTCCATTGTTACCTCGTCTATTTGCCATGATGTGATTGGGACCTCATGCCACAATCTTCATTTTTTGATGCTGAGTTTTAAGCCAGCTTTTTCACTCTCCTCTTTCACCTTCATCAGAGGCTCTTCAGTTCCTCTTCACTTGCTGCCATTAAAGTGGTGTCGTCTGCATATCTGAGGTTATTGATATTTCTCTTGAATATTAATCTTGATTCCAGCTTGTGATACATCCACCCTGGCATTTTGCAACGCGTGCTCTGCATATAAGTTAAATAAGCAGGGGGGCAATATACAGCCTCGATGTACTCCTTTCCTAATTTTGAACCAGTCTGTGGTTCCATGTCCAGTTCTAACTGCTGCTTCTTGACCTGCACACAAGTTTCTCAGGAGGCAGGTAATGTGTTCTGGTATTCCCAGCTCATTAAGTATATTCCATAGTTTGTTGTGATTCCACACAATTAAAGGCTTTAACATAGTCAATGAAGCAGAAGTAGATGTTTTTTGAATTCCCTTTATTTTTCTATTATCCAGCATATGTTGACAGTTCAATCTCTGGTTCCTCTGCCTTTTCTAAATCCAACTTGTACATCTGGAAGTTCTTTGTTCGTGTACTGCTGAAGCCTAGCTAGAAGGATTTTGAGCACAATCTTTCTGGCATGTGAAATGAGAGCAATTGTATGGTAACTTGAACATTCTTTGGCATATATAATTAACAGTATTTTGTAAGAACATATACAGTTTTGTTTGGTTATCATATACCAGAAATCTTGCTCACTCTTGACCAGACCCTGTGCAAAAAAGGTGAATCACTTTGGTTCAAAAAGAAATAGATCCTTAAAGAACAGCTGTGTTAGGAACTTCCTATATAAAGTGACAGGAAGTAAGAGATCTCAGGTATAACTTAAGTAAGTTTGGAATCAGAGGCAAATTTTTAAGTATAAATGTCTTTAGGGAAAAGGAAAAAAAAGCAAATCAATAACTTAGTTATCCATATTAAAAATTTAGAAAAATAACAAACTAAAGTAAAAAGCAAGCAAAATGTCAGGTAGAATAAGTTATACAGTGGAAAAGCAAGGGAGAAAATGAACAAAACCAATAGTTAATTCTTTGAAAACACAAACAAAATGAGCTTACCTTTAGACCAATTGATCCACTAAAGCAGAGGAAAGACTCAAAGTAGAAAATCAGGAATGAAAGAGAGGATATCAGTACTTACCTTACCAAAAAAAAAAATAAGGAATACTATAAACAACTGTATGGATGCTAAGTCACTTCATTTGTATCCAGTTCTTTGTAACACTGTAGACTGCAACAGCCAGACTCTGCTGTCTTGCAGTGGGTTGCCATTTTCTACTCCAGGGGACCTTTCTGACTCAGCAATCTAATCCCCATCTCTTATGTCTCCTGTATTAGCAGGCGAGTTCTTTATCACTCGCCCCACCTGTGAAGCCCACTGTGAACAACAGCTCTATGCTCTGCATGCTCAGTCGCTTCAGTTATGTCCAACTCTTTGCGACCCTGTGGACAGTATCCCACCAGACTCCTTTGTCCATGGGATTCTCCAGGCAAGAAATACTGTAGTGGGTTGCCATGTTGTTTTCTTATTTTATTTTTAGTTAAATTGGAAAAGATCTGAAATAGATTTTTAAAAACGCAAACTGTCTGGCTAAGTCCCTTCACTGTTCACCTGAAACCGCCACGTTAATTGGCTGTACTCCAATACAAAATGTTTATGGTGTTAAAAAATTAAAAAAAGAAAAGCAAACTGTGATAGTTTCCTAAGAAAACCAAAATTGTATTTGATTTCAAATGACCCTTGACAGCAGTTTATTTATGTGTACTACTGCAGTGCAAAAGCTAAACTAAGAATATAGATACAGACATAGTTATCATCAGTGTTTTAATAGTTTTTCTATGAATTGGCAAATAATACAAATTGGATATACTGAAATCATGATTCATTTCTTCAGTTCCTTCAATAGTTATTTGTCTTCTATTAGGTACTATTGTAGGTAAAATGGATGCATCAGTGAATTAATCACAGATTCCTATTTCCTAGGGCTTAATTTTTATTGGGGATATTTATTTTGTGTTTTGCCTCTAGCTTATTCCTATTTGTAAATTGTGACTTAGAGGATTGACTTTTAAAGTAATTTTAATTAATTAACTATTGCCTAAAATTGGCTATGAAGTATTCTTTTAAGGTTATGTGCTGAATGCCAACATGATATTAATGTTTCAGAGACCATCTGGTTCTTTAGACACATCTGCTCTGAGAATCTGGACAAGTAATTAAATTTGATGAGGCTGGAATGAGATCTGTAAGAATTGGGCTGTTTGAAGGGAAAAGAGAAATTCTGTGGATTTGTTGGTACAGTGGATTGTAGTTTGGTTTGCAGTCGTACACTTGAGCTGTAACTTCTCCACTCAAATTCCAGTGTATACTCAGTTCCATTAAAAACAGTCTGTCTACTGCTTATGGGTACTGGTTGGTGCAGCAAAGTTTTTGATTAATATCGCTATTTTCTAGTCTAATCATTAAAGAATTTATAACATACAGTTTTTTCAAGGAGTTTATTATCCTTCACATGCTCTATTTTGTTTATTCAAAATTTATGCTTGTGGAGTAGAAAGAATAAATATTTCTAGTCTAAAATAATAAAAAAAATATTCAGATCTCTGTTAGGGATTAAATGTATTCAGCAACAGAGTTGATAACTGAACTTGGTAGTTATAATTTGAAGTTTAGTGAACTTTCTAATGAATGTTGGTATCATTAAAGCTATGATTTTTAAAACATTAATCTCAGTATAAGGAATGCCACTCCCCAAATAGCATTTGCATGTGTATGCTATGTACAGATAATTCTGTAAGAATCTGTGTGTGATATATAAAGCTGAATATAAAGATGACATAGTTCCTATTCTAAAGAAATATATGATCTTGTTCACACCTTTAAAATTCTTCTTGAAGAAGTGAGGTCAGTAGTTTTCCTGTCCCCTAGGATGATACAGAGGATCTTGTAGGATTGAAGGTAAAACCTAAACATGTTGAAAATTAACAAAATATTCCCTGCTTTTGGTATCATTTTTTTTAATAGAATGTGTGCATCTTTGTTTTTCTGCCTGTACACATAATGAAAATCTTAGTACTTTATTTGTGTTGAGAGTAGTTAAAAATAACTGATAAAGGTAGGAATTCTTTCATGAATCATTTTTGTAGTGTTATGTAAACCCAAGGGAAGGGTTACTTGTGTCTTTGATATCTCTAGAGCCGATTACAAAGGAAAAAAACAATTAAGGAAAATGTTAAGGATAGTGTGCATTTTTTAATGTAACTGCACAGTAAGTTGTAAGGCAGTTATTATAATATATTACACAGGAGAATAAATATCCAGCTATATAATATAGACTTGCTATAAAAACTTGTAGATAGTACCGTTGTTTATCTTTATGTATGTCCATGATAATTAATATTCTACTTCTAAGGATTGTTTTCAGACAGCACATCCTTTGTTTGGACAGTGACAATAATAATTCCACTGTTCAGTATTATCAGTCAGTCAGTTCAGTAGCTCAGTCGCGTCAGACTCTTTGCGACCCCGTGAACTGCAGCATGCTAGGCCTCCCTGTCCATCACCAACTCCCGGAGTTTACCCAAGCTCATGTCCATTGAGTTGGTGATGCCATCCAACCATCTCATCCTCTGGTGTCCCCTTCTCCTTCTACCCTCAATCTTTTCCAGCATCAGGGTCTTTTCCAATGAGTCAGCTCTTTGCATCAGGTGGCCAAAGTATTGGAGCTTCAGCTTCAACATCAGTCCTTCAAATGAACACCCAGTACTGATCTCCTTTAGAATGGACTGGTTGGATCTCCTTGCAGTCCAAGGGACTCTCAAGAGTCTTCTCCAACACCACAGTTCAAAAGCATCAATTCTTTGGCACTCGGCTTTCTTGATAATCCAACTCTCACATCCATACATGACTACTGGAAAAACCATAGCCTTGACTAGGTGGACCTTTGTTGACAAAGTAATGTCTCTGCTTTTTAATATGCTGTCTAGATTGCTCATAACTTTCCTTCTAAGGAGTTAGCATCTTTTAATTTCATGGCTGCAGTCACCATCTGCAGTGATCTGGGAGCCCAGAAAAATAAAGTCAGCCACTGTTTCCCCATCTGTTTGCCATGAAATGATGGGACCGGATACCATGATCTTAGTTTTCTGAATGTTGAGCTCTAAGCCAACTTTTTCACTCTCCTCTCTCACTTTCATCAAGAGACTTTTTAGTTCTTCACTTTCTGCCACAAGGTTGGTGTCATCTGCATATCTGAAGTTATTGTTATTTCTCCTGGCAATCTTGATTTCACCTTGTGCTTCTTCCAGCCCAGTGTTTATCTTGATGTTCTTTGCATATAAGTTAAATAAGAGGGTGACAATATACAGCCTTGATGTACTCCTTTTCCTGTTTGGAAACAGTCTGTTGTTCCATGTCCAGTTCTAACTGTTGCTACCTGACCAATATACAGGTTTCTCAAGAGGCAGGTCATGTGCTCTGGTATTCCCATCTCTTGAAGAATTTTCCACAGTTTATTGTGATCCACAGAGTCAAAGGCTTTGGCATAGTCAATAAAGCAGAAATGCTGTTTCGATGATCCAGCGGATGTTGGCAATTTGATCTCTGGTTCCTATGCCTTTTCTAAAACCAGTTGAACACCTGGAAGTTCACAGTTCATGTATTGCTGAAGCCTGACTTGGAGAATTTTGAGCATTACTTCACTAGCGTGTGAGATGAGTGCAATTGTACAGTAGTTTGAGCATTCTTTGGCATTGCCTTTCTTTGGGATTGGGATGAAAACTGACCTTTCCCAGTCCTGTGGCCACTGCTGAGTTTTCCAAATTTGCTGACATATTGAGTGCAGCACTTTCACAGCATCATCTTCTAGGATTTGAAATAGCTGAATGGAATTCCATCACCTCCACTAGCTTTGTTTGTAGTGATACTTCCTAAGGCCCACTTGACTTCACATTCCAGGATGTCTGGCTGTAGGTGAGTGATCACACCATCGAGGTTATCTGGGTGGTGAAGACTTGTTTTGTACTATTCTTCTGTGTATTCTTGCCACCTCTTCTTAATATCTTCTGCTTCTGTTAGGTCCCTACCATTTCTGTCCTTTATTGAGCCCATTTTTGCATGAAATGTTCCCTTGGTATCTCGACTTGTCTTTTAGAGACCTTTAGTCTTTCCTATTCTATTGTTTTCCTCTATTTCTTTGCACTGATCACTGAGGAAGGCTTTCTTGTCTCTCCTTGCTATTCAAATGGGTATATCTTTCCTTTTCTCCTTTGCTTTTCGCTTCTCTTCTTTTCACATCTATTTGTAAGGCCTCCTCAGAATCTCACTTTGCTTTTTTGCATTTCTTTTTCTTGGGGATGGTCTTGATCCATGTCTCCTGTACAATGTCAAGAACCTCTGTCCATAGTTCATCAGGCACTCTTATCAGATCTAGTCCCTTAAATCTATTTGTCACATCCACTGTATAATCATAAGGGATTTCATTTAGGTCATATCCAAATGGTTAGTGGTTTTCCTCACTTTCTTCAATTTCAGTCTGAATTTGGCATAAGGAATTCATGATCTGAGTCATAGTCAGCCCCCTGTCTTGTTTTTGCTGACTATATAGAGCATCTTTGGCTACAAAGAATATAATCAGTCTGATTTTGATGCTGACCATCTTGTGATGTCCATGTGTAGAGTCTTCTCTTGTGTTGTTGCAAGAGGGTGTTTGCTATGGCCAGTGCGTTCTCTTGGCAAGACTCTGTTTACCTTTGCCCTGCTTCATTCTGTACTCCAAGGCCAAAGTTGCCTGTTACTCCAGGTGTTTCTTGAGTTCCTACTTTTGCATTAGTCATGCTGTGTGGGGCCACCCAAGACGGATGGGTCATGGTGGAGAGGTCTGACAGAATGTGGTCCACTGGAGAAGGGAATGGCAAACCATTTCAGTATTCTTGCCTTGAGTAACCCATGAACAGTATGAAAAAGCAAAAAGATAGGACACTGAAAGATGAACTCCTAAGGTCAGTAGGTGCCCAATATGCTACTGGAGATCAGTGGAGAAATAACTCCACAAAGAATGAAGGGATGGAGCCAAAGCTAAAGCAACACCCAGTTGTGGACGGGACTGGTGATAGAAGCAAGGTCTGATGCTGTAAAGAGTGATATTGCCTAGGAACCTGCAATGTTAGGTCCATGAAACAAGGCAAATTGGAAGTGGTCAAACAGGAGATGGCAAGAGTGAACGTCAACATTCTAGGATTCAGCGAACTAAGATGGACTGGAATGGATGAATTTAACTCTGATGACCATTACATCTACTACTATGGGCAGGAATCCCTTAGGAGAAATGGAGTAGCCATCATAGTCAAGAAAAGATTCCGAAATGCAGTACTTGGATGCAATCTCAAGAACGACAGAATGATCTCTGTACGTTTCCAAGGCAAACCATTCAGTATCACGGTAGTCTTAAGTCTATGCCCTGACCAATTAACAGTGAAGAAGCTGAAGTTGAATGGTTCTATGAGGACCTACAAGACTTTTTACAACTAACGCCCCAAAAAGATGTTCGTTTCATTATAGGGGACTGGAATGCAAAACTAGGAAGTTCAGTATTATAGGCCCACTTAAAAAAAAATCTTGTTATGGCAGTACAAAGATTTTTAGTATATGGCACCTGCCTACTTTTCTACATTTTCTGCCATTCTGTCTGCCTTCTTAAGTCCAGCTTGTCTTCTTTATTTAATGTTGAATAGCAATGAGCCTTATAGGTAGGCCTTGGGCATCTTTTCTATCTCTGATAAGCACCTTGCACCTTCTGTTTTCTAGAGAATGTTTCTCTTCAACAATAGAATGAACTCAGTGAGGACTGACTTTTAAATCTGTCTGTTCCTGTTATCTACCTTCATGTCCTTTTTATAGATGGATACATTTAAGTAACCAAATGGGGCTAATATAAGAGGCTTGAACTATGTGAAAAGCTGGTCATTTGTGCAAAGCTTTTTTCCATGTTCCATAATTATAGTTTTGGCCTATACATGATTCATTATCCCGTGGTGCTTACTTCCTTGAAGTTTGGAAGAAAATGAGTATGTAGTTTACAAATTAATCACCACAGGAGAAAGTACTGTTCATTTGTGTTTCTTAATTATGATGAGGAAGTATTATTTTATTTCATTAGTTTACCTGTCTCTCTAAAGGATATAATTTACTAAAAAATCACAACTTGGTATTAAAACTGGGATTATTTGGTATCATGGCAAATATGGAAGTGAAAACAATCCTTCCCATTAAGCAAAACAGTTCTGCCATAACCCAAGTCCCTCCAGAGAATGACATTTTTCTCTCTACAAAAGATGCCATGAATGTAACCCAAGAGAACTGGCCATAAATCTACCAACCTTTAAATTTTCTGAAGTCCAAAAATAGTATTATATTGTACCAAAGGTAAATAGGAGCTTTACATTATCTAGCCAGTTTAAATTTTAATGTTTCTCTTTTTTTATAAATTATCATTATGGATTCTTTAGAAGACATAATATATAAATGAAAACCTGAAGCAGTGCTATTAAGCGGTTCTTTTTATGTTGGTCAAACTGCAGTCAAATCTTTATTTTCCTTTACTAACTCACTGGTAATTCTGCAGCTTCAGAGTGACGACTGTTGAATTATAGGAGTAGAAGCATCATGAGACAGTTTAACATTTGCAAGAGAAAGTTAATTATTTGAAGATTTGAGACTTATCCAGAGGTTTCAAAAATATTTTTGTCTCAGTTTTTAAAAATACATGCATATTTATTTAGCCTCTTAATGCATGTTGTTTCCAACCAAGTAAGTCTATTTTCAAAACAGAGATTATTTAAGAGATTTGGCATATTTTTCTTTTCTTGGTGAATGTGCCAAAGGTCTGTTTTCTATAAGACATGTGTCTGTTTCAACTTACTATTTTGATTATGAGTAGTTTATTATCCAGATAGACCTTCAAAAATAGAATATTTGCTGAAGAGTTCTTATGCATATGGTGAAGTGAAGTTTTTAGAATTATTCAGGGTTTCTAAATAGCATGTAAGATAATATCGAGAGCACATTAACTATAATGTATAATGCCTTAAAAAAAAAAGGAAAGATGATAATATTCTAAGCGTTGCCAATAAGGAAGTAAGTGGGCGGAACATCTTCCAATGCTGATTTGGCTTCCCTTAGATCAGTGTTAACATCTTTATATTTAAGTGACTGAGGTTCCAGTGTTTACACTGTCCACTTGCATTTGTCTAGTCTCCCAAGTTTTATTACTTCTTATGAATACTGCCTTGAGATTCTGCCATCCACACTTCGCCTTACACCTTTTCACATTAGGGGCGTGCACTTCCTGGGGGGCAGTTTTTTTTCATGATTGAAACTGCTCAGAGTTTCCATCTGCTTTTACTTGACTTGTGGTCTTGAAGATCATGCTTGGCCCATGGGATATTACAGTGTGCCGAGAGGATGTGGAGTTTTGTCAGCCAGTGAAATATGTCTGGTTTTTTTTCTCTTTTCTTTTTTTCTTCAGCAGCTTTCATATGCTTCTCATCCTGTGTGGTCTTTGCTAAACTGAATTTATATTTAACAGAACTGCTCACTCTCTTTATCATCTTCTATGACTTGGCCTTTTTAATGAGAAGGTGTGTGGAAGGAATATCTGAGCCAAAAAACTGTAGTTTTGGCAATAGCAAAACCTAAAACCAAAAGCTTAAAGTAGTGTTATATATGAATGTGCTTTAATATTCACAAATGCGTATTTTGTAATGCAGAAGAGTATCATATTTCAGACATGTACATCTGTCAAAAAAATTTATCATGCCAATAGTAGATTCCAAGTTTTATCTGTGATCCAAATAACATTTTTGCTTGTTTTTAGGCACTACTACAGTCTTCAGTTAAGCAACAAGTAGAAGCTATTGAAAAGCAGTACATTTCTGCAATTGAGAAACAAGCTCACAAGTGTGAGGAGTTGTTAAATACTCAGGTAATAAAATTGCACATCCATTGTATATTTATACTTTCCTTCTGACTCTCTTCCCCTGAGAGCTCTATAACTGTTTATTCACTTTTCTGTCATTTACTTTCCTTGATGTATTTTGGAGAAAAAAAATCTGATGTAAAATCAATGTTAAAATTTGGGAATTCTATGATAGACTAAAAATAGGACTAAAGGCCTAAAATATGTGAATATTCCTCAAATTAATGATAATTCTTACGCTGATTTCTGGACTATCATATTATTTATCAAATAGCAGAAGCAAAAGAGATGACTGTGAATGTATTATGGCATGTGAAATGATTTGTGGTATAAGATTTAAAAATAATATTTGAATTTAAGTACTTATTTGTGTTTGATTTACCTTTCATTGCTTTACGAATTTCTATTTTAATATTTTCTCGTGATTTTTTTTTTGTTTGTTTCTTCTTGGTTAATGTCTTAGAAAGCATTGCAGACATGATAAGTACATTTACATGAAATAGTCAATTGAAAAGCCTGTATGTATGTGTCATAGTATTCATAATATGTGCAAGAAGTTCCCAGCTACACTTTTGAATAATGTGAAGCTCGATGGGTGAAAATAAAATCAAACTTATGTAAAAGACCTATTTCATATTACAGGAAGAAAATATACTAATATAAAAATTAGATCTATAATTTAAATGAAGATTTATAAACATGCCACTTAGTCCCCAAGATTGGGGTCAGTTTGGTTCAGTATTTTCAAAGTCTTTTTAACAAGTGGTTTGGAATAGGAAATGCACGGAAAATTTTATAAATTTGGTAAAAAACAATTACACTCTCTTGGCTGGTAGAATACCAGGTTGTCAGAGATAAGAAGGATATGTCTATAAATGTACAGAAAAATCACAGAGAAGAGGAGGTTACAGAACTGTGAAACAGCATAAGGCATATATTAGCCAGGCCAGGCCATGTTATACCTTAAACTCCCTGACTTCAGACAGCGAAGATTTATGTCTTAGCCAATTCTCTGTATCACTGAGGCTGCTTTGAGGGCTCATTGTCATGATGTCCTCATGATGGAAACTAGTCTGATAAAATAGTTCAGTTGTGGAATGTTACCTGTTACCTGGTAGAGTTAAAAAAAATCTCAGTCAGATTTCTTACTGGTAGTTCAGCATTCTGGACTGGAAATGACACCTACTCCCAATTGTATCTGCAGTGCCCACACAGTCATCTTGGGGTCAGTGAGTGAGACCCTATTCTGAATCCAGAGGGAGAGGGCAGGAAATCTTTGATAAGCAGCACTGGTATACCATGGTCTGCTCTTTGGGTTGCCAGATATTTCCAGCCTTCATCTCTCAGGTAAAATTTCTTAACCTGCCCATATGGGAGAAAATCTAAAGGTTCTATCCAGATATTGTTGTTGTTCAGTTGCTTAGTTGTGTCCGTCTCCTGGTGATCCATGGACTGCAGCATGCCAGACTTCATTACCTGTCCTTCACTATCTCCCCGAGTTTGCTCAAACTCATGTCCATTGAGTCGATGATGACATCCAACCATCTCATCCTCTGTCACCATTTCTCCTCCTATTCTCAATATTTCCCAGCATCAGGGTTTTTTCCAGTGAATCAGATCTTCCTATCAGGTGGCCTGAGTATTAGAGGTTCAGCTTCAGCATCAATCAGTCCTGCTGAATATGCAGGACCGATTTCCTTTAGGATTGACTGGTTTGATCTCCTTGCTGTCCAAGGGACTCTCAAGAGAATTCTCAAGTACTACAGTTTGAAAGCATCAATTCTTTGGTCCTCGGCCTTCTTTATGGTCCACCTCTCACATCTGTACATGACTACTGGAAAAACCATAGCTTTGACTATGTGGACCTTTGCTGACAAAGTGATGTCTCTGCTTTTTAATATGCTGTCTAGGGTGGTCATAAATTTTCTTCTAAGGATCAATCATCTTTTAATATCATGGCTGCAGTCACCATCTGCTTTGATTTGGGAGCTCAAGAAAATAAAGTTTGTCACTGTTTCCCTTAATTTCTCATCTGTTTGCCATGAAGTGATGGGACTGGATGCCATGATCTTAGTTTTCTGAATGTTGAATTTTAAGCCAGCTTTTTCACTTTCTTCTTTCACTTTCATCAAGAGGCTCTTTAGTTTCTCTTCACTTTCTGCCATTAAAGTAGTATCATCTGCATATCTGAGGTCATTGACATTTGTCCCAGCAATCTTTATTCCCACTTGTGCTTTATCCAGCGCAGCATTTTGCATGATGCACTCCACGTGTAAGTTACATAAGCGGGGAGACAGTGTACCTGCTGTTCCGTGTCCAATTCTAACTGTTGCTGCATGGCCTGCATACAAGTTTCTCAGGAGGCAGGTAAGGTGATCAGATATTTCCATCTCTTTAAAAATTTTTCAGTTTGTTGTGATCCACACAGTCAAAGACTTTAGTCAATCAAGCAGAAATAGATGTTTTTCTAGAATTCCCTTGCTTTTTCTATGATCCAATGGATGTTGGTAATTTGATCCCGGGTTCCTCTGCCTTTTCTAAATCCAGTTTGTACATCTGGAAGTTCTTGGTTCATGTATTGTTGAAGCCTAGTTTGAAGTATTTTGAGTATTATCTTGCTACCATGTGAAATGACAGCAATTGTATGGTAATTTGAACATTTTTGGCATTGCCCTTCTTTGGGATTGAAATGAAAACTGGCCTTTTTCCAGTCCTGTGGCCACTGCTGAGTCTTCCAAATTTGCTGGCATATTGAGTGCATCACTGTAACAGCATCAACTCTTAGGATTTATAATAGCTCACCTGGAATTCCATCAGCTCCACTAGCTTTGTTTGCAGTGATGCTTGACATCACAGTCCCAGATGTCTGGCTGTTGGTAAGTGATAGTCTCAAGCTCAAAAGTCCAGAATATTTGAGTGGTAGGTAGGAAATGATGTGCTGTAGTCTCTACATCATCAGGTCTAGATATATGGTCCCTTTTGACCTGAAGAACTAGAAACTAAAATGTGTGTTGTTTACCACCAGCAGACCTGGTATATAGTGGTGAGACAGAGGGCAGGGTGTATGCTGTGAGTGCTCTCAGAAAGAAGGACGAATCAGAGATCACAGCTCTCATTACTATGTAGCAATTCCAAAATCTCAATGAATGGATTCAGTATCTCTGCTGTGGGGGCTGGGTTTGCTTTTTAATTTACCGTGATTCACTTTTCGGGGTTTAGGGCCAGGGTTTCTTGTCCATTGTTCTTTATGAATCCTATAGGGTCTAAATTTTTAGTTTTTTTTTTTTTTTTTTGGCTATACCTGATGTGAGTATTGGAGATTATATAGTTTCTCACCCTGCTCCCTCGCTATAAAAATTTGGGAGTCCTGGGTCATTTAGGGTAGGAAACAGTCACAATTCAGGATGACAGTTCTTTGGACATTTTTTGTGGTTACAATTGGCTCCATTTGTTAGATCCAAATCCCTAGTTATTTTAGAGACCCATGTTCTAGATTTAATATGTTAAATATGTTCATGCTTTCCTGTCTGTCTATGTCTCTCTCATCTTCTGCTTAAAGATAGCTTCGTTTATGAAACCCAGTTTGAAGAAATCCCAGTGTTCTCTTTTTCTCAAACCATTTGGTCCTAAAGGAAAGCATATACAGGACCATCACAGACTTATTGAGCCTTTTCTTGGGGATCCTTTAATCCATTGAATCTTTAACAGTGGGTTCACCTATTTACTGTTTGCAAGAGCACTTTAAAGAATAAACTGTCCTGGAGGCATTTAATTTTTTAAAAAATATAATTAACCAAGGAGACATCCTGGAATGTGAAGTCAAGTGGGCCTTAAAAAGCATCACTACGAACAAAGCTAGTGGATGTGATGGAATTCTAGTAAAGCTATTTCAGATCCTGAAAGATGATGCTGTGAAAGTGCTGCACTCAATATGCCAGCAAATTTGGAAAACTCAGCAGTGGCCACAGGACTGGAAAAGGTCAGTTTTCATTCCAATCCCTAAGAAAGGCAATCCCAAAGAATGCTCAAACTACCACACAATTGCACTCATCTCACATGCTAATAAAGTAATGCTCAAAATTCTCCAAGCCAGGCTTCAGCAATACATGAACCGAGAACTTCCAGATATTCAATCTGGTTTTAGAAAAGGCTGAGGAACCAGAGATCAAATTGCCAACATCCGCTGGATCATCGAAAAAGCAAGAGAGTTCCAGAAAAAATCTATTTCTGCATTATTGACTACGCCAAAGCCTTCGACTGTGTGGATCACAATAAACTGTGGAAAATTCTTCAAGAGACGGGCATACCAGACCACCTGACCTGCCTCTTGAGAAACCTGTATGCAGGTCAGGAAGCAACAGTTAGAACTGGACATGGAACAACAGACTGGTTCCAAATAGGAAAAGGAGTACCTCAAGGCTGTATATTGTCACCCTGCTTATTTAACTTATATGCAGAGTACATCATGAGAAACGCTGGGCTGGAAGAAGCACAAGCTGGAATCAAGATTGCCGGGAGAAATATCAATAACCTCAGATATGCAGATGACACCACCCTTATGGCAGAAAGTGAAGAGGAACTAAAAAGCCTCTTGATGAAAGTGAAAGAGGAGAGTGAAAAAGTTGGCTTGAAGCTCAACATGCGGAAAACTAAGATCATGGCATCTGGTCCCATCACCTCATGGGAAATAGATGGGGAGACAGTGGAAACAGTGTCAGACTTTATTTTTGGGGGCTCCCAAATCACTGCAGATGGTGACTGCAGCCATGAAATTAAAAGACGCTTACTCCACGAAAGGAAAGTCATGACCAACCTAGATAGCATATTAAAAAGCAGAGACGTTACTTTGCCAACAAAGGTCCGTCTGCTCAAGGCTACGGTTTTTCCAGTGGTCATGTATGGGTGTGAGAGATGGACTGTGAAGAAAACTGAGCACCGAAGATTTGATGCTTTTGAACTGTGGTGTTGGAGAAGACTCTTGAGAGTCCCTTGGACTGCAAGGAGATCCAACCAGTCCATCCTGAAGGAGATCAGTCCTGGGTGTTCATTGGAAGGACTGATGCTGAAGCTGAAACTCCAGTACTTTGGCCACCTCATGCGACAAGTTGACTCCTTGGAAAAGACCCTGATGCTGGGAGGGGTTGGGGGCAGGAGGAGAAGGGGACGACAGAGGATGAGATGGCTGGGTGGCATCACCGACTCGATGGGCATGAATTTGAGTAAACTCCAGGAGTCTTTGATGGACAGGGAGACCTGGCGTGTTGTGATTCATGGGGTCGCAAAGAGTCGGACACAACTGAGCGACTGAACTGAACCAAGGAGAGGAACGACTTATAAGCTAAAAAATGGCAAAACATTGCTGAAAGAAATTAAAAATAACGTAAGTATATGGAAACACATTCCATGTTCATCAGTGGAATATCACCAGAAATATTTCCATGAGAAATATTTAGTGAAGAGCACTCAAGACTACCATGGGACATTTAGAGGATCATAAGCAATTCAGTGTAATGAAATAGGATTGAAAAAATTAAGCAAGTAATATGATATGATCATTAGGTAAAAGTCATATAAAGTGTTTAAATGGCATCTTGCACATATTTTCCAAATTATATTTCTTGAGATGTCTTTTGAAATTTGAAATTAGTAACTTTAATAAAAATAATACCTGAATCGTTCCTTAGGAATAATTTGGCTCAACCTTTCATGTGTGTATGAGTCTGGTTTTTTTTTTTTTTCTATTTTACTCAAATTTAGAATTTAAGGGAAAAGCAAGTTAACACTAATAAGAGTAATTACAAGCATGTGCTCTGGAATCAAAGAGGCTACATTATCCCTGGCTTTGTCACTTAGCTGTGTTACTGTGGAATGTCCTTTAACCTCTCTGTGGTTTTTTTTTTTCTCATCTATTAAATGGATTAGGTTGGTGCAAATGTAATTGTGCTTATAGACCGTGAGTTTTAATCATTATAACTAGGCTCAAACACATCTTTATTAATCAAAATAGGAACCATTATGCAATCAACACGTTTTTACCAATGCAAAATAAGTTGGTTTATTCTTGTAGTGTAAAAATCCATGTTTCAGGATTTGACAAACTCTTGGAGGCATTTTCTGCCTCCTGCTGGTTCTGGAAGTATTTTCCCTGCAAAAAGTTTTCGAGATGCTTAAAGAAGTAGTAGTCAGTTGATGAGAAGTCAGGTATAGAGGAGGCAAAACTTTGAAGCCCAATTAGTTCAACTTTTGAAGTGTTGGTTGTGTGATGTGCAGTCAGGTGTTGTCATGGAGAATAATTTGCCCTTTTTATTGACTAAAGCCAGCTGCAGCAGTTGCAGATTTGGTTGCATCTCATCAGTTTGCTGCGGAGAAGGCAATGGCAACCCACTTCAGTACTCTTGCCTGGAAAATCCCATGGACGGAGGAGCCTGGGCTGCAGTCCATGGGGTCCCTAAGAGTTGGACACAACTGAGTGACTTCACTTTTCACTTTCATGTATTGGAGAAGGAAATGGCAACCCACTCCAGTGTTCTTGCCTAGAGAATCCCAAGGACGGTGGAGCCTGGTAGGCTGCCGTCTGTGGGGTCGCACAGAGTTGGACACGACTGACACAACTTAGCAGTAGCAGCATCGATTTGCTGAGCATACATCTCAGATGTAATGGGTTCTCCGGCATTCAGAAAGCTATGGTGGATCAGACCAGCAGCAGACCACCAAACAGTGACCATGACTTTTCTTTAGTACAAGTTTGACTTTGGAAAGTGCTTTGGAGCTTCTTCTCTGTCCAGCCACTAAACTGATTATCACCAGTTGTCATATAAAATCTAGTTTTTGTTGCATGTCACAATCTGATCAAGAAATTGTTTGTTGTTGTTGAATAGAATGACCTTGTCTACCACATTGTCTGACCTGAAATTGGGTGCTATTAAAAGATATTAATTGGGAAAGTGACATTTGTCCCTAATTGTTGTTATTCTTTTCTCATAATTGAATATTCAGAGTTTTTTTTTTAAACATATTCTAGATATAAATCTTTCTTCAGATATGTGCTCAAATACTTTATCATAGGTCTCTGCTAGGAACTGGGGATAAAGACCTAATATATATTTCTTATTGTATCATAGATACTAATTGGATTTTGTTGATTCTGTTTAGATGCAGTTGACCACTTTACAGTATTCAGTCTTCTTACCTAATAATACGGTTTATTGCTCCACTTACTTGGGTCTTTTTAAAATTTTCAGTTTAAAATTTTTCACTATTCAAGTTGAACACAGTTTTGGGGTCAAATTTATCCTGATATATTTTATATTTATTTAGTGCTAGTTTGACATATATTTTTAAGAATTTTAATTACCCAGTTTGTGTTGCTGGTACATAACAGTCAATACAATTGATTGTTGTGTATTGGTCTTGTATTCTGTAATGATGCTAAAATCCCTTACTAGTTTAAGCACCTCTTTTTGTAGAGTCTATAGGGTTTTCTATATAGATGATCATGTTGTCTGAGAGCAGAGACATCATTTCATTTTCTGTTTAATCTTGATGCCTTTTATTTCTTTTTCTTAACTTACTAAACTAACTGAACCTCTAGTAAATGTTAGTATAGAAGGATATCTTTGCCTTTTTTTGACCATGGGAAGGAAACATTCAATTTTTCATCATTAGATACAAACTTAGCTATAGATACCCTAAAGGCATTTTTTAGGTTATGTATTTTCTTCTACTCCCAAGTTTTTATTCCAGGAATAGATGCTGGATTTTGTTATCATTTTATCTCTGTATATGTTTATGGTGTAATTTTTTTCATAAATCTTTGGTGACATCTCTTATTTTATTCCAGTTATTAGTGATCCGTGTCCTCTTTTTTCCTCATTGATTCTGTAGCGAAAGTGTTAGTTGCTCAGTCATGTCCAGCTCTTTGCGACCCCATGGACTGTACCCCACCAGGCTCCTCTGTCCATGGAATTCTCCAGGCAAGAATACTAGAGTGGGTTGCAGTTCCCTTCTTCAGAGGATCCTCAGACCCAGGGATCAAACTCCTGCACTGCACGGAGATTCTTTACCATCTGAGCCATCAGGGAAGTGACAGTTTTGTAGAGGTTTATAATTTTTTTTTATTCTTTCAAAGAGTCAGCTTATTTCGTTGATTTTCCTTGTTTTTTTCTGATTTCTACATCACTGATTTCTACTCTGACCTTTATTATTTTATTTTTTTAGCTTAATTTTATTTTGAGATTTAATTTGTACTTATTCTAGTGTCTTAAACACTTAGGTCATTGATTGAAGTCTTGCTTTATAAATAACCTATTTAGTAATGTAAATTTCTTTTCAGGTACTACTTTAGATATGTGTTTCACAGTTTCAAATGTCATATTTTCATTTTCAGTGAGAAAAAATACTCTTAATTTTTTCTATTGATTTCTTTTTTTAACCTTGGATTATTTAGAAATGTGTCACTTAGTTTTTAAATATTCTGTGGTCTTCCAAATGTACTACTTTTACTGATTTCTGATCTCATTGTAATAGAGAATATACTTCATATGATTTAAGTACTTTTTTGAGATTTCTTTTATGGCTCATATGATCTCTCTTGATAAATGTTCTTTGTCTACTTGAAAAGAGTGTTCATTCTTCTGTTGGTGCAGTTTTTTTTTTTAATAAGTGTTAGTTGGATCAAGTTTTTGTCATGTTTAAGTCTTCCATGTTGTTACAGATTTTTGTTCTGCTTGTCTACCAATTATTGAGAGGCAGGTGTGAAAATATCTGACTATACTTATGCATTGACTAGTTCCCCTTGCGGTTCTATTTTTTTTTCCTCCAGTATTTTAAAAATTTATTTACTTTTAGTTTAAGGGTAATTGCTTTACAGTTTTGGTTTGATTTCTGCCTTACGTCAAAATGAATTAGCCATAGGTGTACATATATCCCCTTCCTCTTGAACCTCGCTCCCATCTCCCACCCTTTCCCACCCCTCTAGATTGTTACAGGGCCCCAGTTTGAGTTCCCTGAGACACACAGCAAATTTCCATTGACTGTCTGTTTTATATATGCTGGTGTATATGCTTCCATGCCAGTTTTTTCATTCCCCCGTCTATCTGACATATTTGTATTTGGTGCATAAGTGTTTAGGATTATTATGTCTTCTTCATAATTTAATGGCCTCTGTTGGTTTATCACTTACAAATCTTTGTTGTGCTATTTATATTGCTTTAAAGGAAGTTTGGCAGATCTTTTCCAAAAAGGATAGGTATTAATAGTAAGTATTTTAGGCTCTCTGTTGCAACTGTTTAACTCTGTTGGTATAGTGAGAAAGTGCTTATAAACACTGTGTAGTGAATGGGCACTGCTGTGTTTCAATAAGAATTCAATAGAAATCAGGCTCTAGATTAGATTTGAAATGAGGTGGGCTGGCCTCACATATCTAGGACAGGAACTAGTATAACTTGGGGAATTTTAGTTTTTTGATTTCTTAATTTCCTCCTGATGATAATTTTTTTTTCTCAGATTTTCTTTATCATGAAAATTCCTTGGACTGCTTTATTTGTTAACAGCATTCTCTTTCCTACGGAGTCTGATGCAGTAAATCCAATGGGGCAAAGAAACATATGAAGCTGAACCTTATGAAGGTGGCAATACTTAGCTGTTTTTTGTCTACAAAAGCAGCATTTTAATGTGCTTCAGTCTGTTGTAGTTTTAACAGGAAACCAGGAAAGTGTTTGTTTCCACATTATTGGGAAACATCATTTTGGATAGTGTTTTCCAATGAGACTGCTGGAGATATTTGTTCAGATTAACAAGCTTCTTGGCCATTAATTTTTATTCTTAATAGTTTAGTTGGAGCCCAAGGATGTGTATTTCTAATAGATTGATCAGGTAATACTTATCCGAGAACTTAATATTGCCTCTGTATTGCTCATCTTCAACACTTACTATGCTTAATTCTTGCCATCTCCTGTTTGACCACTTCCAATTTGCCTTGTTTCATGAATCTAACATTCCAAGTTCCTATGCAATATTGCTCTTTACAACATCAGACTTTGCTTCTATCACCAGTCACATCCAAAACTGGGTGTTGTTTTTGCTTTGGCTCCGTCTCTTCATTCTCTCTGGAGTTATTTCTCCACTGATCACCAGTAGCATGTTGGTCAACTACCAACCTGGGGAGTTCATCTTTCAGTGCCCTGTCTCTTAGGTCAGATCATGAACTCATTGCCAAATTCAGACTGAAATTAAAGAAAGTAGGGAAAGCCAATAAACCCTTCAGATATGACCTAAAATAAATCCCTTGCAATTATACAGTGGAAATGAGAATTAGATTTAAGGGACCAGATCTTATGGAGTGCCTGATAAACTATGGACAGAGGTTCATGACATTGTACAGGAGACAGTGATCAGGACCATCCCTAAGAAAAATAAATGCAAAAAAGCAAAATGGCTGTAAGGGGAGGCCTTACCAATAGCTGTGAAAAGAAGGGCTGCAAAACACAAAGGAGAAAAGGAAAGATATACCCATTTGAATGCAGAGTTCCAGAGAATTGCAAGAGCTAAGAAAGCCTTCCTCAGTGATCAGTGCAAAGAAATAGAGGAAAACAATAGAATGGGAAACACTAGAGATCTCTTCAAGAAAATTAAGAGATAACAAGGGAATATTTCATGAAAACATGGGCTCAATAAAGGACAGAAATGGTAGGGACCTAACAGAAGCAGAAGATATTAAGAAGAGGTGGTAAGAATACACAGACGAACTGTACAAAAAAAGATCTTCATAACCCAGATAATCACGATGGTGTGATCACTAGAGCCCATCACTTAGAGCCACTTAGAGCCAGACATCCTGGAATGTCAAGTCAAATGGGCCTGTGAACAAAGCTAGTGGAGATGATGGAATTCCAGTTGAGCTATTTCAAATCCTAAAAGATGATGCTGTGAAAGTGCTGTACTCAATACGTCAGCACATTTGGAAAACTCAGCAGTGGCCACAGGACTGGAAAAGGTCAGTTTTCATTCCAATCCCAAAGAAAGGCAATGCCAAAGAATGCTCAAACTACTGCACAATTGCACTCATCTGACACGCTAGTAAAGTGAAAGAAAGTGAAAGTGAAGTCGCTCAGTCATGTCCAACTCTTTGTGACCCCATGGACTGTAGCCTACCAAGCTTCTCCATCCATGGAATTTTCCAGGTAAGAGTACTGGAGAAGGTTGCCATTTCCTTCTCTAGGGGATCTTCCTGACCCAGGGATCAAACCCGGGTCTCCTGCATTGCAGGCAGATGCTTTACCATCTGAGCCACCAGGGAAGCCCCATTCTAGTAAAGGAATGCTCAGAGTTCTCCAACCAGACTTCAGCAATATGTGAACTGTGAAATTCCAGATGTTCAAGCTGGTTTTAGAAAAGGCAGAGGAACCAGTGATCAAATCGCCAACATCTGCTAGATCATTGAAAAAGCAAGAGAGTTCCAGAAAAATATCTATTTTTCCTTTATTGACTATGCCAAAGCCTTTGACTGTGTGGATCACAATAAACTGTGGGGAATTCTGAAGGAGATGGGAATACCAGACCACCTGACATGCCTCTTGAGAAACCTGTATGCAAGGTCAGGAAGCAAGAGTTAGAACTGTAAATGGAACAACAGACTGGTTCCAAATAGGAAAAGGAGTACATCAAGGCTGTGTATTGTCACCCTGCTTATTTAACTTATATGCAGAGTATATCAGAAGAAACGCTGGGCTGGATGAAGCACAAGCTGGCATCAAGATTGCTGGGAGAAATATCAATAACCACAGATATGCAGATGACACCACCCTTATGGCAGAAAGTAAAGAAGAACTAAAGAGCCTCTTGATGAAAGTAAAAGAAGTGAGTAAACAAGTAGCCTTAAAGCTCAACATTTAGAAAACAAATATCATGGCATCTAGTCCCATCATTTCATGGCAAATAGATGGGGAAACAGTGGAAACAGTGGCTGACTTTATTTTGGGGGCTCCAACATCACTGCAGATGAAATTAAAAGACGCTTGCTCCTGGAAGGAAAGTCATGACCAACCCAGACAGCATATTAAAAAGCAGAGATATTACTTTGCCAACAAAGGTCCGTCTAGTAGAGGCTATGGTTTTTCCAGTCATGTATGGATGTGAGAGTTGAACTATAAAGAAAGCTGAGTGCCGAAGAATTGATGCTTTTGGACGGTGGTTTTGGAGAAGACTCTTGAGAGTTCCTTGGACTGCAAGGAGATCCAGCCAGTCCATCCTAAAGGAAATCAGTCCTGAGTTTTCATTGTAGGGACTGATGTTGACGCTGAAACTCCAGTACTTTGGCCACCTGATGCAAAGAGCTGACTTATTGGAAAAGATGCTGATGCTGGGAAAGATTGAGGTCAGGAGGAGAAGGGGATGACAGAAGGTTGAGATGGTTGAATGGCATCACCGTCTCAATGCACATGAGTTTGAGTATCTCCTGGTGTTGGTGATGGACAAGAAGGCGTATTATGCTGCAGTCCATGGAGTCGCAAAGAGTTGGAAATGACTGAGTGACTGAATTGAACTGAACTGATGCTTAATTCTTTGCCCTTTAAGTTTCAGAAATTTAGATGAAGGAATTTTATTCCTCCATTTTATTTAGATGGACATCAGAGAGCAGCATGAAAGCATATACACTACCATATGTAAAATAGATAGCCAATGGAAATTTACTGTATGACTCAGGAAACTGAAAATGGGGCTCTGTAAAATTCTAGATGGATGGGAAAAGATGGGAAATGGGAGGGAAGTTCAGGAAAGTTGGGATATATGTATACCTATGGCTAATTCATGTTAATATATGATAGAAACCATGGCAATATTGTAAAGCAATTTTCCTGGCAAATAACAATAAATAAATGCAAAAAAGGATATGGAAGAAGAAAGGACATGTAGATTTTTACTGTCTTTGTGACCTTAGAAGCCACTTATGGTGTTTTTTATTCTTTATTTCTAGTTTAAATTGAGGCAACTATGTAATTTCTTTGTGCCTCTTTTTAAAATCTCTAAATTAGAGTTAATTATACTCTCAACAGGGCTATGTAAAGATAAATGAAGCACAGTGCCTAGAATATAGTACTGGTCAATAATCAGTAGCTGTGGTTACATGGAGAAATATCTTGATCAGTTCTGATGTGATTACTTTTATGTAAAGGAAGTTCATTCTTCTGAAACAAGAAATAGTTCACTCATCCATTGTGTCTTTTTTATTTTTGGTTTCCTTTTTGAACGAATATTTAGATTTTCAATCTAGCTATAATTTCTATTAGCATTTGGCAGGTTTAGTTTTTAAAACATTATTTTTGCAAGGTTCAGTTCAGTTCAGTTGCTCAATCGTGTTCGACTCTTTGCTACCCCATGGACTATACAGTTCACGGAATTCTCCAGGCCAGAATACTGAAGTGGGTAGCCTTTCCCTTCTCCAGGGGATCTTCCCAACCCAGGGATTGAACCCAGGTCTCCTGCATTGCAGGTGGATTCTTTACCAGCTGAGCCACAAGATTGGTGGATAGAAAATTTTATATCCCTATAGTTTTGCCTTTTCTACATAATATCATGTAAATGGAACCTGGTAGTATGTTGACTTTTGAGACTGATTTCTTTCACTTGCTATAATTCATTTCAGATGCCTCTATGTTGTATATTTACCATTAGCGTATTCTTTCCATTGCTATGTAGTATTCCATTGTATGAATGTGCCACAATTTGTTTCTCCATTTACCATTTACTAGTTAATGAAAATTTGGGTCGTTTTCAGTTCTCAGTGATTATGAATAAAGCTGCTGTGAAATATTTATGTGCAACTTTGGAATAAACGTAAGTTTTCATTTAAGAACTTTTAGAATCTGGGTTGTTAGGTAGTATCTGCTTAACTTGATGTCAGCTATCAAACTGTTTTTCAAAAGTGGTTCTACTGTGTGTATACCTACCAGCAATCTAAGAGCGTTTCATATTATCTTATCAGCTCTTGGCACAGTGTTCGTTTGTTTGAAGTTAAGCCGTTCCAGTAGTTGTGTAGTGGTAGCTTATGTTTTTAAATTAATTTTTACTGGAGTATAGTTGCTACACAGCACAGTGAATCAGTTATACATATTATATGTTAATATAGCCACTCTTTAAGATTCTGTTCCCATATAGGTCATTACGGAGTATTGCATAGAGTTTCTTGTGCTATACAGTAGATTCTTATTAGTTATCTATTTAATATATAATAGTATGTATGTCAATTCCAATCTCCCAACTTATGCCTTGTCTTCTTTTCCCCTTAGTAACGATAAGTTTATTTTCTATATCTATGACTCTGTTTCTGGCCCATAAATATGTTCATTTATATTACTTTTTAGGATTCCCTATGTGGTTTTAATTTGCATTGACTTGCATTTAATATGCATGTAAGTTATATTCAGTTTGCATTTGACTAATAATTTTAAGTATCTCCCTGTTATTATTTACCACCTGTACATTTTATTTAATGAAACATCTGTTCTTATGCTTATTTTTTATTTTGGATTCTTAATTTCCTTATTTTGTTTTGAAGACATTTTATATACTTAAGTCTTCTATCAGATTTGTCATTTGTAAATATTTATATTCTTTTAACAGTGTCTTTAGGAAGAGCAGGAGTTTGTAATACCAATGAAGTTCACTTCATCCGTTTTCTTACTCATGAATTATATATACTCTTGATGTTACACAGAAGAACTTCTTACCTATCCCAAGTCAAAGATTATATTTTCATCTAGAAGTTGTCAGCTTTACATTTGAGTCATTTTTGTGTATGGCATGAGGTATAGATCAAACTTTTTTTTTTTATGTGAGTATCCAATTGTTCTAGCACCATTTATGAAAATCCTTTTCTCCATTGAATTGCCTTTGCACTTTTGCTGAAAATTAATTGCACATATGTGTGTGGGTCCTTTTATGGACTAATAGAGTGGGTACTTGTATTTATTTGCCTGTCTTTGAGATTACCATGACTTTGTAAGGATGCTTAAGTACTTTGTTATGCTTTTCTATACATACTCTGTTCTATTTGTCTATTGGAGTTTTGTTTAGCTATTTATATAATCTCAGTGAAAGTGCTGGAAACCCTTCACTTGCATCTGCCATTCTTGGCACCTCTATCATTTTAGGACATGTCAAATGCTTATTGTAAATCATATGATTATTTAGGAAATTATTGAAGATTTTTGGTCATCACCTTTATTGTGTAAGAGTACTATAATTACATTGAAATAATCAAAGTTTAGTTTTGTCATAAATTCAAATTCATTTAGTTATGCTAATTCATCAATTTTTTGGTGATTATTTTTTCATACTGCTGTTTGTATGAGTAAAACTGTAGGTATCAAATTTCAAATTTCACAAGAATTTATTAGTTGCAGATATTACTAATTTTTAAACTTAATTTCATATATAAAACATTAAATTTTAATACTTTTATATGAGTTATGGTATTACTATTCTAGTCCCTTCTTAGCATGTCATCAGGATCACTTGAATCTCATTATCATAAAACAGGCAGAAAAAGTGTGCTTTGAGACCATTTATCTGCCAGGAAAAACACATTTTATTACCTGCTAATTATTGTCCCAAATGTATATAAGTGATATGATCAGGTTGTGGCTAGCCATAAAATTGTTTTTCTCTTTTACCACATACTTCACTTTTCTTTATTCTCTATGTGTCATAAATTTAAGAGAGTGAATAAAGAGGTGAAATTTTAAATTGAAATCTACTACGCAGGAAATAAGAAGCTTACTTCCTCTTTTTCTGAATATATTATTTGAGAGAATAGGCCAATCATCATCAACATTTAAAATATTGTAAGTAATGTTTGGGCTTTCCAGGTGACTCAGGGGTAAAGACTGAGAAGGCAATGGCAACCCACTCCAGTACTCTTGCTTGGAAGATCCATGGACGGAGGAGTCTGGTGGGCTGCAGGCCATGGGGTCGCTGAGTCGGACACGACTGAGCAACTTCACTTTCACGTTTCAGTTTCATGCATTGGAGAAGGACATGGCAACCCACTCCAGTGTTCTTGCCTGGAGAATCCCAGGGACGGCAGAGCCCGGTGGGCTGCTCTCTATGGGGTCGCACAGTGTCGGACACGACTGAAGCGACTTAGCAGCAGCAGCAGCAGCAGCAGTGGTAAAGAATCCACCTGCCAATGCAGGAGACACAGGAGTCTCAGATTGGATCCCTGGGTCCTGAAGATCCCCTCGGGAAGGAAATAGCAACCTTCTTAAGTATTCTTACCAGGGAAACCCCATGGACAGAGGAGCCTAAAAGGTTACAGTCCATCGCAGAGAGTCAGACGGACTGAGCATGCATGCACATACAAGTAATGTTTACAAAAGAAGAAAGCCATGGAAAGAATAGTCCTTCTTATTACTTGTGGGGGAATTTGTAGTGCTCAAAAGCAGAAGGTAGAACTTCTTAATTACTGGTTAATTTTCTTAAGTCCTGTGTTGTATTTTGTTTTTACTTTTATTACTCTCTCTTGGTACAAAAATTACTTTTTCACAGAGGACATTGGTAAAGGAGAACAGAAGCCCTGGAACAGTGAGAAGATTGCTGTTGTGCACCAATCTTTGCTGATATGTTCATAATTGCCTGTCCAGGTGAATTGTGATCAAGGAACTTGGTAAATGAAAGGGATGAAACATTGCCTGTTATCTTTTGAATTTTAAAAGAATGTGCCAAATACTCTAGATCAGGGGTTCCCATAACCTGGGCCACAGACTGGAAATGATCTGTGGTCTGTTAGGAACCTGACCACAGAGCCGTAGGTGAATGGCAGGTGAGTGGATGAAACTTCACCTGCTCCCTTTTGCTCACATTACTGCCTGAGCTCAGGAAAACAAGCTCAGGGCTTCCACTGATTGTTCATTGTGTGCTGTATAATTCGTTCATCATATATCACAGTGTAATAATTATTAAAAAAATAAAGTTCACAATAAATGTAATCATACAGAAATGACCCTCCACCCTGCAGTCTGTGGAAAAATTGTCTTCCATGAAACTGGTCCCTGGTGCCAAAAAGGTTGGGGGCTGCTACTCTAGACTACAAATGCGAAAGAATTTGTAGTAACTTTCAAAGGTTACTTTTTGTAGTAACTTTCAAAAGTTACCCTTCTTAATAACTTTCAAAAAGATTATTTCACAAACTGGTGATTGTTATGATGTTTCCTAGCATGATTGTATAATGGATTGTTAAAGAAGATTGGTAACTTCCGGAACCAAGATTGATTTCCTAATAAAATAAAGTCTTGCTAAACTTATCCTTTTGGAGGTCAGATTTACTAGATTAGACAGGAAAATGGGACAGAATAGATTGTCTCAAATTTAACAAATTAAGTTTCTCACAAATTCATTGTGAACAAAAGTATGAAATACATGAGGGCAAGGGCAATAGATAAAAGTTGGCTAAATGGCCTTGCCAGATATATAAATATTTAGGTTAATATCCACTTAGAAGAATGATCTATAGTGGGATGCCACAGTGTTGCCCTAATGGGTCACCATTTCTTGAAACAGGCCCTGCAAGGAATTGAAATTTGAGTTTAAATTCAGAATGTTACTTCTAAGCTAGATTCAGACAATCCTTAGGGTGAAACAATGCTTTGAGTATCCAGGTAATATATTTCATCTTACATCAAATTTCTGATTCATGAGTTTTAATCTTAAGGTATCAAAAATAATGATTAGCTCTGCAGTCTGAATTATTAAATTGTTTATATGATAGAGAATCCAATGAATATAAAAATCTTTCTTATGTATCCATTTTTTGTCAAAATTGTTACATAGAACACATTTTTAAAATCTCTGAACAAAGAAAATAAGTTTAATGGGTAGATACTAGTTTTCAGAATAACTTTTCTACATTAAAGTTATTTATTATTATTTCTACTTTCAATACTTTGTTTTCTAAAAGTTAATAAAAGTATTTCATAAGAAATTATTTCTAATCAAAGAATTAATTTTATCCAGAGTGGTTATTTTAAAGAAAATATTAGTATTTCTAAAGGAAAATACCCAAGATATTAGTTTACAAAAATAAAATATTTTTCAAAAAAGTTATAAATGTGAAGTGGTTTTTAAAATATCCACATTAAGGGTTGAAGTAAACAATCTATTGCTATACAAAATATTCTCATATCATATCCTTAAATTTAGCAACTGATATTTATGAATCTAGACAAATGAGAATATTCTAAATCAGCAAAGATAATGTCAAATCTACTCATTCCCCTGTGAATCTGGATCTCCATTCAGCAAATGCACAGTGAATCCAAATTGAATTCAGTTTCTTGAATCACAGAATCTTTGGTTCAGGAATTAACTTAAGGGAAATATTCTGACTACTCATCCAATGCCTGAAACCCCTCTGTAAATTACTCATTAAATGATCGTCCATATTATGAGGAAGTTACTCGAGTAAAAAGAAATTTGCTACCTGAAGGAACACTTGTTGTTTAGTCTCTGAGTTGTGTCTGGCTCTTTTGCAACCCCAAGGACTGTAGCCCTGCAAGGCTACTCTCTGTTCATAGGTTGTTCTAGGCAAGAATACTACACTGGGTTGCCATTTCTTACTCTAGTGGATCTTCCCAACACAAGGATTGAATCCGCATCTCCTGCATTAGCAGGCAGATTCTTTACCACTGAGCCACCTGGGAAGCCCATGAAGGGAACACTGTTCACTCACTATCCCTTTATATATTGGGTTGAAGTATATGAAATAGTTATTTTTATAGGTAAAAATGGTCTAATATAGCTGATTTCATATCAACACAATATAGTTAGATGAAACCTAGTACCTTTATATTTTGATGAGTTAAACTGTTTCTTTCTAGTTTTAATACATTGACCCTAGTTCTTTAAGGATCCAGAATAAGTCTGTTCTTTCTTCGTATAACAGTCTTCCAAATAGGAAACTTATTTCAAGTACCTTCAGTTGTTCTTCATACTGTATGTCTTTATGTCCCTTCAACCCTGCATCCACTGGCCGTTAAATATCTTCCTACTTGAATACAACCTTTTAAAAGTATGATACTGAGTACTAAAGGGAATTATGTGATAGAAGTTGAAGAAGAGTGGGACTTCCCTCTTCCTATTTTTTTTTTTTTTTTACAGTTCTTTTTTTTTTTTTTTTTATTAGTTGGAGGCCAATCACTTCACAACATTTCAGTGGGTTTTGTCATACATTGATATGAATCAGCCATGGATTTACACGTATTCCCCATCCCGATCCCCGCTCCCACCTCCCTCTTCACCCAATTCCTCTGGGTCTTCCCAGTGCACCAGGCCGGAGCACTTGTCTCATGCATCCCACCTGGGCTGGTGATCTGTTTCACCATAGATAGTATACATGCTGTTCTTTTGAAATATCCCACCCTCACATTCTCCCACAGAGTTCAAAAGCTTACTAACACATATATATGGAATTTAGAAAGATGGTAACGATAACCCTATATGCAAAACAGAAAAAGAGACACAGAAATACAGAACAGACTTTCCTATTGTTTTTTTGAAAATTAATTTCAATTACATCAGACTGAAATGACATTCATTTTAAAAACTAGCCTTTAAAACATAGTGTTAAATAAAAGGCTTCCCAGGTGGCTCAGTGGCAAGAATCCATCTGCCAACACAGGAGATGCGGGTTTGATCCCTGCGTTGGGAAGATCCCGTAGAGAAGGAAATGACAACCCATTCCAGTATTCTTGCTTGGGAAATCCCATGGACAGAGGAGCCTGGTGCACCACAGTCCACGGCATCACAAAGAGTCGGACACAACTTTCCAACCAAGCAGGCACATAAATGTTAAATACATGTTGTGTGGCTGAGGTTGATTCCTAATCATCTACTAATGATGAAGTTTTAAGTAAAAGACATTACTTTTGAATTTCAATTTTGGATATAGCCCTACTACTCCAGCATTTAAAAGAAAATTAAATACTACTTCATGTCACATACAAATGTGTAAAATTTGTATAAGTAAGAAAATTCCAGGGCCCCCCCCCCCCACCCATTTCAAAAGCGGGCACAAGTCACAGCTTCTCTTTGGAAATTAACATGCAAAGGAATGGGTGTAAGAGAAACAATCTATCAAAACTCCCAGCTGCACACCTGGCCATTAGTGGATCAAACTTTGTGTTCTCTGATTGTTTCATGAGTAGAAGAAGGCAGCAAGAACTTATGACCCAGTAGAGTATCTCAAAAATATTTTTCATAGATGCTTAAGAGTTTTCCATTTGTCCGTATCATGTTCTAACCACTGTAAAACTTTTAACACTTTGGTAGTATGAGCAGCAGTCAAAGAAGAAATAAATAGGTAAAATGATGATTAAAGTTCACATTATACAACTATCAGATTTACCGTAAGTAACATGTCCAAAAAAGCATGTGCAATTAAACTAAATATGTACATGCTCTAAACATTTTACTCTATTAACTAAATTTGGTATGTTTCATTTATGTTAAAATGAGTGGAACAAAGAATTAGACAACCTGGCACAGAAGTTACATGAAGTTTTTGCCGTTATGCCCAAAATAGTGACCCTATAGGCTCTCCTCAGAACAGAAGGACCTGGAATAGCTGTTTGAGATTAGTCAATTCTCTTTACCCTATTGTGCCTTCCTACTAAAACCCATGCACCAAAGTCTGCTGGGAACTCACCTTCAGTGTGAATGTGGTTTAAAGCTTGCTGCAGCAAAGCATGATACATACAAAGGGGACCATGTATGTCTTGGGATTAGGAACAAATTATGATAGAATGGGAGGGTTATAATTGGTCATTGAATGGTCTTGCAAAGATTTGTCAATGTATTTTAAAAGTTGCTCATTACATACAAATGAAAATGAAAACATAACAACGAACACAACAACCCCAAACCTATGGGATTCAGTAAAAAACAGTGCTAAGAGGGAGATTCATAGCAAAACAAGCCTACCTCAAGAAACAAAGAGAAACGTCAAATAAACAACCTAACTTTACATCTAAAGCAACTAGAAAAAGAAGAATCCCAAAGTTACAAGGAAAGAATCATAAAAATCAGAACAGAAATAAATGAAAAGTAAATGAAGGAAACTATAGCAAAAAATCAATAAGACTAAAAACTGGTTCTTTGAGAAGATGAATATAATAGAGAAACCATTAGCCAGACTCATCAAGAAAAAAAGGGAGAAGAATTAAATCAATAAAATTAGAAATGAAAATGGAGAAATCACAACAGACAACAAAGAAATACAAAAGATCCTAAGAGACTACTGTGAGCAATTATATGTCAATAAAATGGACAACTTGAAAAAAATGGACAAATTCCTAGAAAAATACAACCTTCCAAAACTGAACCAGGAAGAAATAGAAAATCTTAACAGACCCATCACAAGCACGGAAATTGAAACTGTAATCAAAAGTCTTCCAAGGAACAAAAGCCCAGGACCAGATGGCTTCACAGGTGAATTCTACCAAAAATTTAGGGAAGAGCTAACACCTGTTCTACTCAAACTCTTCCAGAAAATTGCAGAGGAAGGCAAACTCCCAAACTCATTCTGTGAGGCCACCACCTCCCTACTACCAAAATCAAAGATGCCACAAAAAAAGAAAACTACAGGTCAGTATCACTGATTAACATAGTTGCAAAAATTCTCAACAAAATTCCAGCAAACAGAATCCAACAACATATTAAAAAGATCATAAGTCATTACCAAGTGCTTTATCCCAGGGATTACAAGGATCCTTCAGTATTCACAAATTAATGTGATACACCATATTAACAAATTGAAAGATGAAAGCCATATGATTATCTCAATAGATTCAGAGACAGCTTTGAGAAAATTCAACAGCCATTTATTTTTTTTTATTTTTTAAGTTTATTTATTATTTTACTTTATAATATTGTACTGGTTTTGCCATACATTGATTTGAATCCTCCATGGGTGTACATGTGTTCCCCATCCTGAACCCCCCTCCCACCTGCCTCCCCATCTCATCCCTCTGGGTGATCCCAGTGCACCAGCCCTGAGCACCCTGTCTCATGCATCAAACTTGGACTGGCGATTCGTTTCACATATGATAATTTACATGTTTCAGTGCCATTCTCCGATATCATCTTGCCCTCGCCCTCTCCCACAGAGTCCAAAAGACTGTTCAATACATCTGTGTCTCTTTTGCTGTCTTGCATACAGGGTTATCATTACCATCTTTCTAAATGCCATATATATGCATTAGGATACTGTATTGGGTTTTTCTTTCTGGCTTACTTCACTCTGTATAAGAGGCTCCAGTTTCATCCACTTTATTAAAACTGATTCAAATGTATTATTTTTAATGGCTGAGTAATATTCCATTGTGTATATGTACCACAGCATTCTTATCCATTCATCTGCTGATGGGCATCTAGGTTGCTTCCATGTCCTGGCTATTGTAAGCAGTGCTGCAATGAACATTGAGGTACATGTGTCTCTTTCAATTCTGGTTTCCTCAGTGTGTATGCCCAGCAGGGGAATTGCTGGGTCATAATGCAGTTCTATTTTCACTTTTTTAAGGAATCTCCACACTGTTCTCCATAGTGGCTGTACTGGTTTGCATTCCCACCAACAGTGTAAGAGGGTTCTGTTTTCTTCACACCCTCTACAGCATTTATTGCTTGTAGACTTTTGGATAGCAGCCATTCTGACCGGCATTTCCGAAGTGGTACCTCATTGTGGTTTTGATTTCCATTGCTCTGATAATGAGTGATGTTGAGCATCTTTTCATGTGTTTGGTAGCTATCTATATGTCTTCTTAGAGAAATGTCTGTTTAGTTCTTTGGCCCACTTTTTGATTGGGTCTTTTATTTTTCTGGAATTGAGCTGTATGAGTTGCTTGTATATTTTTGAGATTAATTCTTTGTCCATTGCTTCGTTTGCTATTATTTTCTCCCATTCTGGAGGCTGTCTTTTCACTTTGCTTATAGTTTCCTTTGTTGTGCAGAAGCTTTTAAAGATAAAAACTCTCCAGAAAGTGGGCATAGAAGGAACATACCTCAACATAATAAAAGCCATGTATGACAAACCCATAGCAAACATTATCCTCAATGGCAAATAACTGAAAGCATTTCCTCTAAAATCAGGAACAAACAAGGGTGCCCACTCTAACCACTATTTTCAACATAGTTTTGGAAGTCCTAGCCACAGCAATCAGAGAAGAAAAAGAAATGAGAGGAATCAGATTGGAAAAGAAGTAAAACTCTCACTGTCTGCAGCTGACATGATCCTCTACATAGAAAGTCCTAAAGACACCACCAGAAAATTACTAGAGCTAATCAATGAATATAGTAAAGTTGCAGGATATAAAATTGACCCACAGAAATACCTTGAATTCCCATACACTAACAATGAGAAAACAGAAAGAGAAATTAAGGAAACAATCACATTCACCATTGCAATGAAAAGAATAAAATACTTTGGAATAAATTTACCCAAAGAAACAAAAGACCTATATATAGAAAACTATAAAACAGTGATGAAAGAAATCAAAGATGACACAAATAGATGGAGAAATATACCATGTTCGTGGGTTGGAAGAATCAATATAGTTAAAATGAGTAAACTACTCAAAGCAATCTATAGATTCAGTGCAATCCCTATCAAGCTACCAATGGTATTTTTCACAGAACTAGAACAAATAATCTCACAATTTGTATGGAAATACAAAATCCTCAAATAGCGAAAGCAATCTTGAGAAAGAAGAATGTAACTAGAGGAATTAACCTGCCTGACTTCAGACTATACTTCAAAGCTCCAGTCATCAAGACAGTGTGGTACTGGCACAAAGACAGAAATATAGATCAACAGAACAAAATAGAAAGCCCAGAGATAAATCCACACCCCTGTGGACACCTTATCGTTGACAAAGGAGGCAAAAATATACAATGGAGAAAAGACAATCTCTTTAACAACTGGTGCTGGGAAAACTGGTCAGCTACCTGTAAAAGAATGAAACTAGAACACTTTCTAACAACATACACAAAAATAAACTCAAAATGGATTAGAGATCTAAATGTAAGACTAGAAACTATAAAACTTTAAGAGGAAAACATAGGCGGAATACTCTCTGACATAAATCACAGCAAGATCCTCTGATCCACCTCCCAGAGTAATGGAAATAAAGGCAAAAATAAATGGGACCTAATTAAACTTAAAAGCTTTTGCACAATGAAGGAAACTGTGAGGTACAAAGACAGCCCTGAGAATGGAAGAAAGTAATAGCAAACGAAGCAACTGACAAAGAACTAATCTCCAAAATATATAAGCAACTCATACAGCTTAATACCAGAAAAATAAATGACCCAATTAAAAAAATGGGCCAAAAAACTAAACAGACATTTCTCCAAAGAAGACATACAGATGGCTAACAAACACATGACAAGATGTTCAACATCAATCATTATCAGAGAAATGGAAATTAAAACCACAATGATGTACCATCTCATGCTGGTCGGAATGGTTGCCATCATAAAGTCCACAAACAATAAATGCTGGAGAGGGTGTGTAGAAAAGGGAACCCTCTCACACTGTTGGTGAGAATGCAAACTAGTGCAGCTGCCATGGAGAACAGTGTGGAGATTCCTCAAAAAACTGGAAATAGGGGGATGGGGAGGGAGGTAGGAGAGGGGGTCAGGATGGGGGACACATGTACACCCATGGCTGATTCCTGTCAATGTATGGCAAAAACCACTACAATAGTGTAAAGTAATTAGCCTCCAATTAAAAGAAATTAAAAAAGAAAAAAAGTACTGGAAATAGAACTGCCATACAACCCAGGTATCCCATTACTGGGCATACACACTGAGGAAACCAGAATTGAAAGAGACACATGTACCCCAAAGTTCATTGAAGCACTGTTTACAATAACTAGGATGTGGAAGCAACCTAGATGTCCATCCGCAGATGAATAGATAAGGAAGTTGTGGTACATATACAGGATGGAATATTACTCAGCTATTCAAAAGAACATACTTGAGTCAGTTCTAATGAGGTGGATGAAACTGGAGACTATTATACAGAGTTAATTAAGCCAGAAAGAGAAACAGCAGTACAGTATATTAATGCATATGTGTGGAATTTAGAAAGATGGTAATGACAACCCTATATGCAAGACAGCAAAAGAGACACAGATGTAAATAACAGACTTTTGGACTCTGTGGGAGAAGGCAAGGGTGGGACAATATGATAGTATAGCACTGAAACATGTATATTGCTATATGTAAAATAGATGAACAGTGCAAATTCAATGCATAGAGCAGGGCACCCAAAGCTGGTGCTCTAGGTCAATGCAGAGGGGTGGGGTGGGGAGGGTGTTGAGAGGGGGCTTCAGGACCGTGGAACACATGTACACCCACGGCAGATTCATGTCGATGTATGGCAAAAACCACCACAATATTGTAAAGTAATTGGTGTCTAATTAAAATAAATAAATTAATTTTTTAAAAAAGAAACTTGCTTATCACTTCTTGGCTGTTGGCTAAGATCAAATGTATTTTAAAAGTCGCTGTAACAATCTGTGATCTTTAGAATACATGAATCTTTCTAGAGTTACTATTAGGTTAGTTTTTCTGTGCTCTTGGGAAGGATGGGTGTAAGTGAAATGTCATTAGAAGATTTGAGCTTAGATAGTCTGTTATGTGCATCATGGTTAGGTCTGGCACAGTTTATTTTGTGACCTAAGTATGTTTTGAAAAATATGGTTTTGTTTTCATTCACAGTTCTCCCTATTGGACTAGCTGTCAATAATACTATTTTCTGCTTTATCAGCATAATTGTAATATTTTCATTAAACTTAGGTGAAGAAAGTTAATCATACTCCTCAATTCTTGGCTTACATGGCCCTTCCCTGTTGTGTCTTACAAGGTCCTTCCCTATGTGTATGTCTGTGCATGTGTAAGTGCATATATGTGTACATTTATAAAATTATACAATTTTTGTCATTCTTCCCTACTCCCAGTGCCTTCCCTCTAATTGGGGGAACCATTTTAATATACGTACTTATTTGAATGTGCTCTTGAAAACTCTGTGTTTTTTGATGTGCATATTTTTTTGTTTTACAAAAATGTTATTATGTATAGAATGCATTGTTTCCTATGCTTGTAAGAGAGATCCACTGAATATTTTGCTTTTAAAATCTGCACCTGATGTTATATGTGCATGTAAATCCTGTGTTTTAATATCAATACATCCACGCTGTGTGGCTTTCAGGGTCTCAGCCCTGTTTCCTGACCAGGGCTTGAACCTGTGACCTTAGCTGCAGAAGCACTGAGTCCAGGGAATTCCCCAAATTTTACTTTTTATAATAAACTATAGAAACCTCATTCTTAACTTAAATTTCTTGTAAGTTTATTTACTTTGGAGATTAACTTTTCAGTAAGTTGCCTATTCATTAACCTTTTTTTTAAACTGAAGTTGATATATTTTTCTTGTCAGTTTGCAGGGGTTCTTTGTAAATTGAAATATTAATCCCTAAAGGCTTTTAGATAAAACAGATTTCTTTCATCTGTAATTGGAATACTAACTTTGTTCTTAGTATCTATTGCTAAAAGCAAATCCTTTATTTTGATGTAATCCAATTAATGTTTTTTGCCTTGTGGTTTGTATTAACTTTAAGAATTTCTTTATTGTCCTTATAGCCAAAGGCATATTGGTACATGTTTTTCTTATTAACTTTATTATTTTACCTTTCACATTTTTGTATTGTATCCCTATCATCTTGCTTTGTTTATCATCTTAGATAAAGATTAGTATCCATTTTTAGGTTTCTCCCTAAAATGAGCCACTTTTCCTAGTAGCATATACTTGGGGAGTCTGATTCCTGGTTAAAAACCTGCATGTGATTTTTTTTTTTTCAGGTCTGACTCTAGGGTATTACAAAGGCTGTACCTGACAGGCCTCAGAGAGAAAACAACTCCCCTCAGTAGACTTGCTACAAACCCGGGGCCCTGTAGCCTTGGCACTCAAGTCCTCAGGCCCCACTGCTGGTCATGCTCTTTACATAGTTGCTTCGGGCTTCCCTGGTGGCTCAGACAGTAAAAAAAAATCCACCTACAGTGCAAGAGACCCGGGTTCGATTCCTGGGTCAGAAAGGGAATGGCTACCTACTCCAATATTCTTGCCTGTAGAATTCCATGGACAAGGGAGCCTGGTGGGCTACTGTCCATGGGGTGGCAAAGAGCCCAACATGACCGAGCAACTAACACTTTCACTGTTCATTTCCACCTTAGGTGCCTTCATTCCTAGGGCTCTTTATCTGTGCCCTGGGCAGAAGTCTTCCTCAGGTGATTCTGCTAAGACCTTCTTACTGGGAGGAGGAGAGAGAAACTTAAAGACACTCTTCCCTACTCTAACTCAGTCTTCATTACATTTCCTCTCCTTCCCTGCCTGGTTTTTCCCTCCCTTCCACCTGAGGGTTCATACAACACCCAGTGACTTTTGTTGGGAGCACCTGCAGCAGTGAGATGACTCCCACTTCTGCACTGATTCACATGAGCTTCACCTTCAGTGCCGTTCCATGGTGCGGGGTGGGGTAGGGGGAGGCAGTGGGTTTTAGCCGCTTGCTTATACTACACCAGTAAGTGATTAAAGGCTTTTTCATTACTGTCATTTTGGCTCACTGTTGGTTGCTTAATCAGCAAGTCTGACACTTGAGAGTTTGCTCCCTTCAGCTCACCTGAGCTCTCGGGAACACTAAGATCAAGGATCTCAAACTAGTTCTTCAATCAGCAGCTTCACTGTCAGCATCACTTGGGAGCAGTTGGAAATGGAAGTTCCCTAGTGCTACTGCAGACTGCTGAATCCAAAACTCTGCTCTTGGGCTGATCAAGCTCATAACAAAGTCTTCACGTGATTCTGATACATGCATAAGTTTGAGAACCACTGACAAAACCTGTTACCCTTTATACATTGTTTTTTGTGGTACTCCTTTAGGTCCTGCTGCCACTATCCTATAGTGCTCAGTCACGTCTGACTCTTTTTTGACCCCATGGACCGTAACCTACCAGGCTCCTCTGTCCATGGAATTTTCTAGACAAGAATACTGGCGTTGGTTGCCACTTCCTACTCCAGTAAATCTTCCCAACCTCAGGGATCGAACTTGCGTCTCTTATTTCTGCTGTATTGGCAGGCAAATTCTTTACCACTAGTGCCACCTGGGATTAAGTTCCCAGGGATACATGGTCTGTCTCTGAGCTTTTTATTCTGTTGCATTAATCTTTCTTTTTTTTGCATAAATATCATGATATTTTATTACTGTGCAGTGTGGTATTTCCCAGGGTGTGGTATGGCAAATTTCTGCTCTTTCCTTTTGATGATTTTTTTTTTCAACATTTTAAATATTTAACTGCTGTCTTGTAGCTGCATGGTTTCTGAAATCTACTATCATTCTCACCCTTTTCCTCTTGTAAATAAAGTATTTCCCTTTTCCCCTTTCCCCTCTTCCTATCCTGGCTTCTTCCATGATTTCTCTCTCTTTTTTTTCCCTTGCCATCTGAATATAATACACATAGGTGTAGGGGTTTTGTAGAATTTTTTTGGTACTTATCTTGCTTGGTGTCCTCTATGCTTCCTGGATCCATGGTTTGGTATTTGTCATTAACTTTAGAAAAATTTTGGCTATTATTTCTTCACATATTCTGCTTTATTCTTCTCTTTTTGGTATTGCAGTTACACATATGTTATGTCGTTTAAAGTTGTCTCATAATTCTCGACTGTTCTACTCTGTATTTTTGTTTTCCTTCCCCCTCCCCCACCCTTTGTACTTAAGTCTAGGAAGTTTTCATTGGCCTATCTTCTTTCTTTGGTTAGGTTGACTCTGCTGATGAACCCATCAAAGGCATTCTTTCTTTCTGTTTTTATTTCTAGTATTTCCCTTTGTTTCTTCCTTGGAGTTTCTATCTGTACTTTATTTACCTGTTCTTGCATGTTATTTTCTTTTTCCATTAGCTTCCTCAACATATTTAATCATTTTTATTTTAAATTTCAGGTCTGATAATTCAGAAACCTCTGACACATCTGAAACTGGTTCTGATGCTTTTTTTTTGTTCCTTCAGACTTTTTAGCCTTTCAGTATGCCTTAATTTTTTGTTAAAAAATGATTTTTTATCTATGCATGGTGACTGATATTAGATTTATTATAGTGAAAATATCTGAGTATATACAGGTATCAAATCAATATATTGAATACCTGAAATTAATATAGTGTTATATGTCAGTTATACTTCAATTAAAAAAAAAAGACGAACATGTTATATCACGTAATCAGAATTGAGGTAGACTCTTAAGGGGCCTCATCGGTGTCTCAGACGGTAAAGAATCTGCCTGAAATGCGGGAGTCCCGGGTTTAATCCCTGGGTCAGGAAGATCCCCTGGAGAAGGGATTGGCTACCCACTCCAGTATACTTGTCTGGAGACTTTCTTGGACCGAGGAGCCTGAGTCGGAGACAACTGAGCCGCTAACAAATTTAAAGGGAGGTTTTCTTAATTTGTCTAGGAATGAGTAGCTGTGTTTAATGTTTTTTGTTGCTGTAGATTTTTTGCTAGAGGGTTCGGATTCCTCAGAGTTTTTGTTTGTCTGTCTCCCCTCTTGTGTTTCGCTTCTCTAAGACCCCCTCCTTAAGAAGAGTTTGTGTCTTACTGCTCTTTCAACTGTTATCCACTCTGATTTACTAGAACCTTATTGGTTTTGGAGAAAGAAGTGGCAACCCAGTTCAGTATTCTTGCCTGGAGAATTCCATGAACAGAGGAGCCTGGCTGGCTACAGTCCATGGGTTCGCAAAGAGTCGGACACAACTGGGCGACTCTCACTCACTCACCTATTGGTTTGGTGATACAAGGCATTTGAGAGCGAAAGTATTCTGTAATTGATTAAATTTTCATCCTTTAATGAGCCTGTGACCTTCACAAGTGTTTGTTGGCTTTCCCCTCTCTTTTATGTGAGTCAAGAAGGGTTGAGGGAGCTGGAATCTTGGTAAGGCCCTTTGCCCAGGCTTAAGGTTTTATAAGGTTTTGATAAAGTCTTTTCACCTAAAGCATAGACTTTTGTTATGGAGAATGAAGGGAATGGCTACCCACTCCAGTATTCTTGCCTGGAGAATTCCATGGACAGAGGAGACTGTCCATGGGGTCGCAAAGAGTCAAACACAGCTCAGCAACTTTCATTTCATTTCATGCTCTCAGAATAATTCACAGTGGTTACTTTTTCTACTCCCTTCAACAGAACATGCAGGGAAATTTCTTGGCTTTTCATTCTGAGATTCTGATGCCGTTTCTGTGGGGAGAACCCATTAAACTGTGTGCAACCCCCTAAACCATCAGCTGGCAGAGTTCTCACTCTCATACTCACCCTCACTCAGCCTCAAGCAGTTCCTCAAATTTGCCATCTAACTGCCTACCAGTTTATATATATCCAGTAGCTTCTGCTCTTGGTAAGATGATCTTGGTTGTGCTCTGGATTTGCCTAGTTGTAAATTGATCTTGATGGTGGGGATGGGATGATTTGCTTTATCCTGGTTCTCTGATAGATCTAAGCATGTCATTGATCTTTAGTTTGTTTCAGCTTTTTTCTTGTTCAAGGATCACGTTGATCTTCCAGGCTCTTTACACATCAAAGCTGAAACCAAACGTGTGAATATACAATTTCATTATCTATTTTAGCAAGTGTCTTATCCATTATACTTTTTCTTAGATTTAAGCTTCTACTGAAGCTTATTCCTACAAATAAGACCAATAAAAGCATAGTTGACTCTAGTTGAAATAGCGAAGGGGATGTCTAGTGCTCTGTTGGGCAGAATTTGAAAACCCCCCAGTCCTTACTATAAACTAATCAAGACCAGGTCTGAACTCTTCTGAATATTTTACTGATTTTTGTCAATCATTCTGTCTCTAATTGATGTTGGGAGTTAATGGTGTGTTTTTTATAATATGCTGATTCATTATCATTCACAGTATTGACTGTATATCCTCATATACTTCATAGATACATAGTTTATTTGGGGGGAAATAATGGAATATGTTTTATTTTAAAATATGTATTGTATAAAACTGTAGAAAATAAAATATTCTGCTTAAAAAATTTCCCCCTGTTATCTGGAGAATATGTTTTTCTTTCATATGGAAGAGAAAGAGGCACTGTCTTTTTATTTTCTATATTCTTTCTCTATGTGTAATCTTTTTTAAAAATATGGCAAAGGTATTTGATGTGATTGTTTCATTTCCCATCTAAAAGATACTAAATATGTGATAATCTTTCCCAAGGTATTATCCTCAAATCTGCATTTCATAATAATTATAAAGTTTGTATGAGAAAATTGCCAGACCTTTCTTAAGTCTTCCAACTTCAGAGTCTTAAAACTTTCAGCTAAATTTTGAGGAGTGGGGCTGGGAGTCTGATATATAATTCTTTTTATTGACTTTCCAATTTCTGTCATGTTATATATGCTTCTGACCTGTTTTTCAACTGAACTAGTAATTTAGTCCATTACTGGTCTGTGTAAATCTTAGCCACAGCTATTTCCCAAGGTGGTTTGGGGTCTAACGAGTGGTTGGTGTTGATGTCCAGCAGGAAATCTTGCAAACCAGATGATTGGTGTGGTTCAAACCGTAACCTTGTTAAAGCATTGGTCAGGTTGCACTTAGAGCTATTTAATTAGTTTGCCAATAATATTTGTGTACAATTTTTAGGTGACCACTATTTTTTTTCCTTTCATCATAGGAAAAACTCAGTTGCTTGTTGTTATCAGAGTCAGATATTAATCCAGTACATTTTTTCCCATTAGTTTATCTTTAGGCAGGCATTATAATAACTGTTAGATCTTCCTTTGAATACTAGTATCTATAATGGTGTTGTCAACTTGAATTGAAAGTTTTTAATATATCAAGCACTGTACTATAAAGGTTTTTTAAAAGTATAAGAACATTCTCTGCCTTTGAGAAAGTAATAGCCTTATTATGAGAGACAGCTGTAAAATGAATTACAATAAAATAAACAATGCATTAATTATAGAAACAAAATGCTCTAAGATTGTAGATAAGAGAGTAGGAAATTCTGTCTGAGTCTTCAAGAAAGAATTTAAAAGAGGTAACGTTTTAATAGGGAAAAGATTTGTTTTTGACTGGAATAGGAAAGTCAAGCTATCTCAAAGGGACAAAACTAGTATGAGTTAAAAATTAATTTAAAATGTATGTATACTTTTTTCTTCAAATTTATTGAAATATAATTCACATCAATAAAATATGTACCCTTTTAGATGTACAATTCTTTGGCTTTTGACAGACATGAACATTTTTACAACTAGCACTTAAAACAAGAATAAAATAAAACATTTCCATTACCCTTCCAGAATCCTTTCATGTTCATTTATAGTCAGTATATACATGTATTTGTAGTAGAATTTTTGTGGGGAAAGTCAACTTATACATTATTTCTTTCATGGATTGTCCTTATAGTGTTATATCAAAAAAACATTGCCTTACCCAAGGCCATCTAGGTTTTTTCCTAAGTTATCATCTAGGAGTTTTGTAAATTCTGTGTTTTAAATTTAGGTCTATGATCCACTTTGAGTTAATTTTTGTGAATAGAGTGAGATCTGTGTCTAGATTCATATTTTTGCATGCGGATGTCCAATCATTCTAGCAACACTTGTAAAGACTGTAACACTGTATTGATTTTGCATCTCTGTCAAAGATCAGTTGACTGCATTCATAGGGGTCTATTTCTGAACTGTTATGTTCCATTTATCTCTTTGTCTATTTTTTGCCATTACCACACTATCTTGATTATGGTGGCTTTATAGTACATCTTGAAGTCAGAGAGTATGAGCACTCCAACTTTGTTCTTCTTTAATACTGTATTGGTCATTCTGGTTTTTTTTCTTTCTTTCTTTCTTTCTTTCCATATCTTTAAAAATCTCTTTGTCCATATCCACAAAATACCTTGCTGGGATGTTGACTGAGATTACATTGTGTTTATACATCAAGTTGGAAAGAACTGACATATTGACAGCATTCAGTCTTCCTTACATGAACACAGAAAATATATTTTGATTTGTTTAATTGTTCTTTGATACCTTTCATCAGAATTTGTAGTCTTTCTCATATAGCTCTTATACAGATCATGGTGGATTTATGCCTAACTTTTTCATTTTGTGGGTGATAATGTAAAATGTACTGTGACTTTGTCTTTTCATACTGTTCATGGGGTTCTCAATGCAAGAATACTGAAGTGGTTTGCCATTTTCTTCTCTGGTATACTTCGTTTTGTCAGAACTCTCTACCATGACCCATCCATTTTGGGTGGCCCTGTTGGTTTTCCAGTAGTCATGTACGGATGTGAGAGTTGGACCATAAATGAAGCTGAGCACTGAAGAATTGATGCTTTTGAACTGTGGTGTTGGAGAAGACTCTTGAGAGCCCCTTGGACAGCGAGGAGATCCAATCAGTCAATCCTAAAGGAAATCAGTCCTGAATATTCACTGGAAAGACTGATGCTGAAGCTGAAACTCCAATGCTTTGGCCACCTGATGCGAAGGACTGACTCATTGGAAAAGACTCTGATGTTGGGAAAGATTGAAGGCAGGAGGAGAGGGGGATGACAGAGGATGAGATGGCTGGATGGCATCACTAACTTGATGGACATGAGTTTGAGCAAGCTCTGGAAGTTGATGATGGACAGGGAAGCCTGGCATGCTGCAGGCAGTGGGGTCGCAAAGAGTCAAACACAACTGAGCAACTGAACTGAACTGATTGTGACTTTGATTTTAAAGTTTTTTGCTGTATAGGAAAGGGATTGGCTTTTGTGTATTAATCTTATATACTACAGTGTTATAATTGTTTATCAGTTCCAGGAATTTTTTAGTTATTTCTTCCAGATTTTCTACAAAGATGATCATGCTGTCTGTGAAGAAAGACAGCCTAATCTTCTCCCTTTTTATCTCCGATATTTACTGTGTTTCATTAGCTAAGACATCTAGTTCAGTGATGAAAAGCAGAGGTAAGAGGCATCATCCTTGCCTTCTTCCTCAGTTTTTGCTTCATCAATTCATATTACTTCCTCAGATCAAACACCTGTTTAAGTTGGAGGAATAACCTGATTGCTTCCATTCTTTATGCATATTAGAAATTATGTCTATTTGATGAAATAAATTTAGTATAATCTATCTTTAGTCTTGGGCTTCCCTGGTGGCTCAGATGGTAAGGAACCTGCCTGCAATGCAGGAGACTTTGGTTCAATCCCTTTGTTGGGAAGATACCCTGGAGAAAGTGAATGGCTACCCACTTTAGTATTCTTGCCTGAAAAGTTCCATGGACAGAGGAACCTGGCCATCTATAGTCCATTGAGTTGCAATCAGACACGACTGAGGAACTTAACACACACACATCTTTGGTCTTATTTTATTCACTTTAAGAAGTTTATTGATATTACTGAGTTTGTGGTAAAACTGTTTTAAGTAGATCTTATAGTTCATCTTATTTATGTTTCTTTTCAAATAATATTTAATGTGTTAGCCCATGAAGAGATGAAGCAGCTGTAACTCATGTTATATTAAGACATTTTTTTGAATTTATTTAGTATCCATCAAATCATGTTAACATGAACATGTGCTTTAAGACCACCCTTCAGGCTTCCCTTGTGGCTCTGCTGTAAAGAATCCTCCTACAATGCGGGAGACCTGGGTTCGATCCTTGGGTTGGAAAGATCCCCTGGAGAAGGGAAAGGTTACCCATTCCAGCATTCTGACCTGGAGAATTCTGTGGACTGAATAGTCTGTGCCATCACAAAGTGTCAGACATGACCGAGAGACTTTCACTTTCACCAGACCTCTTGATCTTTTTTCAATGTTTATACTTATTGGAATGTGAAAGAAGATACCTTTTGAATTTGCTGTACAGAATATATATACATGTAAAATAATGTGAAGTTTGTGGACTTGTGATAAATTGATAACTGTATACCTGAGCATGAACTTCTCTGAGTCCTTAGTCAAAAATTTGATGTTCAAAATCTAAGTATGATTGTGATTAAATCTGTTTACAGTGTCTCCTATGAGTCACATTACAGGAAAGAGGAATTTTTTTCTTTTCTTTTTTTGCAAAAATCATGTGAAAACCACATAACCTGTATATTTATATTTGAGTCTATATCAAAATTTTTTCTCTTGGAAAAATTTCTTCCATAAGAGGGGAAAAGAATAACCCACCTCTGAATGCCTTTTGTTTTAGGCTGAATTTCAAAGGGCTGTTCTTGGTATTGTTACACTAAGCACCTATTCTGTAAGATTAACGGGACTCTGTAGTTTGTATTTATTTCTTTAATTTGCTTTAAAAATGACTAAAATTTCAGTATAGTTTTAAGAAGCAATCAATAGGATATTTTAGATAATCAGAGTATAGTAAGCTCTTCAGTGTTTCTAAATGAGATTTACTGGTTTAGATTTCAATTAATTTTCATAATGCCTTTCAAAGTTTGTAAGGCTATGTCTTGCAAATTCTGTAGAAAGGACCTCGTTGTTTCAAAACTGTAAATATTTGAAGAGTCATATGATTAAATATTTTCATTGATTCAATTCTGACTCTGAGGTATGTAACAAGAGGTGTTCAGAACATCCTCACCTTGGAATGGTCTGCTAGTAAGGTACAAAGACTGTACTGATTTTCCCTTATATCATCAAAATCCATGTTCTACTTCCATGGTGCTAAACTTTAATTTAGACAAGTAGGGAATTCTCTCTTGAGGCAGGCAACAGAAGTAATACAGGCAATCTCCAGATATGCTTTATATTGTATTTTAGATTTAATAAAGAGAGTCTGAAAGCTTTTTGGCCAAATTATCTCTCAATACTTTTTAATTTCTACCTTAATATGATTAAATAATGAAAATAATCTCTGGCCCAGAGAGGAAAGGTATTCCTACATTTGAAGAACCTGTCAGTGAAAAACCTCAAATCCAATGCACCTTCTACTTACTACACTCTCCTACAAAAGTTGAAAAAAGAGCTCCAATGATTTTTCTTCTTATACAGATAATACTATGAATAGTAATAGTTGAAAAGGAGTAGTTAAAGTATAGTATCAGAAGTAGAAGTAGCATTTTTAAAGATGTTCAAATGCTTAGTTATTAGAAAAATGCAAGTAAAGGCCACAATGAGATTGCTAAAATGACTATCTATTCAGTTAAGTTGCTCAGTCCAACTCTATGCAACCCCATGGACTGTAGTACACCAGGTTCCCTGTCCAGCACCAACTCCTGGAGCTTGCTCAAACTCATGTGCATTGAGTCAGTGATGCCATCCATCTCATCCTCTATCATCCCCTTCTGCTGCCTTCAATCTATCCCAGCATCAGGGTCTTTTCCAGTGAGTCAGTTCTTCCCATAAGGTGGCCAAAGTATTGGAGTCTCAGCTTCAGCATCAGTCCTTCAAATGAATATTCAGGACTGATTTCCTTTAGGATTGACTGATTGGATCCCCTTGCAGTCCAAGAGCCTCTCAAGAGTCTTCTCCAGCACCACAGTTCAATAGCATCAATTCTTCACCGCTCGGCTTTGTGGTCCAACTCTCACATCCATACATGACTACTGGAAAAAACATAGCTTCAACTAGATGGACCTTTGTCAGCAAAGCAGTGTCTCTGCTTTTTAATATGCTGTCTAGATTGGTCATCACTTTCCTTCCATGAAGTAAGCGTCTTTTAATTTCATAGCAGCAGTCACCATCTGCAGTGATTTTGGAGCCCCCCAAAATAAAGTCTCTCACTGTTTCCACTCTTTTCCCATCTGTTTGCCATGAAGTGATAGGACCAGATGCTGTGATCTTAGTTTTCTGAATATTGAGTTTTAAGCCAACTTTTTCACTCTCCTCTTTTACTTTCATCAAGAGGCTCTTTAGTTCTTCTTTGCTTTCTGCCATAAGGGTGGTGTCGTCTGCATGTCTGAGGTTATTGATATCTCTCCCTGCAATCTTGATTCCAGCTTGTGCTTCCTCCAGTCCAGCATTTCTCATGATGTACTCTGCATATAAGTTAAATAAGTAGGGTGACAATATACAGTCTTGACGTACTCCTTTCCTATTTGGAACCAGTCTATTGTTCCATGTCCAGTTCTAACTGTTGCTTCCTGACCTGCATATAGGTTTCCAAAGAAGCAGGTCAGGTGGTCTGGTATTCCCATCTCTTTCAGAATTTTCCACAGTTTATTGTGATCCACAGAGTAAAAGGCTTTGGCATAGTCAATAAAACAGAAATAGATGTTTCTCTGGAACTCTCTTGCTTTTTCGATGATCCAGCAGATGTTGACCATTTGATCTCTGGTTCCTATGCCTTTTCTAAAACCAGCTTGAACATCTGGAAGTTCACAGTTCACCTATTGTTGAAGTCTGGTTTCGAGAATTTTGAGCATTACTTTACTAGCACGGGAGATGAGTGCAATTGTGCGGTAGTTTGAGCATTCTTTGGGATTGCCTTTCTTAGGGATTGGAATGAAAACTGACCTTTTCCAGTCCTGTGACCCCTGCTGAGTATTCCAAATTTGCTGACATATTGAGTGCAGCACTTTCACAACATCATCTATTAGGATTTGAAATAGCTCAACTGGAATTCCGTCACCTCCACTAGCTTTGTTTGTAGTGATAAATCCTAAGGCCCACTTGACTTCACATTCCAGGATGTCTGGCTCTAGGTGAGTGATCACACCATCGTGGTTATCTGGGTCGTGAAGATCTTTTTTGTACAGTCCTTCTGTGTATTCTTGCCATTTCTTCTTAATATCTTCTGCTACTGTTAGGTCCATACCATTTCTGTCCTTTATCGAACCCATCTTTGCATGTAATGTTCCCTTGGTATCTCGAATTTTCTTGAAGAGATCTCTAGTCTTTCCCATTCTGTTGTTTTCCTCTATTTCTTTGCATTGATCACTAAGGAAGGCTTTCTTATCTCTCCTGGCTATTCTTTGGAACTCTGCATTCAGATGGGAATATCTTTCCTTTTCTCCTTTGTTTTTTGCTTCTCTTCTTTTCACAGCTATTTGTAAGGCCTCCTCAGACAACCATTTTGCCTTTTTGCATTTCTTTTCCATGGGGATGGTCTTGCTGCTTGTCTCCTGTACAGTGTCATGAACCTCCATCCATAGTTTTTCATCAGGCACTCTGTCCATCAGATCTAGTCCCTTAAATCTATTTCTCACTTTCACTGTATAGTCATAAGGGGTTTGATTTAGGTCATACCTGAATGGTCTAATGGTTTTCCCTGCTTTCTTCAATTTAAGTCAGAATATGGCAATAAGGAGTTCATGATCTGAGCCACAGTCAGCTCCCAGTCTTCTTTTTGCTGACTGTATAGAGCGTCTCCATCATGGCTCAAAGAATATAGTCAGTCTGATTTTGGTGTTGACCATCTGGTGATGTCCATGTGTAGAGTCTTCTCTTGTGTTGTTGGAAGAGGGTGTTTGCTATGACCAGCGTGTTCTCTTGGCAAAACTCTATTAGCCTTTGCGCAGCTTCATTCCATACTCCAAGGCCAAATTTGCCTGTTACTCCAGGTGTTTCTTAACTTCCTACTTTTGCATTCCAGTCTCCTATAATGAAAAGGACATCTTTTGGGGATGTTAGTTCTAAAAGGTCTTGTAGGTCTTCATAGAACTGTTCAACTTCAGCTTCTTCAGCATTACTGGTTGGGGCATAGGCTTAGATTACCATGATATTGAATGGTTTGCCTTGGAAATGAACAGAGATCATTCTGTCGTTTTTGAGATTGCATCCAAGTACTGCATTTCAGGCTCTTTTGTTGACCTTGATGGCTACTCCATTTCTTCTAAGGGATTCCTGCCCACTGTAGTAGATATAATGGTCATCTGAGTTAAATTCACCCATTCCAGTCCATCTTAGTTCACTGATTCCTAGAATGTTGACATTCACTCTTGCCATCTCCTGTTTGACCACTTCCAATTTGCCTTGTTTCATGAACCTAACATTCCAGGTTCCTATGCAATATTGCTGTTTACAGCATCGGACCTTGCTTCTATCACCAGTCACATCCACAACTGGGTATTATTTTTCCTTTGGTTCCATCCCTTCATTCTTTCTGGTGTTATTTCTGCACTGATCTCCAGTATTACTTTGCTAGCGTGTGAAATAAGTGCAGCTGTCCTGTAGTTTAAACATTGTTTGGCATTTCCTTTCTTTGGGATTGGAATGAAAACTGACCTTCTCCCATACTATTCAATATCTTTTTCAATCATCTTTCCTAATACAAGGGATATTTGTTCAAAGAATCTTTTTAATATTATTCTGAAAAAAACAAAATCAAAAGCAGATTTTTCAAATCCTTTTAAAGCCAAATGGAAGTGAGGTCTTACCAGTTATAAGACTTACATCATGTAGATTTAGTAACTAGGTAATACTGACACTGCTTTTAGCTATTAAATTATTATTACTGCTGAAATTGTGTATATAGATATAATTTTTTCTGAAGCTCTTCCTTCAAGACCTGAAAATTTCTTAGCCTCTCTGTGTCTTACATAACTCAGTCTGAAAATGAGGAAGACTGTCGTTCAGTTTAGCAGTTTCTTGTGTTTTTTATGGTACAGTTACATGTAAAACACTCATAACAGTGTCTGAAACTGTAAAGTGCTCAAAAATGTTAGCTATTATTTTATATGTTTGTGTATATGTATACACACACACACGCACACACACATATATATATATATGGTAGTTACTTTGTATTTTCTCCAGTAGGTCTATAATTTTACTTATGGTGTATTTTATGTAGGGTGCTTCTTCAAATGATTATCCTGTGTTTATTTTGGCCCAAACAAACTCAAAAATAATGTTTTATTATAGTGTACTTCAAAATTAAGAAATGAAGTTCATAAATGAATTTTCTAATCCTTGCATTGTCATTTTTAGCTACTGTATCGTCTTTTACTAGTTCTTGTTGGATCCTTGGAGAAATGTGGCTTCTTTGTTGTTTAGTCGCTAAGTCTTGTCCAATTCTTTGTGACCCCATGGACTGTAGCCCACTAGGCTTCCCTTTTCATGGAGTTTCTCAGGCAAGAGTACTGGAGAGGACTGGCATTTCCTTCTCTAGGGAATCTTCCCGACTCAGGGATTGGACCCACATCTCCTGTATTGGCAGGTGGATTCCTTATTACTGTGCCACAAGAGAAGCATCAGAGAAATGTGGCCTACTTATAGTTAATTACTTACTGATTTCCATTAGTCTGATTTATTAACTTAACTGTTCATTTTAAGGAGAAATCACTTTCAATATTATTGAGGACGTAAAAATTTCTTCTGTAGTTTAATTCTGGTAATTTCTACTTGTTCCATTTTTGCTATGTTTACCCTCATCTCAAGCCTAAATTGAATATTTTCAGTCTCAAGTGAGAATTGTATTTACCATTTTTGTGTCTAATTATTTGCCTGGTTAAACATTTTATCATGTGTGTTTTGTAAAGAGTATTAGATGTTGTTTCTGACTTTATGAAATTCTGTGTGCATTTAGACTTTCAAAGAATATAATGTTAAAGTCTTAATCATTATATATCATATTCTAGGCCTACTGATTTATTAATCAAATGATTTCCACAAATTCATAGGATACCAACAATTTTTCCTCATGGTGTCATGATTTATCTCACAGTTTAGATTTGTTTTTAAAGAAAAATCACATTTTTCTTGTAATTTTTCTTATTGTCTTGAAAAATTAAGATAAAAGCATTACAATTAAAAATAGGAATCATAGATTATCTTAACTATTTGGTCACTTACTCTCAACTTAGATTACCTGCCTAAAAGCAATTTTATATCAGAACAACTTTGAATGACATGGATCTGTTTTAAAATACTGGGTATCAGAAATTGGTTCATATTTAAAGGAGGCTTTTATGTAAATAGCATTCTAAATCTGAGAAAATATCTTATTTGCCTTTAGTAACTGAGGAGAAATCTGTGTGAATGGGAATACATATGTTTTGCTTTCCCTGAGAGTGCTGTTCAGAACAAGTATCTGGCTTATCTATATTGAAGGTGTTGAGGTCATAGAGGTCAAATTTTCTCAACAAAACTTCATTCAAACTCCCAAGTTTGAATAATGATAATTTGATGATGACTCTATGTGCTTTTTTACTACTACGGTTGAATAAAAATGAATACATGAACTCTGTTTTCTTTAACATTAGCTATCACAATAATATTCCTTTGACTACTTTCATAGATTTATCTATTTATTTTTGAATCTGTAGTAAAATCTTAGAATGAGACTAATGATCTTTCGATTTCTTTAATAGTACTTTACTAGAAACACAAATATTCTATTAGGATAATTTTTCATCAGGCAGACATCAGTTATAATCTGATTGCTCTCACTGCAAGCTAATAATAATAATTTTAGTGAATATATTTTCCAAGTTTAATTTTGGAAAAGGACATTTTATCATTTTCTGATTCACTTCATAGTTGGAATATCTTTCAAATTAGATTTCACGTCATCTGCTATATGAAAAGAGTATGTCTTGACTGATGAAAGATATGGGAATTCAGATTTTTTGGCTCCTAAGCCCTTATTTTAGCCAACTTTCTTATTTCCCCTGGTAACTACTTCAAATGAACTCTGCCAACTGTTCTCTGTGTTGATAGGTTATCTATCTCAGAGCCATAATCTTAATGCAGTTAACTTTCCTTGTAGCATCAGAGGCTCCTTGAAATGCTTGACACAGAGAAGGAACTATTAAAAGAAAAAATAAAGGAAGCTTTGACTCAGCAATCTCAAGAACAGAAGGTAATATTTTAATTTTGCTTAGAATGTGGAAAGAATGTTCTGTTGCCCCAAATAATACTGTAATGTCTAACTGTCTTATCATTTACAGGAAATATTGGAAAAATGTTTGGAGGAAGAAAGGCAAAAAAATAAAGAAGCATTAATATCTGCTGCAAAGGTATTTCTATCTGAAAAGTTTATTGTGAAGTTTAATTCTAATACTTTTTATTAGTTCAATTGTTTTTATGTTTACCCCCACCTCAAAGCCTAAACTGAATGTTGTTGGTCTCATGTAAGAATTGTTTTTGTTATATGCCTAAGTATTTACCTGGTATAGACCCATCAGTCATAAATTTCTTTGTAAGTAAGTGGAATTAATAAACTGAGTTCATTAATGGTATAGTCAGTCTACTTTTAAAATATTTCATTCCAGAAAATTCAAGAATTTTTTCCTCTTCTGCTGTTTTTATTCTTACTAAACATACATTACACAAGATAATGATATTGAAATGCTTTACATTTAGATTATCAATCATATGTTTAAAACAATACATCTACATAGGAGCACCAATATCCACTTGGTATTTGACAGGTATCCCACAAGTATTGAGTGTACTGTTTATTTGTATGTACATATGTGTTTATAAAGGTGTATGATTTTTAAAGCCAACTTTGAAATAAATCATCTGGGTAGTATATGCATAGATTTTAAATATATGTATGCTAATGTATACATATGTTGACCTGAAATACACCATCAGATATTTGTCCGACAAAAGTACGTTTTTTCAGTATTATGAGAGAATTTCAATTTGGGGTCTGCTAGCATGGCAGGCCACATACAAATTCCCATGTGGCAATAAGAACACTTCAATAGAGAGGAAAGTAAGTTGTAAGGGTTGCAGGAAATACAGGGTTCATGGCTTGTCATTGGCTCAGTCCCTGGCAGGAAAGAAGTGGGGCCTTTCTTCTTCCTCTTGGGCTCTACTATAGTTGCAGGATGTGACAGCTCCCCCTTAAAAGGGTCTCCTGACAGTATTTAATTGATGTTTCTGTTTCTGAATTTTTTTTACATTTTCCCCTTTGATTAAGATCTTTCTCTGAAAACATCACAGATTAAGAATCAGGGTTTCTGGTTTCAGCAGTTTTTGTCCATCATTGTCAGAAGGAAAGTGGTGCAGGTCGGAGAACTATTGCCAATTGCATTCACGTAAGAAGGAGGGGTAGGAGGGAGACATCTTAGGCAGTTTTTATGTAAAGTCCACATGTTATCAAGATTGTAGACATCAGAGATCATCTGAAGTGTTGTATCACTATCATCAAAGGTTTGGTGACAAACTTCTAACAAGCCTGGTCTAGGTATCTAGTGAAAGCTATCTCATCAGATGTCATCGACTTCATTTCCAGGAAGTCTTTACTTTCAGGTCACCAGATGATGTGCATCACTAGTTGGGGTTCCATGCTTTCTTAAGCTGTGTACCGTGAATCCAAGAGTCTATTCCTTGGAGTTTGATAGTGCAGGGGCTAGTTATCAGTGCCCGATAGGGGCCTCTCCAGTGAGGTGAAAGAGCATTCTTCTGGAAGTATATCTTCCAGTAGGCAAATCTCCAGGTGCAAGGTATGATGCTTAAGGTCATCACCTCTCAAGGGTATGTTGTAAGAAGGTTTCCTCTACCAAGGCATAGTTGTTCTTCATGGAAACATGTTCTTCATGGTTGTTCTTAATGGAAACAACTAGGCCTTTGCAAGATTGGAGTATCTCTCCTTTTGTTAGTTTTGGGTCCAAAGAGGCAGTAACCAGGTGCATTGGATGTCTTGTGACTGTCTTGGTGGGTGAGAGTTTAGTTGTGACATTTGGAATGATTTAATTGTGGCATGCAAACTCTTTGGTCCTGCATGCCATAACTGAAGATCCCATATGCCACAAGATCAAAGGCCTTACATGCTGTAACTTAGACCAGGTATGGCAAAATAAATAAATAAATATTTTTTAAGAGGGATGAGCATTATATGAGTTCCAAAAGGGGTGGACCTGGGATTTAGAAAGAAATTTTGCTAACTGAATCTCAGTGTGCTCTGAGTGTATTCAACTAAGCCAGAGGGATTGAGGGTGGTAAGCACAGTGAATGGCCTACTTTCCCTACCTTGCTTAGATTGAAGAAAGCAGTAAAACCTGAATTTTGCAATAAGGAGCTCATGGTCTAAGCTGCAGTCAGCTCCAGGTGTTGAGTTTGCTGATTATATAGAGCGTCTCCATCTTTGGCTGCAAAGAATATAATCAGTCTGATTTTGGCATTGATCATCTGGTGATGTCCATGTGTAGGAGTTTCCCTGGTGGCTCAAACAGTAAAGAATACATCTGCAGTCAGGAGACCTGACTTTGATCCCTGGGTCAGGAAGATTCCCTGGAGAAAGGAATGGCTCCCTACCCCAGTATTCTTGCCTGGAGAATTCCATGGACAGAGGAGCCTGGTGGGTTAGAGTCCAAGGGGTTGCAAAGAGTTGTAGATGACTGAGGGACTAACACTTTGGTGTGCATGTGTTGAGTTGTTTCTTGTGTTGTTGCAAAAGGCTGTTTCCTATGACCAGTGTGTTCTCTTGAAAAACTCTTAGCCTTTGCCCTGCTTCATTTTGTACTCCAAGGCCACATTTACCTGTTACTCCAAGTATCTCTTAAGTTCTTACTTTTATATTCCAGTCCCCTGTGATGAAAAGGATTTCTTTTTTTGGTATTAGTTCTAGAATGTCTTGTAGATCTTCTTAAAACTGGTCAACTTCAGCTTCAGCATTAGTGATCAGGGCATAGACTTGCATTACTATGATGTTGAATGGTTTGCCTTGGAAATGAACCAAGATCATTCTGTCATTTTTGAGATTGCACCCAAGTACTGCATTTTGGACTTTTTGTTGACTATGACAGCTACTCCATTTCTTCTAAAGGATTCTTACCCACAGTAGTAGATATAATGGTGCTCTGAATTATGTTCACCATTCTCATCCATTTTAGTTCACTGATTCCTAATATGTTGATGTTCACTCTTGCCATCTCCTGCTTGACCACATCTAATTTACCTTGATTCACAGACCTGACATTCCAGGTTCCTATGTGATATTCTTTTTTTTTTTAACAGCTTCAGATTTGCTTTCACCACCAGGAACATCCACAGCTGAGTATCATTCCTCTTTTGGCCCAACCTATTCATTCTTTCTGGAACTGTTAATAATTGCCCTTCACTCTCCCGCAGTATCATATTGGACACCTTCCAACCTGGGGGATTTATCTTCTGGTGTCATATCTTTTTGCCTTTTCATACTGTTCATGGGGTTCTCACAGCAAGAATATTGGAGTGGTTTGCCATTCCCTCCTCCAGTGGACCACATTTTTTCAAAACTCTTCACTATGACCCATCCATCTTTGGTGGTCGTGAACTTCATTGAATTACACAAGCCCCTTCACCACGACAAGGCTGTGATCCATTTGTTGGATGATATAGAAAGCAGATGAATTCCAGAAAAACATCTACTTCTTTTCACTGACTACACTAAAGTCTTTGACTGTGTGGATCACACCAAACTAGAAAATTCTTAAACAGATGAGAATAGCAGACCACTTAACCTGTCTCCTGAGAAACCTGTATGCAGGTCAAGAAACAATGGACCTGGACATGGTACAACTGACTGGTTCATAATTGAAAAAGGAGAACACAAGGCTATATATTGTCATCTTGCTTATTTAACTTATATGCAGAGTACATCATGCAAAATGCCAGGGTAGATGAAGCACAAGCTGGATTCAAGATTACTGGGAGAAATAGCAACAACCTCCAGTTATGCAGAAGATGCTACTCTAATGGGAGAAAGTGAGGAGGAACTAAAGAGCCTCTTGATGAGGGGGAAACAGGAGAGTTAAAAAGCTGGCTTGAAACTCAGCATGAAAAATCTAAGATCATGGCATCCAGTCCCATCACTTCATGGCAAAAAGAAGGGGAAAAAGTGGAAACAGTGACAGATTTTCTTTTCTTGGACTCTACAATCTCTGCATACAGTGACTGCAGCCATGAAATTAAGACGCTTGCTCCTTGGAAGAAAGCTATGACAAAGCTAGACAGCATATTAAAAAGCAAGGACATCACTTTACTGACAAAAGTCCATATAATCAAAGCTATGGTTTTTCTAGTAGTCATATGTGGATTTGAGAGGCGGACCATACATAAAGAAAGCTGAGGGTTGAAGAATTGATGCTTTCGATTATGGTGCTGGAGAAGATTCTTGAGAGTCCCTTGGACTGCAAGGAGATCAAACCAGTCAATCCTAAAGGAAATGAATCCTAAATATTCACTGGATTTTCTGGTAAATACACACCAAAAAAAAAAAAAAAAAAATCACTGGAAAGACTGATTCTGAAGCTGAAGCTCCAATACTTTGGCCACTTGATGTAAAGAGCCAACTCATTGGAAAATACCCTGATGCTGGGAAAGATTGAAGGCAAAAGGAGAAGGTGTCAGCAGAGAATGAGATGATAGACTCAGTGGACATGAGTTTGGGCAAATTCCAGCATATAGTGAAGGACAGAAAAGCCTGGCATGCTGCAGTCCATGGACTCGCAAAGGATTGGACATGGCTTAGTGACTAAGCAGCAACAAACAACAAGCACAGTGAAAATGTTTTAAAACCAGCCAAACAGTGCAAACTTGTTGAAGTGCATAGCCAGTAAAATGGACTTCTAGATCACTATGATGTTTGAAACGAGCTCCTCAGGTAGGGACAAACTTTTCTATAAGTATCCTAGCCACAGAAGAGAGAATATCCTATATGTGAGGGGAGGCTTCTTTCAGTTCACTATGAAATCTATAGACCATGAATAAAAGAAGTTCATTAGAGATCCTCACTATTTGAACCACAGCAGGAGCTGCATTTGACTGTGTGGATCACAAAAAAACTGTGGAAAATTCTGAAAGAGATGGGAATACCAGACCACCTGACCTGCCTCTTGAGAAACCTGTATGTAGGTCAGGAATCAACAGTTAGAACTGGACATGGAACAACAGATTGGTTCCAAATAGGAAAAGGAGTACGTCAAGGCTGTATATTGTCACCCTGCTTATTTAACTTATATGCAGAGTACATCATGAGAAACGCTGGGCTGGATGAAGCACAAGCTGGAATCAAGATTGCCGGGAGAAATATCAATAACCTCAGATATGCAGATGATACCACCCTTATGGCAGAAAGTGAAGAACTAAAGAGCCTCTTGAAAGTGAAAGAGGAGAGTGAAAAAGTTGGCTTAAAACTCAACATTCAGAAAACTAAGATCATGGCATCTGGTCCTATCACTTCATGGCAAATAGATGGGGAAACAGTGGAAACAGTGACTGATTTTATTTTTCTGGGCTCCAAAATCACTGCAGATGGTGATTGCAGTCATGAAATTAAAAGACGCTTACTCCTTAGAAGGAAAGTTATGACCAATCTAGATAGCATATTAAAAAGCAGAGACATTACTTTGCCAACAAAGGTCCATCTAGTCAAGGCTATGGTTTTTCCAGTAGTCATGTATGGATGTAAGAGTTGGACTATAAAGAAAGCTGAGTGCTGAAGAATTGCTGCTTTTGGACTGTGGTGTTGGAGAAGACTCTTGAGAATCCCTTGGACTGCAAAGAGATCTAGCCAGTCCACCCTAAAGGAGATCGGTCCTGGGTGTTCTTTGGAAGGACTGATGTTGATGTTGAAACTCCAATACTTTGGCCACCTGAAGAGAAGAGCTGACTCATTTGAAAAGACCCTGATGCTGGGAAAGATTGAGGTCAGGAGGAGAAGGGGACGACAGAGGATGAGATGGTTGGATGGCATCACTGACTTGATGGACATGGGTTTGGGTGGACTCCGGGAGTTGGTAATGGACAGGGAGGCCTGGCATACCTGTTCGTGGGGTCACAAGGAGTCGGACACAACTGAGCGACGGAACTGAACTGAACTGAAGGAGCTGCATTATAGTAATGAGATGGAACCCTGAGACTGTGCCTTTGTTGTTGGTTAAGACAGGAAGAGATTCATCCTCAATCACGAAAAATATTTCTTCAAGCCAACTGAGAGGGAGGACTGGGAAGAGACCCTGTAGTTGCTCAAAACCCTGCAACTGAGAATTGAAAGGACAAGGGAAAGGCTGAGTAGAGGATCGAAAACACTCAAAGTACTTAAATCTGTAACAGTCTTTTCCAGTGGCCTGGCTCTTTGCAATTATAGTAGAAACTGGGAAGGTTTTGGTTTCCTTTAGAAGTCTTCAATTGCTGGATTTGAAGATTACGAAACCTGGTATTCTTCTTTTCCAGTGACTCATCAAGAGTGTGAGAGAGCTGGTTTGCTAGATTAATTAAGTCTGAAGTAGACATAGTTTTCCATTCTGTCCTCGTCCTTTTTACTATACGGGAAGAAAGAGGTCCCAGTCCAGCCTATTAATAATACAGAATTCAAAGCTGCCTGGGTGGAATCAACAATCTGAAGGAAGACCAGAATTTTCCTTAAAAGCATTCTGAAGTTCATTATAGTAGTCATAAAAAGGGTCATCCAATTTTTGTGTGCAATCCTGAATTCTGTTTCAATCGACAGGTTTTGAAAAAGCCCCAGAAATTGCTCAATGAAGTCATCTAATGATTGCCTGACCTTTCAGGATTTTCCCAGTTAGCGGTTTTTATCCTCTGCTGGGCCTGGCCTTAACCAACAAGCATATGAACTAGCTGACATGAGTCAGAGGAACACTGTTGATAAGTTCAAATGACTGTATTAAATTCCTCAGCAAACGTATGAGGATCTTCAGTTTACTTTGAGAAAATATTTTATTATGACTTGCAGTTCAGGTTTAGTTCAGAGAATATAAGAACTTAAAGATTTAACTTCCGGACCCTCAGAAGGCTTAGTTTTACAATAAAAGTTTTGAATATTCCAGAGGAAAATGGGGTGGGGAGAGTTTTAGAGAGGGTAAGTTTGATAGGATAATTACTATGGGATATAGAGAAGGCATCAAGGGCACAGAAAGGTGGGAGGAAGATGGCGCCAGAGGCAGAGTCTGGCCAAAAAGATCCAAGGATGAGAAAAATGGTGCTGGGGAAACTAAGGAAGAAGAGCCTGAGGCTTTCGGAACCATTTCATCTTCCTTTAATTGTTTGTTTGCCTCAGTTAATCTTAAAATCTTATTTTGCAGAGAGGCTATTTTCAGCTTCTTGGATAATGGTGACAAGTCTTCAGATACCAGTCAAAACAGGCATACCACTCTGTTCTGAAAGGTTTTGAACTGTTGTGATCTAATTCAGTTTTAAGGAAATTAAGTTTAGAAATTTCAAAAGTTTCCCATAATGGCCACTGATATTCTAACTTGTCTTTAGTCAGGTCAGTTTTTCTTTTTTTCTTTTCTTTTTTTAAAAAATGAGCATCAGGAGGATTAGAACTATCGTTTTTAAAGATCAGTTTAGCAGGAGTCCCTGTAGGGGGAGTGACCTCAAAATACTTAGGTAAGTGGGATCTCATTTCTCAGAGGTTTTTCTCTAGATTAAAAGGACAATTTCAAACAGTTTAACAGCTTACAGCTCAAACAGCTTGCAAGCTATCACCAGTCAGTTCTAAGGAGACAGCGTGGCCCTGGAAGAGCCAGGCCAAAGGCCTTTTCAGTCAATTTCCAGAGAATAGTCCTTTCCAAAGAATTGGCCAAAGGGTGAAAACAGATACAGTTTCAGTGGAGAAGTCACTATTCCCAGAGGAACAGACTGAAGGCATTTCTAGCCAGCTTCGATGGAAACAGTCTGAACTCAAAAATCAGACTGGAGTGCCAAATGCATGCAGAACAAGACCTTTAGCAGAAATGCAAAACCTTAAAACAGAGTCTGAATAAAACCTGGAGAGCCTCAAACACAAAGAGGGCATGAACTTGGATTTAGGAGAAAGGTGTACCTGCAAAACTCCAATCAACAAGAAAGTAGTGAGTGACAGTGAGTACCACATCTGTTCAGTAGCCCTGGAGTCTTCAGGCATCTTCTCTGATCCCTATGCAGGCCACCAAAATGTTGACCTAAAATAAATAGAATGCCAGATATTTCTCCAGCAATGATGCATCTGTTCAGGATTGTCAGGGAATTGCAATTCAGGGTCTGCAACCATATTATGAGCAAGTTCCCATATGGGAAGGAAGGAAGAAGAAAGGGAAGTTTGGAGGGCCATGGTGAACAGAGTCCATGGTATTTCATTGGCTGAGTTCTCACCGGGAAAGTAGAGGAGTCTTACTTCTTCCTGCTGGGCTCTTCCATGTCACAGCATGTTCTATCTTACGGTCTCCTGACACTATTTAATTGAAGTTTCTGTTTACTAATTTTTTTAATGCAAATAAAGCACTGAGTGTTGCATTTGGGATTTATATTTAAATTTAGCAAACAAATGTTGAAAGTCTCCCATGTACAAATCACTATGCTGGGGTGGAAGTTCAAGAATGAGTATGATTTTGTCTTTTTCTTAAAAAATTTACAATCAAAATAAAAACCTTCCTTATTACTAATAAGGTAAAAAGGATCGCATTAAATTATTATGAGTGCATAGATTGTGTTTCCATGTTGTAGTAGTTTTTAATAGTAAATTTCTTTTGAACTGAGCCTTGAAGGATGACTAACATTCTGAATAGTGAGCTGGAATTTTATTCCATAGAGAAGTAGAGACACATTGAAATTTCCAAGTATAGGCGGGTCATGATGATAACTGATATTAATTTGGGGGAAACTGTAGCAAGAAACTACAATGGCCCCCAACTCCAGTACTCTTGCCTGGAAAATCCCATGAACGGAGGAGCCTGGTGGGCTACAGTCCTTGGGGTCGCGAAGAGTCAGACATGACTGATCGACTTCACTTTCACTTTTCACCTTTATGCATTGGAGAAGGAAATGGCAACCCACTCCAGTGTTCTTGCCTGGAGAATCCCAGGGATGGGATCGCACAGAGTCGGACACAACTGAAGTGACTTAGCAGTAGCAGTAGCAAGAAAGGCCAAAGCCTGAGAAGGAATTAACAGAATGTATCTGAAATCTGGGTAAGAGATAGTGAATGGCAGAAAGAACTCGAGTAGCAGTAGTAACTTGGAAAATAATGAAATAGCCAAATTCTGGAAATAGAAGATGGAATCAACATGTTTGGTATGGATGATATAGGAGATGGCCAAGTTGTGAACTCCCGGAGTATTCATTCAGATCCAGAGAAAGGAAGAAGTTCCAAAGAATTGAAAACACTTAGCAGGATGCATAGAAGAAATATATGCAGCATGCTCTCATGCAAACCAGGAAAAGAGAGGGCTTTACAAAATCAGAAATAATCAACTATGTAGAACATTGCTTGAGGTAATGAAAATAAGATTAAAACAGAACAAAGAATACCATTTGGTATAAACAACATGGAAGGCATTGGTGTACACAGTAAGGGAGTGATTTGAAAGAATTGTGAAATAAAGCAGGAGTTAAAAAAATGATGACTGTCAGCTTTAATGGCTTTTGTCAAACTTGGTTGTGAGCTGAAAACAAGAGAAAAATGGTAACTCTCTTAGGAGTGGGAGGCCCATGGACTTTACTGTGTACCAAAGTATGGTGATTTTCTTGAGGAAAATTCTTAGGCAGCTGTTTGAGTTGCATCCAAAATGGGCTCTTTTTTCATGGAACGCCATTTTACTGAATTACTAGGGTTATACAAACTTTAGTATGTGGCAGACACTTTCTCCAAAATAAGCAGAGTAAGCCCAACACCTTAAGGGAAAAAAAAAACAAAACTGACAGTTTTTGTTGCCAATGATAAAATGAGATTTAAAACAAAAATTAGAAATTTGGAAGATTTATTTCTACTTTTTAATACTTAAAGACTGTTATAATGAGATTGATGGTGGTATGAACAAACGTAACTATTTTGGTTATAATATTAAGAAATGTGTCAATATCTGAAAGAGATGCATAACTCATTGAATCAATATTTTCCAAATAAAATTTAAAAAGAATTCATTTGAACCAGTCCTAATGAGATGGATGAAACTGGAGCCCATTATACAGAGTGAAGTAAGCCAGAAAGATAAAGAACATTACAGCATACTAACACATATATATGGAATTTAGAAAGATGGTAACGATAACCCTATATGCAAAACAGAAAAAGAGACACAGAAATACAGAACAGACTTTTGAACTCTGTGGGAGAATGTGAGGGTGGGATATTTCAAAAGAACAGCATGTATACTATCTATGGTGAAACAGATCACCAGCCCAGGTGGGATGCATGAGACAAGTGCTCGGACCTGGTGCACTGGGAAGACCCAGAGGAATCGGGTGGAGAGGGAGGTGGGAGGGGGGATTGGGATGGGGAATACGTGTAAATCTATGGCTGATTCATATCAATGTATGACAAAAAAAAAATAATAATAATAATAAAAAAATTTAAAAAATAAAAAAAAAATCATCTGTAAAGAATTCATTCAGAAGGTAAGAAAAGATTGTAATGTAACAGTACAAGAAGTTCATTGACGTGATTTTATTTTCCTTATTGCAACTTACCTTTAAGAACTACTCCTTGTTAAGTTTTGGTGTGGAATCAGAAAGAATATCCACAGTGATCTCAACTGGATACATTTAGTATGTATAAAATACATTTTATTTTCTACTTCATATCTTTGTGAGGCTGGGTTGTTCTTATACACTTCAGCAAAAAAAAAAAAAAAAATCATGGCAGATTTAATACAGAACTCAGATATGAGAATCTAAGCTTTCTTCTATTAAGTCAGATAGTAAGGAGGTTTGCAGATATTCTTCTAACTTTTTAACCTTGGAAAATTAGTTATTTTCATAAAATTCATTATTGATATATATTTAATGTTATTAATTTTAATTAATTAGTTAATATGTTTATCTTCTCCTGGTTTAAATATCTAAGGTGGAAAATCTTAATATGTATAACCCATGTAAACAAAACATCTTAGAAGTCCTCTATAGTTTTTAAGAGTGTAACGAGATCCTAAGGCAAAATAGTTTGAAAACTGCTACTTATAAATTAAGGCTTGATTTCTCTGAAGTTTAGAAATACCATGGAAATAAGTTGGTTATTTGTGTAAAACCAAATAATTGATTTTATTTTACAGCAGTTATTACATATGAGTAAAAAAAAAAAAAAGTCAGAAATAAACCCAATAAGATCAAAGTTTTGTGTTTTTTAGGTTAACTCCAGTGTGTCTTATTCAAGGAATTACTGTGGTCACTCACTCAGATGTTTTTGTTGTGGTCATTATTTGTTTTGAAGCTTGAAAAAGAAGTGGTGAAGGATGCAGTTTTAAAAGCTATAGAAGAAGAAAGAAAACATTTGGAAAATGTCCATGCTGAAGAAAGGGAGCTATGGAAGACTGAGCACGCAAAAGATCAAGAGGAAGTGTCTCAGGCAATTCAAAAAGCTGTACAAGAGCAGAGAGAAATTAGTCAGGTTAGTAAAATTAGCTCTTTATGAATATCTTATTTCTTCTAAATTTTCTCAAAATAAAGTGACTTTACTATTATTTTATCTTACTTAAAATCACCTTATTGGGCATAACTATTTTACTTTTGAGTTTAATATTTTAACTGAATAATTTTTAATATATCTGTACTTTTCACTTTTTAATGCTGATAATTTTGCCTCTTTCCTCTATTTTCAAAGAAGTCAGAATCCAAATTAATGTTTAATCACTATAACTACATTGTCTCTTCTTTGAGATGCTTGTTTTCCTTTTTCACAAACACATATGCATATAAAATCAAAGAAAATAATATATATGTGTTGAAAACAGTTTAATTAGATTCATCTGTGCCTAATTTGTGTAGTTATATATCTGTAGTTGGTAGTAAAAGTAGAACCTCACAAATAACCTCTGTAGTCTCATGAAATATACACATATCAACCAATATGGCCTACATTCAAAATATCTTTTGATTACATTAATGAACAGTTAAAAATGCATTAGTTTAATTTTCTGTAATTGAATTTGCATGGTTCTATTAATACTTGCATTTAGTCTTCTCAGGTATGATAACTGAATAAATCTTTCCTCCAACAAGCATAAAAAGCAAAAAATAACATTCATAGAAGCCTTAATGAAGCCCTAGGAAACCGAGTGCTTCTAGTATCTAGGATCAATGTTATATATATATATTTTTAATGTCACTTAAGGTTGTTCTCAAAACACACACCATTTATTATGAAAATTAAACAGATCTGTAAGTAATATCTATCTATGGTAAGAAAACAGTGTAACAGTAATTTTATCTTTTTTTCTTTTCTTTTTTCCACTAGCATAATGATTATTTTCTAATTCTTTCTGTAACCTATGTTAGTGTCACGAATTTATATTGTATATATGTTTAATTGTCTGTCAGTTCAGTTGGTTGGAATTCCATGCCACTAATGTCAAAATCATTGGTTAAATCCTAATTTGAAAGAGTTTACTTAAAATTTTTTTGTGACCACAGACCACTCCTTTAACTTCACAAAGATGTGGGCTGTTAGTCACCGTGAAATTGGGAAAGAGGGCATGAATAAATCAGTACATGTTCATCACCCAAACTAAAAAGCATAGAAGAGTACCCTCCTCTGTGAATTTGTAAGTATTCTTGTCCATAAGAAACATTATAGTATATGACAGATGTTGAAATTTGTTCTCTATAGGCTCATGGTACCATGAGGACAATCCAGTCATGTCATGAATAAATATATTGTGTTTATTTTCTTACAAATAGATGCATATTTTGATAAAGAGAAAAAAAAGTGTTGTGTGAGTGTGTGTGTATGTGTGTATAATTGCCTAGTGGCTGACAGTTGACTAGAGAAGATCTACAACAGAAAGAACAAACAATGTTGCCAGGTAACTCCGATTTTCAGAAGTGAGGCGGTTCTATCAAATGTATTCCAAGTCTTCCTTAAACAGCTCATTACTTTTATTCTCACATGGTTGCAGTAAAAACTACAGTGAAACAACTGGCATTCTCTTAGCCCCTTAAAGCTTCACCGTCCTATTGTAGAAAGTTGACAAATTACTTTTCTTGGGAAGCAGATGGAGCTTATGTATCTTTTATCTACTTTACTTAGACCAGCAGGATAAGCCAGTAAGTTGCCATGTTCAAACTTTGGTGTTTTACATTAATAATTGAAAAGACCGCCTGAAATGTTCCAGGGACTGTACTTATTTCTGAGGATATAGTAGTGGGGAGAAAAAAAAATCCCCTTCCTTCTTGTAAAGAAAACTCACAGGAAACTATTAAAGGTGTAATAAAATGTGAAGTAGTGATCAGGGTCATGAAGAAAAATGAAACTGTCTAGGAAGCTAAAAGTGAGGAAACCAATGTATAAATAGTGTAATCAGGTAAGGACTCTAAGGAGGTATAGCATTTGAGCCGAGACCTGCATTGAAGTGAGTTTACTTTGAGACTAGCAAGGGGAAAAGAGTGTTTCAGGCATGGAGAATAGCAAGTGTAAAGGCTTAGGCAGAAAGATGCTTGTGAAAGTGAAAGTTGCTTAGTCATGTCTGACTCTTTGCAACCCCATGGACTATACATACAATCTATGAAATTCTTCAGGCCAGAATACTGGAATGGGTAGCTGTTCCCCTCTCCAGGGGATCTCCTCAGCCCAGGGATCAAACCCAGGTCTCCCACATTGCAGGCGGATTCTTTACCAACTCAGCCACGAAGGAAGCCCAAGATTACTGGAATGGGTAGCCTATCCCTCCATCTAGCAGATCTTCACAACCCGGGAATGGAACCAGGGTGTCCTGCATTACGAGTGGATTCTTTACCAACTGAGCTACCAAGGAAAGATGCTTGGTGTAATTAAAACTGTATGGCACTGCTATGGATATGGACAGATACAATGACCAATGGAATAAGATAGAATATAGAAAGGGACACAATTTTTTTTTCTATAATTTACAAATTTTTAGTCTGGGTTCCATAGAAAGGGACCCTAGACAGTCTGTGAACTTACTAAAATTATGCAAGAATTGTGTATATGTGCAGATTTTTCTGCAGAGATACTCTGTAGCATTTATTAGATTCTCAAAAGTATTTTATTACTAATTAACCCAGACAAGATTAAAAATACAGTCATCTTTTAGTATCTGTGAGGGAGTGATGCCAGGGCCCATCATTAATACCAAAATCTGCCAACTCTCAAGTTCTAAAATCAGACCTCACTACCACAGTTCTGCATCTGCAGATTCAAGCAGTCATGATCATGTATGTGTTTACTGAAAAAAATAATACACATTTAAGTTAACTCGCAGTTTAAGGCTGGGTTAATCAGGAACAATTGTAATTGTAGCTGGCTGTAATTTCTTCCTGGGCTTTGTCTACTAATATGAATTTCAGATAAATTAAATATTTAAATCTAGAAATTTAATATGTTAAGAAGAAATTGGGCACGTATCGATACTCTTTGAAATGGAGAGTTCAAGCAGGACTTGAGATCCTTAGTCTCTGCCAAGTATTTCATCCAGAAAGGCAATGAGAATACTAGCAAAAATTGTCATAAAAGTTACAAAATGAAAGTTCCCAAATAGACAAGAAGCACAAAAATTATTCCTGGAGGATGCAGGAGATCTATTTTGATTCTCCAGTTTCTATCAACACAACATTGAGAGTTATGCAAAGAAACAGAAAGGTGTGCTTATAAACAGGAACTACAGTCCTGCTAATAGTCTACAGAAACTACATTAATGTTGGACTTCATAGACAAAGACTCTCTTCTGCTATTTTAATTCACTATTATAGGAGATCCACTGTTAATCATATAAGGCAGAATTGAAATCCCATATTTGTCATAATGCAAAGGAAAAAGAAGCAAAAACATGAGAAATATAGTGCTTTGAATTATTTATTAGTTTAAAAACTGAATGGTGATATTTCTTGGTGAAAAGTGTACATGGTTTGGTCTTCAACTTTGAAAAGGCATGCTAATTTAATGACATGCTTGAGCATGTCTAAATGAAATTGTCATATGTGGCCATGGTCTTTGAAGCCCATTAGAAAACATGGTTTTGTTCTCATTCTTGGATCCGTGAAAGCTGGAACTTGGTATGCTTTTCACATACCAAATTCTTTTTGGATAAGAGGTTTGCCGTTGTAAACTAGCCAAAATTTGATGCCCACCAGCCCTGAAGTCTTTCATCATTAATCAAGTTTGCTGCTTTTCTCCTCCCCTCACACATACCCTAGCCTTCCTTCTTGTGACTAATATGCCTAAGATATGGTCAGGGCCTCTGGGCATATCAGTATATAAAGTGTAGTCAAGCTTGTTCTGATTTCATTCTTTTACTGAAGGCTTTTGCTAATAGTATCCAAATGGAAAATAAAATTGATCCTATAGCACAAAACTTTATGAATCTTCCATCTTTAGGAAACCATTAATTTCCTGTTCCTCACACTTGTTGAAAATAATCCTCAATCTTAGTGTTGATAAGTTTCTACCTGATAATCTTTATATGGATTATCAGAAAAATTAATATAATAGATATATAGGTAGGTGAGAAGTTAGGTAGGTAGGTTAACTGTCATAAAGTGAAAGTCACTCAATCATGTCTGACTTTGCTACCCCTTGGAATAGTCCATGGAATTCTCCAGGCCAGAATACTGGAGTGGGTAGCCTTTCCCTTCTCCAGGGGATCTTCCCAACCCAGAGGTCGAACCCAGGTCTCCCACATTGCAGGAGGATTCTTCACCAGCTGAGCCACAGGGAAGCCCAACTGTCATAAAAGAGTATCCAAATTACAGAATAAACCACAGTACATACATTCTTGGATTTGGTGTGTGTACATTTTTTCTCTACCTTTGACAGGATGAAAATTCACATCAACCTCCAAGTTTGGGAAACATTGCATTGAAACTTTAATACTGGCCTTTTAGGGGTTCACTGAACACAAACACAAAAGAATTATGGAAATTTTTATTCTATCTTGAGAGAATGCTTCAGATTCTCAGTGGTCAGGACTCCAATTGGGATAACAATGGTTTTCACTATATTTCAAAATAAATGGTTTGAAATAGAGTTAATTATCCTATTAAAAAAATAGAATTTAGACTGGTGTTCATATTGCCTTGCCTTTTTCATAATAAGCTCACCACTAGTGAGTTTATCATCAACATGTAAAGTTTTTCTCAGCTAATGTGGCAAATAAGGTGACTGTGTGATTCATGAGTATCATTGTAAGACTTTGATGTTCTTTATCTGTCTTCTGTGCGTGTGTCTGTTGCTATTTATTTTAGGTCATTAGCTAAAAAACTATTCTTATGGAACTTTTTCTTCATCTTTGCACAAAATAGTAAGATAGTAGTGTCGATGGTGGTAGAGATGGCGATAATTCTAACGATATTGACTATCTTTAATTTAGTTCTAAGTATGAGGTACTTTTTAAATTGTTGTACATGTTTGATCTCATTTAAGCCTTAAAACCAACTTATGAGGCAAAAACTATCACTCCCATTTTCACCGATGCAGAAATTAAACCTCAAGAAGATTATTTAACTTGTTCAAGGCCATAGTAACTCGGACGAGGCAACAGGCCATGTTCAAAATCAGGCAGCCTTACTCTAGAGGCCTTGCAACTTACTACTATTCTCTCTCCCAGTGTGCTCATCCTAGAACAAATACAAATACATCTTATTTGTAATTAAATGTATAGGTAATTTTAGTAGGAAAACGTGAGGGAAATTTTTTTTTATGTTTTTATTCATTCATTAATATTTATTGACCATTGCCATGTATTGGCACTTTTGGAAGCTGTGAGCATATAGCATTGAATAAGATACCCAAGGTCCCTAGGCACTCATAGAGTGTATATTCAAGATGAGAATGACCCATGATAATTAAAGTAATTCATTATAGTGATATGGACTTTGAAGAAAAAAAATCAAGGTTTTGTGTTTGGGTGAGGATAGGTGGTAGGGGAACTTTTAGATATGTAAGTTAGGAAAGAAGCCAGACTCAACAAAACTTGGCGTGCTGCATGATTCTCCTTACAGGCGTACTCTGTTTTATTGTGCTTCACTTTACTTACGCTTTGTGGATGCTGCGTTCTTTACAAACTGAAAGTTTGTAGTACCTCTGCCTTGAGCAAGTCTGTTGGCACTATTTTTCCAGCAACATTTGTTCACTTCATATCTCTGAGTCACATTTGGTAAATCTTATAACATTTCAAAGTTTTTCATTATGTTTCTGTTTGTTGGCATCTGTGAACAGTGATCTGTGCTGTTACTATCATTGTTGTTTTGGGGGCACCACAAACTGCACCTATGTAAGTCAGCAAACTTAGCCTGTAAATTTTGTATGTATTCTGACTGCTCCATCGACGAGCTGTTTCCCTGTTCTTTTTTCTCTTCTTGGGCATCCCTATTCCCTGAGACACAACAGGATTGAAATCAGGCCAATTAATAATTCTGAAATAGTCTCTAAGTGTTTAAGTCAAGGGAAGAGTCACACTTCTCTTACTTTAAATCAAAAGCTAAAAATGATTAAGCTTAGTAAGGGGCCTTCTTGCTGAGTTGCTTCAGTGGTGTCCAGCTCTTTGCAACCCTATGGAGTGTAGCCGGCCAGGCTCCTCTGTCCATGAGATTCTCCAGGTAAGAATACTGGGATGGGTTGCCATTCCCTCCCCCAGGGGATCTTCCCAACCCAGGGATCGAAGGCATGTCAGAAGCTGCGACAGGGTAAAAGCTAGGCCTCTAACACCAAAGAGTTAACCAGATTGTGAATGCAAAGGAAAAGTTCTTCAGGGAAATGAAAACTGCTACTCCAATGAACACACGAATAAGAAGAAAGCAAAACAGCTTTATTGCTGATATGGAGAACGTTTTTCTGGATAAAATATAAAACCAGCCACAACATTCCTTTACGACAAATCCTAATCCAAAGCACGGTCGTGACTCTGTGCAGTTCTGTGAAGGCCAAGGGAGGCAAGGAAGCTGCAGAAGAAAAGTTGGGAGCTAGCAGAGGTTGGTTCATGAGGTTTAAGGAAAGAAGCCTTTTTCATAACATAAAAGTGCAAGCTGAAGCAGCAAATGCCAATGTACAAGCTGAAGTGAGTGATCCAGAAGATCTAGCTCAGATAATTAATGAAGGTGACTGCACCAAATAACAGATTTTTAATGTAGATGAAACAGCCTTGTATTGGAAGAAGGTATCATCTAGGACTTTCACAGCTATAGAGAAGAAGTCAGTGCCTGGCTTCAAAGCTTCAACGTACAGGTGACTCTCTTATTAGAGGCTAATGCAGCTGGTTAAGTTGAAGCCAGTGCTCCTTTGGCCCTGAAAGTCCTCAGGCTCTTCAGAATTATCCCCAATTTACTCTGCCTATGCTTCTTATAAATGGAACAATATAGCTGGGATTACAGCACATCTGCCGACGACATCATTTACTAAATATTTTCAGTTCACTGTTTCTAATACTCAAATAAAAAAAAAAATTCTTTCAAAATATTACTGCTCTTTGACAGTACACCTGACCACCCAAGAGCTCTGAGGTACAAAGAGATTAATGGTGTTTTCATGCCTGCTTAACAGAATATCCATTCTGCAGCCTATGGGTCAAGGAGTAATTTCAGCTTTCAACTCTTATAATTTGAGAAATAGATTTTGTAAGGCTGCAATAGATACTGATTCTTTTGATGGATCTGAGCAAAGTAAATGGAAAATTTCTGGGAAAATGTCACTGTTCTAGATGCCATTAAGAACATTCAGATTCATGGAAGGAGGTCAAAATATCGACATGTAGGAGTTTGGAAGAAGTTGATTCTAACCTTCCTGGATAACTGAGGTATTCAAGACTTCAGTGGAGGAGGTAACTGCACTTTTGGCTAAAGCAGCGGCAAGGGTTTGTGAGGATTGACTCCAAATTTGTTAGAAGTTCTACTCCAGGTAAAATGTTGTCAAACAGTATTCCATGTTACAGAGACTATGAAAGGACGTCAATCAATGCAGCAAACTTCATTGTTCTGTCTTATTTTAAGAAACTACTGCAGCCAACCCAAACTTCAGCAGCTGCCATCCTGATTAGTCAGAAGTCATCAACCTTGAGGCGAGACCCTCCACCAACAAAAAGATTAAGACACTCTGAAAGCTCAGATAATGTTTAACATTTTTTAACAATAAAATGCTTTAAACTAAGGCATATATTACTTTAAACATAATGCTGTTCACACTTAATAGACTGTAGCAAAGTGTAAACCTAATGACTTTTATATGCTCTGAGAAACCAAAACATTTTGTGCCTTGTTTTATTCCAGTATTCATTTTATTGCCATGATCTGGACCCAAACCCAAAATATCTCTGAGATATGCCTGTATTTAAAATCCTAGAGAAGGCAAAATTAGCCTAAGAGGAAAGAAATCAGTAGTTGACAGGGAGATTTACAGCAGGGGGACATTTGAAGGTGATGAAAATGTTTCAGTCATTATTGTAGTGGTGTTTACATTTGATTTGATAGAACCATATCAAATTATATATTTCATACTGATAATTTTACTATATGTAAATAATATTTTAATGAAGCTAATTTTTAAAAAACAAATGACTACCAAGAATAAATTATTGGATAGATAGCAACTTCAGATGGTAACTTCATTTATCAGTACTATGGTGAGAAAGGATTCAGTTTTATGGAGATAACATCTAATTTGTGCACACTAAATTTGAGGTACCTATTCTTAACCATAGAGGGAATATTGAGTAGGCAGTTATAAATATAAGCCTGGAATTCAGGTGAGTTGTCAGGGCTGGAGACCAGCATTTGAGATTAACAAATATATAAATGATATTTAAAAGCAAATAAGTTAAAATCTGGACAAGACTTTACATGACATTCTTTTATAGAACTTGGCCATTTTCTAACTAGAAAGAACTACATCCACTTTAAATTAACTGTGTAATAGTAGAAACAGTCTCACACTCCTGATTACTGTATTTCAGATGAAATTGGGAAGGTATTAAAGTTACTGATGCTTTCTGCATCACACTGTTTCCCAGGGTTGAGCAGCCACCACTTCATCTACATTTTCTGGGAAGCTCAGAGTCAGCAGCACAACAGCAGCTCCTGCCGCCCTCTGCCCAGCTCCTGTCTGGTTTCAGAGGCCACCGCTCATTCTGTCTGCTAGTGCTTTGGCGGCTGGTTGAGAAACATCAAGCCTGAAGAACTACTGTCCAGGGAACTATAAACTGCTTGAGTACTGACTGAAGGGCCTGGCTTTGTGAAGCCTGGAATGTTTTCATTAATTCCAAGATTTAGGTCACTCCACAGCACTCAAATATATCTTTCTTTAATGGAAAGAATTCAGAAAATAAAATTTGTAATTAGCAGCACTTAACATCTTGGCCACTAAGTCTTACTCAAATGTAGAGAGGATAGCATGTGGCAAAGCAAAAAGCAATCAGGGTTAACTTAAGCAACGTCATTTACTCCTGAGAAATTCAAGGGGAAAAACAGCTTTTGCTTCCCAATTTACTTATAGATTGTCTCTATGTTAATACTGACTTTAACTGAGGAGAGAAATGTTAAACTATGACCAAAAACACGCTACCTGAGGATTGCGGCACATCTTTATCCAAATGTACTTGAGAGATGACTTGATTTGATTTGGCCTTGTTCATAAAGTAAGACCAAGACACAGTGTTGATTGTAGACTTGCACTTTTTTTTTCTGGTATATTAAGGAGAAAGCTTATGACTCTGGCTTATTTGATGTTCATATTAAATTAATTCTGTGTTACTTAAAAATCTTTGTTAAAGCACATTTGTTATTGACACCAAAGTGGGCAAAAAGAAGAGAGTCATTAATTTTGCTGTTCTAGCAAAGTCCTGTAAAAAGACTCCAGTGCATACAGACACTTAAACTATGTCTGACGTTGGAAGCTCTTCATAATAGTTTATAACCACAGCCACAGTAATTTGGGGTTATGTTTTCCCCAGAAGCCACAAACATTACAATCAGTGGTTAAATTTTCTTTAAAAAATTTAGCATTGCCACCTGACCCTTCTTTTTAAAAAGGAAATAACGTTTCTATTTTAACTTAGTAGGCCAGATAGTTTCACAACACTGAAATAATTTTTCAGTATTGACTTATTTTGTTTTGATTCATTAGTTTTAAAATTTTTATGTACTGAATTTTGATAGTAACCTAGTTAGGTATAGGTAAAATCTTAATTAGATTTTTAATTGTCAACAGTATTGTATCTAGAGACAAGTGAACAATAGCACATCAACTTACCTTCTCATCTCTCAAGACTTTTTCCTCCTGTTACATTTCCTACTTTATTCAAATAGTGAAATAGCCATCTACCAAGTTAGCCAGTCCAGAGAAGGAAATCCTCCTAAACTTTTTCCTCTCTTGTCCCCATTTCACTACCTTTAAATCATTAAAGTTTTCCCAATTTACCTGTTAAATAATCCTTAAAAATATACACTTCCTTCCTACCTGCTACCATTGTCTTAATTAGGGTTCTTATTGCTTACCTTGACCTCTTATATACATTTCTTTGTTTCCAGTTTTGTCCTTTTTCAAATTGGACTAATGTCAGTGCCTCCCATAGCCTGTAGAATATACGTAGAATGATCGACAAATCTTTCAGAGCATAAAATATAAATCTTATAGTGACCTGGTCTCCACATTTCCAGCTCATATTCTGCTACTCTGCTTCACATTTCATGCTTCTTGTACCATGCTACTGGTACACTTACTAGCCTGTTTATGATGTGTGTTCGGCGCTCAGTCATGTCTGACTCTTTGCGACCCCATCAGACTCTTATCTCCACGGAATTCTCCAGGCAGGAATACTTGAATGGGTAGCCATTCCCATCTCCAGGATATCAAAACTGGGTCTTCTGCATTACAGACAGATTTTTACCATCTGAGCCACTAGGGAAGCCCCATTTATGGTACTGGGCCTTTAGTAATACGGTGCCTTCAGCCTAGAATGCCACTGCTTTCCTAACTTTCAAAACCCTCTCTTGTTAATAACTTAGTTGTTTTTTTTTTTTTTAATTCAGTAAATTTCTTTGTCCATTTCTCAGATTAAATCAAGGTTCTTTCCTCTTCATTGGCAGCATTTAACTCTGTAGTGCCTAACCATATTATATTAAAAGGATCTGCTTCTGTGTCTTCTTCACTATATTATCAGCACTTTAAAAGTAGGAACTGAGTCTTGAACAAGCTACAAGAGATTGTGAAATGGTTCTGGACCAGCACTGTTTTAGGAGAATCATTAATCTTTCAAAAATGAACTTGATCTTTGATAACACAATTTGGCTCACTTAAGAGTTTTGCTTGCTTTTAAATGGAACGTATTACTAAAAGTAGGATCACCTAAATTAATGCTTTGGCTATTATGATCCCTTTTTAAAAAGTGTGCATTAGATTGTCTGTTGGGTGCCAAACTGAGATGATTCTTACTACTACTGAAGTTTAATAAAGTACTCAGAAATCTGGGCAAAAAAAAAGGATAATTAATTTCAGCTTCAGAAAAGTGTTTACTTTGAACAGCTAGTTTTGATTTGTTGTATGGTAGTGATCAATTACTGAGTGAGTAGTAGTAGGAATTTTTTAATCACAGTAAAGCACACACACTCACTGGTCAGACAGAAACATCACATTCAGTTCCATATACCATGTTTTAAGAGAGACATTTCCAAATCAGAATGGGACTAACTTAAGACATTTATTAGTGCTACCTCAGCATCTATTCCTCTCGTCCCGAAGTGATACTTTTTATTTCTTAGCCATGTGGTTTAGGTGAGATTTAACCTACTTTCTAATCTAGGCATAAGTCCTTATTTACTCAGGCTAATGATTATATTCCATCCCCATGTTAGAGGGTTCCAAGAACTCACACATATTCTGAGTCAAGCCTATAAGACTACATTTGGGACTTGGATCCTCAAGTACGTAAACACTCTCATTCACAGAAGAAAACGAGAAAGTCTTTAGAACTGTAGGTGGCCATCTTGGGACCATATGTGTAGAACTTTTTGTGCAAATGGAGCCAACATCAAAGGCAGAGCTAGGGAGAGAGATCCCCATCACATTGCTGGAACATGTATTTCTTTTATGTTTTTCTATGTGAGACTATGAATTATTTTTAGACAGTTTGTGCTGAATTTTCTGTTACCTGTGATTGAAATAACTAACTGATTGCCAAATAAATGTGCTAAGTAGCAAATGGGGTTAGATTTGAGTCCTAGCTTGTGACTCGTGTTACGTTACCTTGACCAATTTTTAAAAATGTATGAGGGCCCATTTCCTCCAATCCCACTGTAGAGTTGCTGTGACACCTTTAGAAACATGTTTCTCAAAAAGAATAAAAATATAGATAAATTGATTGTCGAATAAAAACATTGATAGATTATAAAACAGCTTTAGACACCATAAAATATCATGTAGATATTATGCGGTATTGTGGTCAAGTCAGTGACAGAGCTGGAAATTTTGCCATATAGTTTTGAAGGAATTGGAGTACGTAG